>NC_084965.1:20021190-20329130 GCF_949316205.1 Platichthys flesus | reverse complement strand
TAAACTGGACCTTTGTGACCTGCAGGACTACTACCAGAGTGGGAGAATGCTCCTCAGATTGTCCCAGGCCCTGGGCAGGATTGTACTGGCTGGCCGAGAGATGACCCGCCTCTCAGGGTGAGGATTATATAATTTTGAATTGTTTTATCTGGAGGAGCTGGACTACCTGTGCAACCTGATTGGGCTGTGGGCAACACCTCATGCTACCAGTAATGACAAGGACACTAGCAGAACACAAACCTAGAGATGAATCAGTCAGACAGGATACGGAGAGAGCAATTGCCTATGGCCACCACATGCAAACCATTCCCTTTTTGGGGGTTGTCCTGTTTTTGCTTCTCCATTGCATCTTTTGTCACTTTCATTTGCACCAAAGCAGGTGGAATTGATACACAATCCCCTGTGCTTCCTAAAGGGAAAGATGATTATCCCTTAAGTTTAAGTGAAGTTTTCCCATAATTCTTTTTAAAAGTTTACATGGCTGCACTTAGTGGTAACTCACTTAAATCTTAAATGACACCAACATGTGCATAGGGACACTTAGCGCTGTTCTTCTAGAGACTCTGTCAAATAGATGATTATTTGCAACACATCCTGTGCACTTTCCAAAATAAAAGCGCACCTGCGTTTCTGTTGACTGAATCTAACAAGGTTCTGTTCATTATGCAGCTGCTGTAGCACTTTGGCCCAAGAAGAATTTCCTGATGGGGACATTATGATATATTTGATTTGATTGGTTATCACAGGGCCAGAAGATGCACAGCTTCATACCATAGTTTTATGGCATTAAGTTGCATATATATACTTTTATTGGAGGAATACAATAGGTATACCAGAAACCTTAGGTAAAAGTTCCGCTGCAGGCACACAGCAGACATGTTGCCTATGTGAACAACATGTAAACAAGCCATTACAGGCTGCACATGCAGAGTATGGCGCGGGCGTGAGGCTGTCCACAGCAGGTCGTCTGTTCAAAACACCATGACCACTGAGCAGTGCATAGTTAAATATATCAAATGAAGCTTTGGAATTTTAACCAATGATTTTTTGCAATCAAGTTGTTTGAGTTATTCAAGTAACAAATTCAGCCCAAGAAACAGAATCATCATGATGAAGTTAAGCTTAGTTTAATATTCTGTGTTATAAACTAAATGACAGGTTCATCCACTAATTCATGGCCCATAATCTCATTTGACAATTCTGTTTTCAGATTGTATTATCTGAATTAATCACAATCAACTGTCTGCTTTCACTTGGTCACGATGCACATCCCTGGCCCCTGCCAAGGCATTACATGTGTGGTCGGATGAATGTATTGAGCCTATACCTGTCAAATTAACATAGAAAATAGGTTTGGTACCAGATACTTTGTGGCTATTCTTGAATGATGACCATTTGTTGCTTCTGACTTTATATTTGTTTTCTTTTTAAAATGTCAGTAAATCTGATCTCCCTGCAGAGCGGCTGATATTATTTTGTGTGTTTGGCGTGAATGCAATATTATCATCCCTTCCAAATCAGACAGAACTCAAATCTGTTTTGACAAATTCAAATTAGTCTTTTCCATGTGTATGTCCCCACAGATTCACGTCTCGTATTACAGAACTCATGAAAGTCCTGAAAGAACTGAATGCTGGCAAATATGAGCGCACCATGGTTTCCCAGCAAGACAAGGGTACAAGTGACTCCTAATCACATAGAAATATGTCAGATAAATTAGTTTTCATCACATAGAAATGGAGCTTTGCAGCCAAACAGCTTTACTGATTTTTCTCCCATTCCCCTCAGAAACGGACACTACAGAGAAAGTCATACTGGTGCCAGGAAGTGGTCAAATTATTCATAAAGATTACACCATTAAGTAAGTCTATTATTTGTCATTTTAATATATCAGCATTTTTCCGTTTGTTTGATGAACTCATTTTTTTTTCTTTTTTTTGCAGATTTGACCACACCCCACTAGCAACACCCAATGGAGACATCCTCATAAAGGAACTCACATTTGAGGTACAGCCATCATCTTTCATAATCATGACTTAGCTTGAAAAACTTGAATTTTAGTTAAGCTTCTCAAACATATATCATGATTTTAATAATATGAGTAAAAGTGTCTCTGTAATGTTGTATTCAAATCTTTCATTGTTTGTCTGGGCTCTGAAGGTGAGGTCAGGCACCAATGTCCTGGTTTGTGGACCAAATGGCTGTGGAAAGAGTTCTCTGTTCAGAGTACTTGGAGAGGTGAGAGACCTTCCAGTTAATCAATCAATCAATCAAATTTTATTTTATTCACAAATTATAATTCGTCTCATGGGGTTTTAACATGGTGAGACATCCTCTGTCCTTAACCATCAGCAATAGTAAGGAAAAACTACTTAAAAAACCCTGTTAACAGGGTAAAAATACATAGAAACCTCAGAGAGAGCCACATGTGAGGGATCCCTCTCCCAGGACGGACAGACGTGCAATAGATGTCAGGTGTAGGAAAACATCATCAAGATTAAAGTTTTAGCAGCATTTATGAGGGTAAACATTTTGAAGGATAACTTCCATACTATATGTCAAGCAGTCCTTCTGCAATCATAGTCTATGGTCAGCAGCCAGCAAGATTATGATCCATCATCCAGGTCGGATCCACTAAAGTCCAAAGTCATTGTCCACTGCCGCTTATTAAGTTCCATCGTCAGGCGCCGCCTCAGTCGTGGTCCACCACCATTATATGATGCCAACTCGACAGAGGATCCGCCATTACCACTACGATCAGCCCACAAGATATAGAATCCGCCGTAATGGATCCACCATTGCGACCTCTGATGCGCGATCCACAAATCGTAATCCATGGTGTGGCCACAGCAGGCCCGGATCTGTGGGCGATAAAGCAAAGGGACTCGGGAAGGGGTCAAGTCAGTAACATGTACTAATGAGATATGACTTATTTCAATGTGATAGGGATGGAGAAGAGGAAGAAGAAGCTGGAAGGAGAAGCTCCGTGTGTCATGTTTCAGAAATTCCCTTTGTGTCTTAGCGTCATCAGGGTTTTTTGCCTTGTAATCAATGATACAGGCTGTACATGGGGGTACACTGAGGCTCACGGTAAATCTGACTGGCTACTGGTTTGTATGCTAGTACGATGAAAACAATGTGGCCCACTCAGTATATCAGCCATTGGTACCTCTTTTCCTTTTTAAACTAAACGCTTCCTATTTTAGAACATAGGACAAGTAACGTTCTGCTGCACTAATTAGCTCTAACTATAAGCTTTATCAAAAAGGAAGGTTTTGAGCCTACTTTTAAATTAACAGAAAGTGTCTGGCTCCCGAACTGAAAGTGGTAGATTATTCCACAGCAGAGGGGCTTGATGGCTAAAAGCTCTGGCTCCTACTATACTTTTAGAGACTTTAGGGACGACAAGTAAGCCTGAATTCTGGGAGCGGAGTGCTCTAGTGGGTTGATAGGGTACTAACAGCTCTTTAAGATAAAAAGTCGCCATATTATTCAGGGCCTTGAAGGTGAGGAGGAGAATTTTAAATTCTATTCTAGATTTAACCGGAAGCCAGTGTAGTGATGCTAATACTGGAGAAATAACAATGACTAGAAAGCACAACATAATCTTTTTGTCAGCATAGCACATGTGGTGTACTTATGTTTATTTTTCTACACGTCTTTTTAAGTTGTGGCCTCTGTTTGGCGGACAACTGACAAAACCTGAACGAGGAAAGCTGTTCTATGTTCCACAGGTAAATAGTCTTTTCTCACCATTAACACCTAAAAAAGACTTCCCTTAGTGCCAGCTATGTACTAGATTTAGGTTTTAGTAACAATTTGGTTTATGTTTGGGAAATTTAGTTTGACAAAGAATAATGTGTTGCAAAGACAGATAATTGAAGATAAATAGGACCTTTTTAAATTGTGTAAATCTATTATGATCAGCTAGTATCAGCCAATTTTTTCAGCCAACCGAGAAATATATAATCAATAGCTAATGTAATCAAATATTTCTGCCATAAATACAAGTTTCACTGTCAATTTGTAGTACAGTTCTCATAACACATGTGAACTGTGAACACATACTAAAGCATGCAACCCTCTAATCATACATTTCACTTGGTTGACTGTTGTTTTTCTAGAGACCCTACATGACTCTGGGTTCTCTGAGGGATCAAGTCATTTATCCTGACACCTATGAAGAACAGAAGAGAAAAGGCATCTCTGATCAGGTGGACACAATACACTTAACACTTTCACCTCCATCCCTGTGTGTGTTTCTAAGTACTTACAATTTACTCTGTCTGTATATGTCTAGGTGTTGAAGGAGTATCTCGACAATGTTCAGCTGGGACACATACTGGGCAGGGAGGGCAGCTGGGACTCAGTCCAGGACTGGATGGATGTTCTCAGTGGAGGAGAAAAGCAGAGGATGGCTGTAAGGACCCACTCACTCCCTGTCAACAGGCAGTACTGGAAACATAACATGAAACATGGTGTTGGTGGGGCGATTAACACAGCTCATACTCACATACAGTTAAAGTGGGGTTTCAGATTGAGAATTAGTTCACCTCATCCGGGAGTCAAAAGAAGATCTTTTGGTCTCCACATTAATATGTCCCTTGAGATAACGCATATAAGTTCTTGGCACTTTGCAATGACTCAATTGAATCATAACAATAAGCTGTTTGATCCATCAGCAACACAGACAAATACTGGACTTATTGATTCCGATGTGAGCAGATGATGCATGTGTGGCTGTTTCTGTTCATGTATGTAGATGGCCAGACTGTTCTACCATAAACCCCAGTTTGCTATTCTGGATGAGTGCACCAGTGCAGTCAGTGTTGATGTGGAGGATTTCATCTACAGCCACTGCAGGACGGTAATCCTATGCAACTCATACACACAAATATAGCACATCTCTCAGAACCCACATTTATATATGCTCAGTTGTGATAAACTCAAACACACTATTGCAGTAAGGGAGCAACAATAAATATATAGAGGAAAAAAATGATCAATATCATACAGAGACAGAATTAGGCCACAACTTTTTGCTGGTCTTTGTTTTTGAAAATGAAAATCTCAAGCACTTTCAAGCAATTTGATGATGCAGTGACTCACTTACTGTTGATGTGGGTAATTTTTGACTCATTGATCTGGTGTGGTGTTCAGCAACAGTTATGTTATCTTTAATTTACAGGTGGGAATCAGCTTGTTCACGGTGTCTCACAGAAAGTCTCTGTGGAAGCATCATGAGGTAAGGACTTATTAACCATGCCCCTGAGCTGTCATATGAAATCATTTTTCTCCTGCAGCAAACATTACTTTTCCCTCTCTGAGAAGATTTAGCTTCTAGTGAGCGATGCACGAGGTCAATTTTCTTTGGAGCTGATACTGATAACAGAAAATGTCCTGCTTCTCTTGGCCAATACCGATTTTTATATTTAAAAGGAACTTCAAATAATTAGCTTGCCCTATGTGAATTGGAGCACACCAGTGCATAATACCTTTCTCATGTTAAAGTCAAAACTCTAAGCATACTCACTGCACTTATGTCAGTGGTCCATGTGGTAAAATATATCTCTCTTGCGTATCGATGAGACTATGATGTGTGTTGCGACCACATAATACAGATTGTAGTTCAACTTCGGAGACACAGACGTGTTCTGTACTTATTTCATAATTATGATATTAATTCACAAAGTGTCAAAACCAGCCTTTGTGTCTTACCAAATGTAATTAGAGCATTATAAAAAAATAAAAATTCAAGAAAGTACGTAACAGTCCTCCAGGTTTTCTCTTGTCCCTGTCAAATTGAGGTTCAGTGTGAAATCAGTGCTGGGTCTACAGTCAGTTTAGGATTTAGTGGTAAACATAAATTATGTCATTAATTCAACCTTATTGTATTGGAAAACCACGGACATGGCAACCCTCGAGTGATATGAGTGTGAAGACAGAACGTGTGTAAATGTTTCTGGAAATTAGCCCCAGTCAATACGCACGCACGCAGACACACACACACACACACACACACACACACACACACTAAACCAGCTCATAACCAGCAAACTTAATTTAATTGTTGGAATAATATCAAATATATATTTTTTGCCCCATTCATCTTTGCCATCATCCAATACTGTTTTGACCACAAGATAATTATTGTGCATCCATACCTCTAGCATAACATGCAGTTAGTGTAATTTATCGTTTCTACTGCATATGATCATCCAATATTAGTTTACAATAGGTTACAACAAGGTGGTCTGTTAATATTGTTATTGAATAAAATGTTGAACACCCCTGTTTCTAACTTAGTGTGCCAGTTGAAATATCAGACTACAGACAACATCAGTGGGGTCAGAACAACACAGGATAATAATGTCTAAAGCTGTAAGCCTTATCATGACAGAAAATGACATGAACCTTTTACTCTTCTGGTTCTCTTGAGAATATTCAGTTTGAAATACACTTTTAGATACTTAATTAAACCGACAAGTCTCAGTTTTATTAAGGTTTACTTCAATTTTGAAAAAAGTGTGTGTGACTTACAATGCCTTATAGTGTACTTATCGACTTTCTTCTTTTCTCTGTCATTAAGTATTATCTCCACATGGACGGGAGAGGAAACTACGAGTTCAAGCCCATCACAGAGGAAACCGTGGAATTTGGCTCATAACTTCTAATAAAACTAGTCCATCACATCTTTGCACTCAAGACAGAAGTTTAAACTAGAAAGCTAGCTAGCTCAAAGGAGAAAATACGGTTTTATCATTTGTAACTCAGCCTTGTTTTCTTTCTTTGTTTTAATTTAAAGCATCACTCTATCTAATCAGGAATTTGTCCAATGTGATTATATAACATATATTATAGTTAACATCTATGTTGTATTTTCATACACTTAAATTATTGAAGGAAGATGAAAGTATGCTTAACAGTTTTAGTCATCTCTGCATATGCAGTCATATCTGGTAGTAATACAGTACAATGGTAACGTACAGTAAGGTAGTGTGGAGAGAACACACCACAGTGACCTTTGAGGCATCATGTTCCACTGTATCTAGTGGAGTATCCTGAACAGGGTATTACTGATTTCCGTATACATTGGGATACTAACACGTGTGATGCTAATGCCTTGTAGGTTCTCAATACGACTCTCCCCAGTTATTATCCGAAAAGCACTTGGAATTAGGAAGTTGTTATCCTGAATTAATTCACATTGGAATCACTCCAAAATCTCCAGAAACCTTCAGTACAATTCCAAACAAAAAGACTGTTCGATCATCATCATACCATCTTAATCATTTGATTCAAATATGAACCACATTTATCTCAAGATAATGTAATGATCAAGCAAGAAGCATTTATATTAAGGGACCAAAAAAATGATTAACCACTCCCACTCTCAGCTTCCGTGGCTACAGGACAAAGAGTAATATAATATGATTTTTCAGAAGCAAGTGTAGACTAAGGCTTTGAAAGGATTACTGTAGCATGGCAGCGAGCCTCTTGGGTAAACTCAGTCTTGTGGAAGGACAGCATTTTTGGCTGATTTGTGGGGCCGCAAGTGTATCCTTAATGTGTGACCACCTGCCTACATATCAGTGTCCTGGATGTCTGTCAGAAGCTACTGCAATATGTCTGTCCCTCAGGCATTCAGTATTGATGATTTGAAATTTCCAAATGAAATAGTACATTGCTGTTGTTGGGGCACAGACTAGGGAGACAACTGCTGCTAGTGCAGCACTCCTCTCCAGTCATTTTATTGTTTTGAAAATTCCTGCTGTAATAAATGTTAGTGGTGCTTGAAATGACACTTCAATTGACATTGAGGACCCTGATATGTAAATGACAGTCCTCTATGCGATGTAGCTGCCAGGGTGATGTGGACATACTACCCTCACAATTACCTCAATGACCTTTTTGAAGTTCCTGTAATTAGGGGATTTTCGAAGACGGTACATTTCTCATATTGTTCAAGGTCAACATGTGGCCATGGTAGAAGTGCTGACAATTTTGAAAAGAGTGATTATACAAAAGTGTTACTTCATTCAGTTTGTATTCCCTTACTCCACAGTAGAGGCAGGGCAGTATCTGTAGTCAATCAAGAGGAAAAGGTTCTAAATTCTAAAAATGTTCTTAAATCATGTTCCTGTGAGAAC
This sequence comes from Platichthys flesus, assembly GCF_949316205.1. Taxonomy (NCBI): domain Eukaryota; kingdom Metazoa; phylum Chordata; class Actinopteri; order Pleuronectiformes; family Pleuronectidae; genus Platichthys; species Platichthys flesus. Next base: position 20,320,980 of record NC_084965.1, on the reverse strand, counting down.
CAATGGTTAAGCATATGACCTACATTTTTTAAATAAAGTTAATTCTCATCAAAAGGCTAATGCATATTATTGTTATTCTTTTTATTATTATTGAAATCGCATTGATGTCTAATTGCAGTTATGAATTTCTGTTTAAATGTTAAAAAACATTGGGGTGGGCAGGTGTTAATGTTTTTGAACTTTGGAAAATTATAGTAACTGATTTTACATGAACACTTTAGCTGGGAACTGGCAATAATAGTTTCTCTATGAATGTCACTGTAACCTGAATATGCAGGAATGATCCTTCCCAGACGTCTCAGTCATTACACAGCCTGTTTCGCTTCTGCTGCTCTACTACATGTACATTGACTGTGTTCAGAAAAGATAAAGAAGGAGCCTTTGTTCTGCCCATGGTTTTATATGGATAAACACGTGCTAAAGAACACTAAACATTCAAATGTAGGAGTTTTCATAAAGTGGTCTGTTTTTCTTGTGTCTGGTTTGTTTTTGTTGGTGTGTGAGAAAGATGGTAAGTGAGTCTATGATCTACTGTCTGATCGATGTGCTTCTCTAATGGCATCCACTATCACACTCGTTCTTCTAACAGTGAATGCAGTATGTTCCCGGCAGAGATTTTATTCTTTTAAGTTGGGAACTAACTCAGTCAATCAGTGTTGTTAATGAAGGTCTGCTATGTCAAAAAGTCACTCACTGCATGGCACTAAACAAGAGGTCATGTGATGGCTCTTCATCTCTAATTTAAAATAAGAAAGAACTTTTGTTTTTAGATTAACTATTATCCCAAAAGTCTTCTATAGCAAACACAATAGTTAACTTACATAGCAGGCAGTATATGATAAGTGTGGGACACTACTAGCACTACTTTTACCGCTATTAGTTTACAACCATAGGTTACAACAGGGTTGTCTGTTTATATTGTTATTGAATAATATAAACAATAATAAACACCCCTGTTTCCAACTTGTGCGTTTCAACAGTCCAGACGGAAAAAGGCAGAGGCATGTATTAGCTTTTTCTAAGTCAGGTAAAGATAGAATTGATTTAAGTTTGGAAATATTTCCTAGATGGAAGTAGCACAATTTACTTATTTTATTAATGTCTATTTTAAAGTTGAGATGGGAATCGAATATGACAACTAGATTTTTTAGCTATTGTTTTAATTCTGGTTTAATATTGAATATATATATAACAAAAATAATTGAAATGAAAAATTATGTCTCTTTCTTTTGGTCATATCATGCTTGCAATCTGTGCATTTAAAGCTGTGAGTAGATGTTCTCTATCGCTGGTTTGACCAGGCACAGCCAACTTTGCCACAAGCTGATAACGTAATTAATGTCATTGTTTACATGGATGTTTTTCCCCAGCTCTAGTTGACCATCGTTAGATGTTTATCTTTAATCTCTTCTTGCAAACCCCACATCCAAAAGACTAACAGTTAACATTGGTTCTTCTTTGGTCTTCAACACTAGTCACATAAAGATTGATAATACCGATGTATTGATAAAAAAACAGAAGATATGAATGACATTGGTATACATTCAAACAGCATAGGTGGTGACGGAGAGCAGACGATAACTTAAATGGATATTTAACTGCACTGCTGAACGGAAGTTTACTGTCATTTGTTCCGAACTTCAGAACTCAGGAGAAACTTGAATAGATAAAAACATATTCTGTTATTATAAAAAAAAATACAAATGTAGCTGGCAAGCCGGCAAATGGGACAATTGTCTTGTAAGGGCACATTCCCATTAACTACCTCGATATATTTTCCGGAAGGTCTCCCAATGTCAGCATTCATTTTTGTTAAATCATTGTCTCCTCCAATACCTACCATGAGTTATGGGATGTTGGGAGAGGTTTGCCTCCAGGGTAGAAAGCTGTACTAGCAGAAAGGCAGTCAGAGTACAGGCAACAACAAGAACATGTTCTGGAAAAGATGTTGGTTGGGGTTGAAATAGACATTTACCTCATTAATCTGGCTTGATGTGAAATGTGTGCATGTAAAAAACTGGAATGGAATCTAACATGTTTCACTCTGTCATGAAAACAACTAGAAACATTCTGTCAGTGTTTGGTTCACTTGTTACTGTTAATCTCCTATATGGATGTCTATTCATATAGACTAAAAGACAACATTATCGCACATGTCAAATGTATTGAGCATTTCCTGTAGGACAATAGATGAAAGCAAAACATAATTTACAATGGTCGTTTCAAGTTGTCAATATACAACTGATTTGCATTCTGGCTCTGTGCACCAGTTGGACAATTTGGTATAGGTTTTTTTTTTTTTTCAGTTCATTTTAAAACTTTCAAAAGGTAAAATAAAAGATGTTGAACAAAAAAAAGGTTATCTGCATCATTAGTCTTGGATTAAACATGTACAGTTAAATATTCAGTTACATAAATTAACATGGATAAATATGAAATAATCAGTCTAAAAAGAAGGTGGTAGAAGCAACTTGCTTGTCTTGTGCCTCCCTCATACTATATTAAATCGATGGTTGCAGGTCGTGGGAGATCTGTAAGATTCTTTCACGTGTAGAAGGAGAAAAAAAAAATCACAGCAACATATAAAAAATGAAAAAGTTTGCATGGCTTTCTGCCTTTATCTGGGGAGTATTCAGTGGGTATATGAAGACACTGGCATGTGCAGGTAGGGTTAAAAGCACCTTGTGATCTGTATTTCGTCAAGCCTTGAAATTTTCCCAGCTGTGATTGTGGCGCATAAACATGACAAGTGAAACCATGAGTCACTCACTGACTGATACAGGAAGTCAAGCTGTTAGCTGCTGAAACATGTTTAACGTTAGAACAAAGTGCAAACAAACTCTGCTGTTCAGTGAGATCGGAAAGTTATGGCCAGACTGCAGCGTGTGCTATTGTTTTTCTGCTTCTCTACCCGCTGGTATCCTCTTCAAACTCTTGAACAAGGTAGGCTACTATACTCCGTCTGCTCATGAAACACAAGACACAACCTGAAGTTCCCAAGGCTTGTAACCCCATCCATATAAGCAAATACTTAAAAAATTTATGTCTGTTCTGTAATGAAGGTAAACATATGGAGATCGACCTATAAAATAAGTTTGATAAAGCTGATTTCACTCTTATCTGGCAGGTTTTTGTCAAACTTGTCAGTATACATTTTTCAGGAAGTATGAAACCATCAGATAGGTACTTCCCTCAGACAGCAAATGTTTCTCTTTTGATTTCATTAGCTGCTCTGCATTTTGCTGTACTTGCTGACTGGGGTGGTATTCCGTTGCCTCCATACTACACTTCTCATGAGGAGGCTGTTGCTGCAGAAGTGGACAGTCTGGCCCAGACTGAGGGAGTGGACTTTGTCCTAAGCCTGGGAGATCACTTCTACTTTAGTGGTGTCAAGAATTTGGAAGACCACCGCTTCAAGGTGAGCTCACAAAGCACACACAGAGGGGGGAGACATGTCTTTGAATGATGAAGCTCAAACTGTAACAGGTCACAGGAGGTGACGTGGTTCGTCCAATCACCAGAAGGTTGGTGGTTAGATCCCCAGCTCCTCCAGTCTGCATGCTGTTCTTGGGCAAGATCTTGAACCCCAAATTACCCCTGACATCTGTTTCCTCCGTGTATGAATGGTGTGTGATAGGAAAAGAACTGGACATGGTTCAGTTTATCTCGGAATGATTTAAATGACAAAATAAAATAAATTTGTAGAAATAAAAATCATGACATTTTTTCATCAACATAACTAGTAGAAAATCTGAAATATTCAGTAGCATAAACTAACATTTCATTTTTCGGCCAAAAAGGTTAAGGAAGTTCATAGAAGTGCTGCATGAATGTGATAGTGAATGGGTGAATGTAACCTGATTGTAAAGCTCTTTGACAGTTAGATAAGACAAGAAAAGCACAATATAAAGGAAGCCAATTTACCCTTTACAATCTCACTCTCCACAACCATAGCTGTTAACAAGCCACGTTAGGATTAAATCTCAACATTGAGAGGTAGACTTTGTATGAAAGGCCTTTCTTTTGCTGTTGGTTGTGCTTTGTGTCCTTCAGGGATCAGTCCAAAAGTCACCTATCACTTAATTCCTTGTAAACTACTGCTAATTCATGTTATATTTGTGTGACACATGTATTGGGATGAGTGTTACATTTGCATCACAGTGTTAATAATCCTTTCATCTCATAGACTCAACTAAATATGAGGATGGCGATTCTTGCATATTATAGAATATTTTGTTGTGCCACCTACTACAATCTTAGTTTGATAGAATTGCATCATCATGTACATGTGATATTTTTGTTGTATTCATCCTGATCAAGTCTGGTTTTGCAAATTAAAGAATCAAATCAAATTACTATTTGAAAATACACTGTTTGTGTTGACTTCAAATACTTTCAGTGCTTGACACTGTGATTCCTGATCAAGCCTGGTAAATATGAAATTTAGTTAGTCCAGTGTATTTACAATTTACATAAAGTAATATGGTTTCCTATCCACAGCAAACATTTGAAAGGGTCTTCTCCCAGCCATCTCTACTGCATATCCCATGGTACCTGGTCGGTGGAAACCATGACCACAGGGGCAACATCTCAGCTCAGATGGCTTACTCTGATGTGTCCAAACGATGGTAAAAAATACAAATACAATACAGACATGGTCTCAATAGCAACATAACAAGGGATGAATGAAAAATATAAACATGAAGACAGATAAAGTATTTCTACTAATCCACATTGACATCACTTTTCGTGTTGTTTTTTTTAAACGTTCTGTAAATGTTGACCCACCCCTATGTTCATCAGCCATGATCATTTTTCTAAGTTTGAACTTTTTGGACTTTTGTTTAGAGTACATAGAGAAAACTCCTAGAAGATAACATGGATGCTTTTACTCGTCTCAAGACTGCACTTCAGCTTTGTGTGGCTAGAATGAGTAAATGCAACAGCAAACACTGAAGGCTGTCTTCAGATGCAAAAATGAACCTGCTGCACAAAAGATCTCAGCTGTCTTTCAAGGTTTCCATACTTTATATCTCCCTGCTGCCATTTGTTATTAAAATATCATGAGGTCTCCTTTTTGTCTGCAGGAATTACCCATGTCTCTATTATGACCTTCATTTTAATGTCCCACACACAAACCTGTCAGTGAGCATACTGATGATCGATACAGTGGTGTTATGTGGAAACACCTATAACCAAACCCAGCCTTCAGGACCAGAGGACCCCAGAGCAGCAGATCGCCAGTGGAACTGGATCACGTCTAAACTGGCCAGTAGCAGGTGAGCCACAGTGTTTCAACCTAACAAACAAGTCAGACCGCTTTTAATCATTCATTTATGTTTGATAATAATTTATGTGATGTTTTGATGACAATTAAAAAATATACATTAATGATGAACATAACAATACAACAAAAAAAAACATGTTAAAAAACAATACAAAACAAAAAAAATGGAGATTATGGCAGCACCTACCATCCCCCCAACCCCCAAGTGAATCTCCTTAAATTATGGCAGGTGTTGTTCGGTCAAATAAAGAATGTAAAGAAAAAAAATGAATTCTTGCATTTTACTTGTTGCTCCTTCCAAGAATAAAATATTTCCCTCTTTAGCACCATGCATCTTATCCACTGAAATGTACACACATACATCATTTATATGAACATCTAACTATTTAGATTTAGATACTGCTGCTAGTGCGACAATCTAGTGGCAATGAATATCATTAATGAATATCATTTGTACACACTCACATAGGTGGGAAGCAACCAAGTACAAATGCTTTGTTATAGTACTTAAAGTTTTCCAAGTATCTGTACTTTATTGAGTATTTATTTTCTGACATGTATTACCCTAAGTTTTAACACAAATATCTGTATTTTGGACTCCTTACATTTTATTTATATTTATTTTTCATCATCGAGCGCAGTGCAGCGCACATGTCTGTGACAAGGACTAACAACTTGGTATAAAGTAAGGGAGAGGTTTTCATGCTCACAAATCTTAGTTTAACCCTATTTTACTAAAGGGTTTTTTATTTTATTTGAATTAACAGTAGTTCAGTCAAAGAAGTCAAAGTACATTTCAGAATATTTGCTTTTATGCTTTTACTTGATTAAAGAAGTAAGTAAGTAAACAATGTGTACTTTAATCACCTCTGCACACACACACTGTAACAACAGGGCGACCATAATAATACAATGATAACCACCAGCAACAGTAAAAATTAAGCCTAAGGTATGCAATTACTAGTTATTGCAAACAATCAGTTTTTAGGTTTTGGGGTAAATTTATGGAAGTAAATCTGTGTCATCGGGATTTGAAACAAAAAAGACATTGAATTTCTAGCACTGAATATTTATGCATGGAAATTTTGTATTTGAATGTTTTTCAATGTTTAAAATTCAACCGCAAAAATTTCAACCTCAAAAAATTCAAGCTAAAAAAATTCAACCGCAGAGAGAGAGAGCTGGGTGAGCGACATTCACTTTTAACGGGAGAGAGAGCGGCGCACCGCGCTGTTAAAGCTCGTCTACAGCAGATAAACACAAACAAGTCAGGCAGGGATCATATAATAAGTATTATTTTTCCTATTAAATAGTGGCCCATCCAAAATTGAAATCCTGGCGTTACCCATGCCAGTCACTGGCCCGTTCGGAAAAAAAATCCGAACGTCATCTCGTTTAAGTTCCACTTAGTTTATGTCCAATAAAGTCCGTGAATGTACACATGTCAGCTGTCTATTACTACATCTTACAGAAACAAACTACACCGATGGCATATAGAAGAGTTTAAACACTCACCGAAGCACCTCGCTGCTTGACGCACGCTCCCGATCTTGAATCTGGAATCGATTGCTCCTCCTTGGATCCCCGGATGTTGCAGTTGAATTTTTTGAGGTTGAATTTTTTGAGGTTGAATTTTTGAGGTTGAATTTTTTGCGGTTGAATTTTTTGAGCTTGAATTTTTTGAGCTTGAATTTTTTGAGCTTGAATTTTTAACGTTGAAAAACATTCAAATACATAATTTCCATGCATAAATATTCAGTGCTAGAAATTCAATGTCTTTTTTGTTTCAAATCCCGATGACACAGATTTACGTCCATATAAATTACTTTTCAATGGGTGATTTAGGTTAACTCTTTCCTTTCAATAAATCCAATTATTAACTCACATTTTCTTTATCATATATTAAAATCTATTCGATGATCTGAAACAGTGCTCAAAAAACATTCCTGTGTCACTTCGTGGTGTGAAAAATTTACTTGATGATGTAAAGAGCTACTTGTTTCTCTTATCTCTGATGATAGTTCTTGATAAATCTTTATATGGTTATATGTTTAGATTCATTGCTATGTGCATGCATTATTGTATAAAATATATTATGCATCTTGCTGCATTATCGATGAGAATCCAAACATCGAAAGCAAAACAATACTTTTGCACAGCACTAAATCATCATGCCAGTCTCAACTTACTTGCAGAAACAGACGCAAATAAGACATAACTGTGGCTGTTCTCTAAGATGTGATACAGTTCCATTTCGTTTTATTGGTCCCTTTTAACTGAAGTGCCAGTATGTGTGATTTGTGTCAGGTCAGCCTATGTTGTGGTGGCTGGTCATTATCCTGTCTGGTCCATCGGCCATCATGGACCAACATCCTGTCTGGTCAACAGACTGAGGCCCCTGCTGAAAAAATACAGAGTCACTGTGTACTTGTCTGGCCATGACCACAATCTGCAGGTATGTGGTAGGCGCAAGCTCAGTAATAAAGAATATCAGGTGTATATAGATTCATCAAGGATGTGTGTCTTAGACAGCTTGACAAATAACATTACACTGTCTCTTTGACAGTTATTCACTCTGTTTCATGTCCGACTTATCACATCGTATTTGAGAAGATGGTATGCAAGATTACACCTGTCTATACAAGGGGTGGCATTCACTTTTAGGTGCTAAAAAGACTTATTACTTGTTGTAGTTTTGCTTTTAATTCACAATTACCTCAACGTTATGAAGTGATTTGTGTGTCTGCCAGACAAACAAGTGTTTGGAGCAAGAGAAATTGACTATGCAACGTGTGTGTGCCAGGTTAAGCATACAGATGTGTCAATTGTCAATATATGTATGTCAGCGTGAGAGCGAAGCCATGGGGGCAGAGTGAATCAATGTACTGAACAAAAACCCCCAAAATGAAATAAGATTGGAAACAAATGATGGATATCATTTTATACATGAGAGACTTCAACTTGACATTTGAATAAAGATCTTTATTTCTATGCAAATAAGTATTTAGCAATTTTGACCCCTATGAAATGTCATAGGGGTCAAAATTCCAAAATAAATTTGTGAGTAATTGAATTTGAGAAGGTCTTCCTGATTGAACTTATGCTGAGCAGTTGCATGTTGCAGTTGAATACCCCTCACCGCACTCTCCTCTTCCAAACATAAAAGGAACCTGGGAAGGCTACCTTCAGCTGTCATAAAAACTCAAAGGTGTTTAGCTTGTCAAGTTTGGACTACTGTAAAAAACATGGTGGCCGAGGACCCGCTCCCTATTTAAATATAAAGGGCCCATGGTACTTCAATTTCTGCCAATAGATCCCTTTCACCGAAATCTTGTACACTGACCCTTTAATGAATTTTGTCACTGTATCTCGGACTGATTGAGCACAACATTGATGTCTTTGATGCTGTCTGTCTCTGCTTTTTTTTTAACAGTTCATCAGAGAGGATGATGGGAGCTCATATGTAGTCAGTGGGAGTGGGGTGGTCAGCGATCCCAGCACCACTCACAAGGACAGTGTTCCTCATTCCTGGCAGCTCTACTCCAGTCCGGTCAATCACACAATAGGAGGCATGGCTTACTTCCAGGTCACTGAGAATAAGATGACTGTCAGTTTCATGCAGACTAACCGGAAATGTGTTTACCAGGCAGAGCTGCCAACACGTACAGTCAGAAGTAATGGAATGCTATAGTCACAGTTTGAAGAAATGCAGTTATTTGTATATGTGAGCCTATAATTATATTGCTATTGTGCTACTTAACACCTAACTGACAAAATGAATAGGTCGCAATGGCTTTTTGAAGGCTTTCAACAAAAATCTAAAACAGAATAAAAGATTTTTATGAAAAGATATTTCTGGGCAATGGCATGTTACTATTAAATGAAATGTATATAATCATACTATTTTGCTCTATATGTATTGTTTTATACATGTATCAAAATATAAACAATTTTATGTATTTTGTTGTGCATGTTATTGCATGATGGTTGCCTCAATCGGCAGTTTGAATTATGGCTCTACGATGTTCACCAGATGGGACAAAAGCAGAAGACAAATTTCCCTAATCTGCATGTCGTGTGAGTGTGCATGTGTTTGGGATCAATAACTGTATTTTAATCGTATCTTAATAGACCAATATGTGGAGCCAAGAAGAGAGTTCATCGGTTCGCAACCAAACCATCTGCTCTCCCATTTGGAATCAAAATTGGACCATATTATTATTTAATTGTCATATTACTACGTTTTTATTTACTCTTCTTGCATTGCTGTTAAAGCACTTCTGTTTGTAAAATTATTATTATTATTATTATTTGTATTATTATTATTATATCACAACTCAAACATAAGAGTTTGCTCTAATGAGGAAAAACTCCCTTTTAACTGTGAGAAACCTTGAGAGAGAGAGAGAGAGAGAGAGAGAGAGAGAGAGATTTTGTTATTGTTATGCACCGATCAAGTTTCTGCTTATCTACATCTCTTTGTTGAGACAAATTATTTTACTGGATCTACTTCCGAGGAAGATGGCTTTTGAGACAGCTTTCCTACTTACATGTTGTCAAGGCCCAGTTGAGACCATCGCAAATAAGGGAAGACACATGATCATTTAAAATTCTCCTCGTCACCTTCAAGGTAAATATGGCGTCATTTTGTCCTGTTCACCCATAACTCTAAAGTTCCTCACAGTAGAGCTGGGGGCCAAGCTAATGCCATGCAAGATAACTGTTGTCAGACATGTTTCTCTGAGGCATTTAGGGCCGAGTATAATCAATGACAATACCACACGTGTCTTCTCTTTTGTTTGCCATAGACCATGTTATTTTGTAAGGCATCAAGATGTAATTAACTGTAGAACTGCAGTCTGTGAATGTGACATTTCAAGGCCTAATTGATTGGTGCAGAATGACCCTGAAACATTGATTATATCCTACGTTGTTATTGCCTCTACTTTCACAATGGTTTTCATATTGTAGGCCTGTACATGGCTATTTTTAATTCTTGGTTAATTACCCAAATTTGTCAAAGACTATGGAATATCTTTTATACTTCGGATCTGTATTTTGGTTTTCTTAAACGATAGGCCCATGGGTGATCATAACCATCGGATGGCTGAATTTTAGTTGTGACACCTTATTGTTGTTTCTATCTTGGCGTAGAAATTGTGTATTTATCTCCCTGCTCAAATTTGAGGAATCAACTAAATGTATTTTGTCCACTTCAATCTTTGGAATGACTTTTTCTGGGTAACTTTATAAAACTTAAAAATAAAACAACTTATGAGGGAGGCTTATTAAGTACCAGTTAGAGTGTTATTTTCTAACCCTAGACTCTAGAATAATTGAGGTAAGAGTGTAAAAATATTAATGGTGAACTTTTTAGTCAAGATTTAATAAAGGGACAAAAAATGTATCAGGTTTCACTTATTTGTTTTTTTAATTCACCTTTTGATGACGATGCATGGGTACATGGGTACACGATACATATTTTGACTAACCCTAACCCTAACCCTTTTTTTTTTGTGCTTCGGCACTGTTACTTTAATTCTGTTTTTCTATTATTGCTGTAACAAGTGAATTTCCCCATTGTGTGGATAAATAAAGAAATCTAATCTAATCTAATTATTTTGACAGTGGAGTTCTTAAAACTATAGACAGACATTATTATTGTATATTCAGTACGTGGTTATGACCTCTGCACATTCAGCCAAAGCCCTTTTGCAATGTTGACACTTCCAATTCCATTTCTAATAAAGCACTGATATTTATCCATTTATTTATTTGTAAACCCATAGCGATATTTGCTATTTTCCATTTAACAGAACTGAAATAATAATAACTGGTTGTGTTCATAACAATATTTATTAAAAACCTGAATATTCACTTCAGATACAAAATTATCTGCAAAAAGCAGATGTATAACAAAGCATAATATACAAATATGTTAATTTTAACGACAATAAATTAAGCATCAGATACAAAAATATATTCAAAGTCTTGATTTCCCATAAAGTGTTGCTTTCACCAGATTAAAATAATACCTTGTCATGACTATCCTTTAGAGTTAGAAAGGTCTATATAAAATGTAATAAATAAAATCAAATGGTAGTGTTCATCTACAATTATCAAATACCACCAAGCACATACCAAAGAAAATAAATTGAATATAATAGGTTCAGTAAGATGACTATCAGTGTTCAGTGTTTCCATCTTTTCTTTTTTGCAGCATGAAATGATAAAGTAAGAATATAATAAGTTCAACACATCTAGTTTCACAGAAACTAAAGGAAGGGTTGATTCCAGTGTTTGACAGTGGAACTTTGAACTACTACTTTCCTTGCGTGCATCAATCCAGTTCAGCTGTACCGCATGTTCCCATAATAATAAATGTGCATGAGTGTGCATGTGCACATAGTGTGTGTAACTACACACACACTACACATCCCGTAGTGGCACTCCTTCTTTTTCTCCTCTCTGAGCTTTCTTCCTCTGCTTGCAACAGACCACTGCAATGGCAATGATAATGCCAATCAGTAACAGGATGAGGAAGATGGCAGCAGCAATCACACCAGCTGAATACACTGTTGAAGACAAAACAAGACAACAATTTATTAAAAGAGCATAACTTTATGTTAGATTTTCTTTTCTTGTCTGACATCAAGACTGTTGCATAGGAAACTATTATAAGGATGGGATGTAGCCTGGTTTAAGAACAAACAGATACAAAATAATACATGAAATACACATTCAAATAAAAGTATTAATCCGTATACCTATAGGCTGCAATATTTATTATGTTCCACAGTAAAATTTTTTCACAGAATAACATAATTCTGATGTTTTGCTATTTTTCGAAATCTATAAACAAAAGAATTACGCAATTTCGATTCTTAGCTCACCTTTACAGTTTAGTTAAACCTTTATTGTTAAAGGGATGCAAACTCTTATGGCTTAAATGTTAATGTTAACTTTTTTTTAGAGTGCTTTAGTTAAAGGACCTGTGCGTAGCAACCTAACATAAACAGTGATATGTGTAAATGACTAAATGACGAGTTTTCATTCACATATTGTCTTATGAACACGTCAATGTGATATATTCCCTTTTTTTACATTAATGGGATTACGAAGTCGCTCTTACAAAGGCTAAAAACAGCTTCTTTTAAATGTTTTCCAGTCTGGGTCTGCATGAGAGCACATGACTGGTACATCTAGACATGTCCACAAACCAGCCACACATTTTATTTAACCTCAGTAGGTGCATTGCGCTTGTCAACTGTCTGCTTAGTTTTGAGCAACTACTTCACAATGTCTTATTTGGTGTGTAAGTTCACACAGATGCCACCTAACCTTCAGTGTCTGGACTTGACTACTGTTGTGTGTGTTGCTCGCCGCTGAAGTATCTAACATACAGGCCAGTGGTTCATTAACATATTGCATACATGTAACTAAATCCCTTCCCTTCCCACATCTTTCCTGCTTACAGCCTTTCCAAAATTCAGGACAACTCACCTTCAAAGATGGACGGGTTGTTGTTTTGGGAGCACTGGGGCTGGCTCAGCTCTCCCAGCTGCTTGTCAATAGTGCGGCTGGGGATGTAAGCCTGGACATTGAAACAGTAGCTCTCGTCTTTGTCCAGACGAGGCAGTTCTATTATATTGGACTTAGAGTAGTAGACTCTCTGCAGAATACACAGAACAGAAAACATGCAGTTTGCAATGGCTACAAAATATTTATGCGTGTTTGTGATTTAGATAGTGATGTCTGCTTTTATTCACCTTTCCAGTGCTTTTATTTTTCCGATAGGTGACTTTATACTGCAGCTGGTCAGCAAAGATATCCCTTATGTTCAGCTGCTGGCCATCTTTAAACAGGGCGGTGAGTGGGTCAGTCACATACAGGGTGGTTTTCTTTTTGTCTTCATTCACCTCCAGCTTGAAGTTAGGTTTGCCTATATCAGCTGTGGAGGAGGAAGGGAGACTGTCAGAGATCTGTCATCTGTGCATTTACACCACTGTATCTCCTATGGAAATGATCATTTTAATTATGTTTGAGGCTAAAAAGTGTGAAAGTTGAGAACGCTGTGACACTACAATTTTTAGACACGACCAGCTGTTAAAGTCCGGAGAATTTGCTATAAAGTGTGCCAATAGTCTGCCTTTTACATATGCTCATCGCAACAGGAGGTTCTCTGCACAGACACGTTCACAACAGCAACAAATCTTCTGCGTTGTTCAGGTGAGAGGTGGAGCAGCCGGGTGCAGCAGGATGAGACAGCATCCTGCTGCGCCCATGCAACATACTAATTCTGCTGTGGAGATCACGTGATTTTCTTGACAACACAAAGACTTTAAAACCATAAATTCTCAATACATCTCTGTTGTATCTTCTATGTGATTGTCGCCACATTCTCTCACTTGGACATTTGCTTGGACACTTGGACATTTGTGTTCACACATGCACCTCCGGAGAGGAGCTGCGGAGTTCAGTGCAGGTCAGAAAGCAGACAGAGCTGAGCTGCGTCAGGATGGCAAGGACCTGAACACTGACGAGCTCTGGGAAAACATAACAGCTGGTTATTTTCAGCACATTTTAGAAAGAGTTCACAAGGGAATAACCTACTGTCTTTGTAGGGGCAGAACCATGGTGAGTTGGTATAAGGGAACTCAATGAGGTCAGTGGTGGCCCCCCGCGGCGGTTCTGACAGGACGTCAGCCATGTAGCAGGCATTCACGTCACTAAGAAAGCTGGACAGATCACACACTGCTGCTGAGGACCGGATACAGTGAGGGTTCCTCTGTTTGTCCCCACCAACCCTGCAATAATTTGACAAGTTGCATATGGACATGAATGATTGACGAAAATAGTATTATTTAGTCTATAATAGACACCAGATGAGCGATAAATTTGGTCTTAAATCTGTATAGACTGTGTATTATTTATAATGCATAAAATCAAAAATTAATTATTTTCAAAAAATAACATTGATATGAATATACTGTGGAACAATGACATAGCTTGTTTGCATTTGTTAATTGTATTTGTTGTCATTGCTCTTGCCTCTTTCGTTTTTGTATTATTTGATAATGAAGGTCAATTTGTCTGTTTAAAGAGTTCTGGCAAGAAATCTACATTCCAGTAAAAGCTTTTACTGGATCAATAACGGACTCTTATCACGCTCTTCTGCAATAAATCATTCCTGCAAGGTCACACAGCAGGCACGTAAGAGGGCATGTGCTTCAGTGGACACCCTAACAAGATGAACGTATCTGGGATAGAAACGCCATTTGTTGAAAGGGTTAAGGGATGAGAGTTTGGATGCAGGTACTTACGCTGAGAACTCCACAGTGTAGGAATAATCGGTTGATGGTTTCGGTTCCCAGGACAAAATGGTTTTAAAGTTGGTTGATTTCCAAGTGACATTCTGTGCTTGGGGATAGGAGCCTGTAAAATAAGACAAGGTGTGTAAGATACTATACTAACAAAGTAATACAAATAAAGTAAGAAAACAATGCACCTATGGTGTTTTATATACACTATTAAATTCTATAAGTAATTCCCATAACTGAGCTGTACATGAGACTGTCACACATTGATTGGGCCTTTGTGTCATAGTTTAGACTCTTAACTCTAAACTACACTTTTAAGTAATAAATACGCAACACCTTAATTGAGGCCCTTCACAATATGTAGGACTACACTCATTTATTAAAGAGAAAAAGCTTCACACATGATGTGATGCAGACCAGAAATAATGAAAACCCACAAGTTCCAACACAGCACTTTGTCAGTGAGATGAGATGATCTTGATGTGGTGAATAGAGCACATTGCTATCATCTGTGTAAAATATCCTTGGTCATTTATTTCATGGACTGACTGTTCTGTCACAACCACAAACGTGTGGTTTTTAGGACTACAATGTAGTAGCAGAAAGTGTGGCACCCAAAGAACATGAGAAGTTGTGTTTTTAAATCAACTGTCTGTTACCTAAGATATTTGAGTCGGTGAGTCATTTCTTATATACTACAGTAATTGCTGTCTCTTGGCGGAATGGACAAACAGAGCACACCTAGGCAAATTGTTGTGTAAGTTATGTAGTCATTGGTTGAAACGCTGGCAATACACACGGATAGCAGAATCCACTCTTTACAAATAGATCATTGAAATATATTCTTAAATGTGATTTACAGCCCAAAGCACCGTGTATCCACTGAGGTTCAAACATTAATTTCAAATATTTATCCTGCAAACTGTTTATTGACGTGGCATGAAAACTCAATACCAAATGAAAACTTTAAAGAGTGTTAATATGTGTGCCAGAAATCTGAACATAGAAAAAAAATGACTGAGCTCTAAACTGTAAGCAGAGGCAGATATGCTGCTCCTCCACTGACCTGTTCATGTAGAACTGTTCATGTGAATACAACTTCACGTCTGCTATGAATTCACACTTTCACGCTCACAATACTACAAAACAAACTGCTCCATGCAAATGATCATCTGTTTATGTTTTAAAGTACTTGATTCAATTTGATATCTCATTTTAAAGTTTGAAAACTCAGCAATAGGATTTTACGGTCATTTATGAGAACGCGTGAAATGAAGGGCGAGCGTCGGGGACTCACCTGAGGCGGAGTGTGTGGATAAAAAGAAGAGAACCGAGATGAGAGTTGCTTTGACTGACGCCATCTCCTCTGATGTATTCCTGATGTTTCAGCTCTGTGTCTGTGGTGCTACTGACCAATCACCGTGTGCACTGTGTGGCTCCTCTGACTCTCTGTCGGGAAACCAATGGTTTTAGCGACGTGACCGCGCGGGGCTTGCCAAATATGGAGCGTCCGGCCATGGCGTCATCAGACATAACCAGTCATAACCTGAGTCTCAGGGCTTCATGTGAACATTTCTCAGCTACCAACAGCTGACCTCTTTATTCTTCATTTCGGCAGAAATGAAGAAATGTGGTCGGCAACACCAGCCACATCCTCAGTGAAGAGGTGACTCCACTCTGCTCTACAACCCTCACAGACAAAAGACATCAAACGAATCAGGCACATTGCAACAATCTTATGGTTGACTAGTTATTTTTGGTGATACTGTTGCTGTTTAAAAAAAAATATCCTGGTTTCCCAAAAAGCGTCCCCTCTATACAATAAGTGGTTTGCAACAAAAGTCACAAACAACACAATAGCCCCCCCCCCCCCCCCAGTATCTATTGTAACTAAAAGAATCCATAAGATTTATATATCTCAAAATGAGTTTTCATTTAGCTGAATTAGTTATATTCATATATTTGCCTATTATTATAATTATCACAAGACATTTTTTAAAAGATGTAACAGGTGGTTAATATGTTTCATGACAGATTTATAAACATGTACATTTGGTTGGTCAATGTTCACCAGGCACAACAAATTTCCCGATGTGACGCAAACCTAGGGGTATAGTGGGTTTTGTGTAGTCATAGTGGGAATGGAATGGATGACATGCTTTCCAGTGGTATGTTGACCACACAACCACTTACTACAGCATGACGGAACCCAAATACTCTGCTCTCGAGAAGCCTACTATAGCTCTGACTGGGGTGACAGCATCACACACTGCAGACGCAGCAGCTCAGGTCATTAGTCAGGACTTCAACTCGTGTAACAGCTCCAATGGCTGATCTGGAGGTCTATTCATAGACTCAGTTATTTTGAGTTATGCTCCCAGACATACAGAGGAGACACTGAGAGTGACTTTGGACTGTGGTATGTTAATAGAGATGTTTCTACTGTGTTAACCACAGTTAATGTAAAGTTACAACATGACTGAAAGTGGAAAAACCTCGGCTGTCTGTTTTTGCTCTTGTATGTAAAGGGAGTGCTGCCTTTTCAGATCAGGCTTACAACTACAGAACTTCACCACACAGGGTAACCTGTACAACAATGTAACTGTAATAATAACACCAGCAGCAGGAAGGTTGGAAAACATGTAAAACACTATAACATGCTTTTTGAGATGTTTAGGAAGGACTTATAGAAACTGTTAAAGATTTGTAGCAAATGTCAAAGCAGAGACACTGGTTGTTTCATGCAGTGGGCAGTCCTAAAGTTTTTTTGTTGCTTCTCATGGAGTTGGCTGGGAATACATATGTGGCACTTTGCCAAAGCTCGTCCCCATCATCCCTCCCTACCCCAGAAGCCTCTCTGTCCCCGGCGGTGTGGGCCCCTGCTGTATCATGGTTCACCGTGACTTGAATACCAAGGAACCCTCTGACGGGAAGGACTGAATGCAAATGACTGAATGAGTTCACCAACTGTTGACAGAGGATAAAGCTTCTAGTACACATGCAATATAGCACACAGACAGACACACACACACACACACACACACACACACACAGACAGAATTTGTGAAGAACTTGTACTTAATCATTAGTAATGGCTTGCTCTCTTTCACAGTGATAATGGAACAATTGTAAATTCACCTGGAAGTAATTTAAACTAGGGTTAGGGTTAGAATTAGTACCGAAGGATGGACAATTGAGGAGTAGAGCAGCAAGAAATTTGGGTGCATACTTTTCCAAATTTCTCTGCAATTTATTTCATTGCCAACAACAGCAGAATAGTGGTCTGTGTTGATGGATGAGATTAAACTCAAGTATCAGAAAAAAGCGTAATGTTCCCAGGCCCTGGTGAATTGTGTAATCTTGTTTTAATTTCACTGACTTCAACGCAGTAACAAAGCATTCACTTAGCTCCCTGGTCCATTGCTTTCTGTGGAAATACAGTGCGATCATTGGGCCTTTCTGTCTATTGTATCAAACCACGTTGCAGCCAGGGTTCATCAACCCTGGCTGTAGGAATTCTTGCTTAATTACATTTCCAGATCAATTCCTGCCTTGGAGATTAGGAGCAGCCATACAGTATATCTGGGTGCCAACACTGTTGGATCCACCTGTGGTTTGCTTTTCAACTGCAGCAAATTGGGCCAACGTTTGTTTAGGTTCTGAGGGCACTGCTTCCACCCAACACATGGAAGTATTTATCACAATATACACACAAATCTAACAGCAACTCTATCTGGGAAACTTTACATCCTTTAACTCCCTGCATAATCACTCAATCACAGACTACTTTCATTTTTCTGAATCTGAATTATGCTTTAGAAAGTTTTTCCATATCGTCTTTTGGGTGAATATCCTTCCACAGCCAGTAGATCTCATTGTGTATTGTGTAAATACTCAGTGACAACCTGAGGGACTGTCCAGAGAGTTTCATAATGAACTACACTGACCATGCTCTTTTTGCAGGTTTGTTACAGTTTGGATTTGTTATTATGTTCAGTTAATAAGGAAATTGCCTTGTACCAAAGTGATGGACATGAATTGAAAAGAGGGAGAATTGAGAGGGAGTAAGAAAAGACGCAAACAATGAGTAATTGGTCATTGACCAAAATTATCACCTCTGATAAAATGTGAAGAACCACACCTGATGCCATAATTGTCACACAGTCGTCAGGATACATTGTTCTCTTTAAATTTTGTTGTGGGGGAATATGTTTATTTAATAGAGTTCCATCCTCTCTTTTTATGTTGTTGAAAGGTCAAAGTGAAGGGAAATGTCTTCCTTTGTTCTTGGGGGGAAATGTCTGATAAACAAAGGCCTGTGAGTATGGGCGTCATCCAGCACCTCCTGTTTTGCTAAGTTATGGTATATTTACCAAAAGCATTAGCCTGCATCCTCTAACAGAGGATCTGGACATATTATTATTTCATGTAAATTAATTGGTAAGTCAATGGTGCTCCAATATCTATTTATAACATTTACTATAACATTTTAAATAACATTAACAAGCTGTGGTAATGGGGACAGTCTGTAAAATGGAAGGAGACAGTGTGTAAACTGAGGCCTGCTGGGAGTCAGTTAGCATCAAGAGTCTGCAGTAGGCCTTCTAATCAGCTCAGATACCGATAAGAGCCAAACACTGGTTTTACATTCCTTTGATGGTAGACAGCTTGGGCATAAACGGGGCAGCTACTCAGTCCTCATACAGAGGTAGCACATTTCTCTACACCTTTAATGGCAAAAGCAAGACATGGATGCCATCAGATAAATAAAACCACTTCATTGTTGCCATCCTGCAGCTGTTGGTCAAAGTCGATCTGGTTTGGAATGCCTGATGGCTGATAGTTGAATGCTCATAACATATAAGAAAATGTAAAATATGGCTACTGCGACAACACACATGCTGGGTATTACAAGCATCAATGCTGAACTGAGGCTTTTCATAGAATGAAGAAGGAGCAGGAGGAGAGGGGCCAAGCTAGCCTGACGTTGTCATACTTCTAGTCAGAATATGAGTCTGATACTCATACTCACCGGCGCGCTAATCCCTAGCGCGCCGGTGCTTGGCTGTTTACACCAGATGCTGAAGCGACGCTGAAGCGTCGGGCAACGCTAATAATATCACCTGTTGATCCAGTAGTATAAAAGCATATAGTTACTTGTTGCTCCAACATTAAGCAACAGCGTCCCAACATTTGTCTTTTTTGGTGTTCCGAGGATGTACAACTCACTGTACTTCTCCAGTTCAATTAGTAATTTAACGTCATCCATGTTGAAGAACTTCTCTGTTTGCTCCGTTAAATGTCGGGTGTCGAGGGTAAAATACGTATTCTCCACTCAAGCCTATGTGGAGAATACGTAGCCCCCCCCCCCCCCCCCCCCTCACTTTTTATCTTTATGACTGCTTGTGTGGCTGTAGTGGATGGGCAAGGGGGACAAGAGCGATGCCAGACCGAACTTCCCGACCTCAAATGTTGTGGGCGGGGCTAAGTTTGTCTGGCATCCAGGCTAGGGCCAAGCAGCATTGACCTTAAAATAATAAAAATAACAAGGTTGAGGGGTAGAGCAGTCGTCCTCCAACCAGAAGATCGGCAGTTCGATCCCCCAGATCATAATTATAATACATTTTTGGAACCTTAGAATGATCTATTCAGTTTGGACTTTTTAAGAAAAACTGTACATGTGCTTGTCTATGGTTTATCGGAGAAGGTAAGATCATACTGAACATCTGATTTCATATTTATTGCCCCAGCAGAGACAGACACAACAGCTTGCAACATGTTATAAACTTGTTCAACGTGTTATCAAAGTAAGCTTGGCTTTAAACTGTCATCAGCTTCACCAGTCAGAGGTGGTGAGAAGGAGTGTTTTATTATTTCCAGGAGGAGCATTCCTTAGATGGTTGACATAGATGAAGAGAAAAGCTGCAGCCAGCAGCTGGCTGATTCATAATATTTTATTGTGCTTTTATCTTGATCTAGTCTCAAATAACTGGCAGTGGACAGAAAGGGATTCAGGGCTAAGATATGCTTAACTAAAGGCCAATGTATTCTTTTCCGTTATGACGGGCACGGACCGATAGGACCGCCTTCTTTGCTGTGGGACGCCTTCTCCGGGCTGCACGGAGAGCTTTTCGTGCAGCTCTGATTTTTCTAACTACACGTCAGCATGGCGGAGAGTCTACGGATAGCCCTTGGCTGTGATTGGTCCGCTAACGTCTGCTAACGACATTTCCGGACCTCCAACTTCCTGTTTCTTTCCCTATAGCACAATAAACCCAAAACACAACTACGACTCTAGGATTAATGTGACAAGTGTGTTAAGCCAGCGGAGTTGTCCGGCTGACGGTGGATGGTTAGATTACTAACTGCATGTGTGTACTGTCACATGCGGTTATAACGCCTTGTCATAACGGCGCTAGCGGGCTAGCCACCATGCTAACTGGGGTGGTAAAGGCGCAAAAATCTGCTGTCACGACTTAATTCCAGGGCTATCATGACACTGTTTCTCAAACACCGTCAGGTTAAAAGCAAACACTTGGTAGTAGTGAGTATCGGCAGTCCCTGCTAACTGTGTGTGGAAGCTGGGGGGGAGCTAGCTGCCTCCATGTAGCTTCAAGCTGTTGAATTAGCAACGCAGTTTGGAAACAAGACCATGGAACCGCTGCGCTAAAAAAACGATAACACAAGCATTTTGACTCGCTGGGTGTAACTTTATTTCACCAAAAACATCAACAGCCTTTGTCTGTAAGTTGCCATCGTTCACTATGTGTGAGGAGCTGGGAGAATGTACGTAAATAAACCAGCGTGGACTTCTTTAGATACCTCATGAGGTAGGCTTCTCTAAGCTCTCTTCCGTTGCGCCAACTACTGTTCTGGCGGTGAATTGTTTTTCAGCACAAACCGCTCATAGAACCAGAAATAAAAAAGAGTCTGTCCGCGCGATAACGGACTCGGAGAAGCATACTTTAGCCTTTAGAGTCAGATGGCTGAATGGAGACATATGGTTTTGAACTACTGAAATCAAAACCCAGACATGACATCAGCCAAGAATGCATGGCCAGGTTAAACATCACTTTGCATCACTTTGCAGCAGGGTTTCAGAAATATCTAGTTCCAGAAATGGAGCTTAATGTCTGGAGAAGGTATTAGAAGGCAGCTTTTGAAGACCAGCCACATATTTACAGTCGGTTACAACAGGATGTTTCTGAACGGTAAGTTACACTGACCTCTAACCTCATGTTTGTTCAAGTGTTAGCAGGTCACTCAATGTAAGAGTAGTCTACCGTCCTGAGTTACAGTAGGAAGTTTCACAACGGAGTTGCAATACAGAGTATTGTATACGTCAGCAGTTCTCAACTGGTCTGGCTACGTGACCCACCATCACCCCTTACTGACAAGCTGTGACCCAAAACTTCTCAAATTTATTTAATGAAAAGATGGTGCAGTTTGAACCTGAGATAGTACAGAATATCACAGTATGCCAAAACAAAAAAACAGGTTTAATGATAAACCACACTGACCATCAGGTGGCGATGCTAGAGAGGGAAATATAACCTTTAACACTCAATTAGCTGCATTTTAATTAAAAACAAAAAGTGCATCTTAATGACACAAGGTAATACAACATACATAACAATTCAGTATCTTAAGTAAGTACTTAATTAACTTAAGTAAGGAGTGTGAGTAGAAGGCACTGCGCTCCATAAAAAATCCCCTTCAAAATAAAAGCACAGCATTTCTTTTCTTACATTTTTTTTTCAAAAGCCTGCATCCAACTGAAAACGGGTCTGCGACCCACCAGTCGAGAATCTACGAGAATATACGTTACTCTACGAATATACGTATTGTATGGTGCAGGGACACATTCTCTTCATTGCATCCCTCCACGCTGCAGTGTTTCTTCAGTGTTGTGGTTAGCCTATGGTAGCTAACAAGCTGCTAGCTCAGCAACAAGTCTGCATGGTGTCGTGTTCGGTGTGGAGGGATGGTGGTGGGTTCAGATGCTGGACTGGTACCTACTGGGTGGGGGTGAGAGACTAATGCGATCCCAAATGACTCACAGACAGTTCGATAACATATTTCTTAGAATGGAGCGAAAAAGTCTGCAGAGTGATTGCTTTAATACTTTGAGGGTCCCTACTGACCCCCTTCAAGTAATTACGGATATAAAAGCCCAGCAAATGTATTTTTCATGATATGGGCCCTTTAAGGGTTGCGAGGGGCTGGAGTCAATCGCAGCTGACACAGGGTGAGCGTGTAGAGTTACTTTGGTCAATTATTTATTTATTTTTTATTATATACACCTCTGAAATAAGATCTATTTCTCCACTTCTAGCTATTGCCTCAGGGGTGGTTACAGTCATGTTTTGGAGCAGCTCTTATCAATTATTTCTGCCTAATCCCCATAATCACGCATGTTGTGTATTCGTTAGAGTAAAACATGTTGACATATGCTTTGAACATAATAATAGGCTTACATTTATGGTGTTTGCCCTTTGGACACTCAGACATTCTCAGAGAGTCCACCAGGTGTTTGTCTTACTTACTTTACCTATTTGGGGACAACCTTTGATCTAGGGAACCATCTCTGACCAGTTAACAGATGGGCTCAGAAGGAATGTTCTTGACCAGTGTGTCTTCATGTTCGGACACAAAAACGTGTCCTTATTTAGTCAGAAATCCCATGTGGGATGTGTTTTACCCAGAAGTCATGGGTGGAACCAAACTCCCTATATAACTGTGTGTAAGACCCCAGCACGTCAGACTTTCACTATTGGCTGTGTGTCTCCGGGTATCTAGATGCCCGTCCCGACCTGTAATTTCTTGTAATAAACTTTGTTACACTGAAACTACTGGGTCCTCGGAATCCTTCCTTCATCATCAACAACTTCTACAACATCATCGACCTCTCGGCTGCATCAAATATACGATACGCAACACCAAGATTTTTTTCCCTACTGCCTTTGTGGGACAAGCAAGAGCGACTAGATAGAGCTCATAAAGGGCTGTGGTTTTGAATGTGTTTTACAGAACTGAATTTCAGGTGGCCATCCATTATCAAAAAATCTGGCCAAACCATGAAGGGGCTGCGTAAGTGAGAAACTGGAGGGAATCGGAAGACTCCATGAGGTCATAGAAATATTCTATAGAATTTGTCTAAGAGCTGGAGATGTGAGGGGGCCTCCTACTGGCCTCCTACTGACCTCATCATTAATGCTGTGTGTATCTGCGTTAGCCCCTTTTTCTTTTTTCTTTTTTCTTATTTCCTCTCTTCTATCTCCTATATCTTTCGACAACTGATTATGTAAATCTTCTTGTCTTTCCTGTACTGTCTTTAAATGTATTTAAATGTCTTTTGTCTTGCAATAATCTTTTTATTAAATAAAGGATGATGTACATGGTAATATGATGTTGCCCAATACCGACAAAATTTGAACCAATAACACATATTTTTGTTACACTTATCATCCATTAACTTACACAGAGCAGATGGAGGTCTGGTGGTGCAGCAGTGAGCAGGACGCTCAGTCTCTGACAGAGGAACAGAGAGCTATGCCAAAAAAAAACAACCCAGCCCAGTTCCAGTGAGGCTGGAAGTGCTGAGGTGTTGACTAAGTGAAACAGAGGCCACTGTAATGAAACATTTAGGGGGGGAAGTACGGGAGTCAGCCATCTCCCACACTGGAATACAGTTGTGGGAGTTAGTCATTCTTTTAAAGTTCTTTTACAGCTGACCAGCATTCTCAGAGCAGTGTCAGCTCAATTCAGTATATCTCTCTTTCTGTTGTTCTTTCCTAATTTTTCATTTGTGCCAGGTTTATATCACTACTAATAAATGTAAGTAATCACATACAGGTATAACAGTTAGCAGTATGTTACTACTTTGGTTGGTGTAATTCAATAGTGTCCAGTGAAAGGGTGTTTCTTATATTTGACCATCACTAACTGCAACCTCTGTGATGAACATGTCATTAAGAGAATACCTTTGTCAGTGTCACGAAAAGCCTCATGATTTGTTTATAATATGATATTGTTGTGCAATAGTAGGAGTAGAATTGACGTTGGCTAATTATTAATAATCATGAAATATGATTATTAAAATAACAATTATTTCTTAAAAATAATCAAAAATGATAAAGCTATTTATTAAGAACAGTAACACATTTAATTAGAACTGATATGGTTATCCATTAATAATAGTTAAAATAATTAATGAAAACAATAAAATTATCAATTAAGAATAATACAAATCTGTAATCATTGCTTATTGTCGCGGGGCACCACCCTGGTTACAGGGACCAACGAGTCAATCTATAAAATATCAGTCTCATAATGATAAATGTCAAATCAATGATCTCAATATTTAATATTAATAATTATTTAATTAACAGTGAAGGCTTCTAAGTTCAAGCACAGGCAATCATAATCCAGCTGCAATCACATACATATGCACAAATAATCACAGACTAGAGATACTTTAATTACAAAAGCATTTATTAAAGGGGAAATAAGTTATAATGTTATTCAATGATTCATCATTTTAACAAGCTCCGATATTTCAAAGATAAACACAGCAGCAGCACTTATCACAATTCAGAAAATACATGTAAAACCGGCGGTCTACCTATGTATGTCTGTCTCGGTGTGTGTGTGTGTCTGTGTCAAAGTGTCTCTCTGTGTGTGTGTCTATGTGTGTGCATGTGAAATAAAGTTAGTGTTATTTAATGATTCATCATTTTAACAAACTCCCATATTTCAAAGATAACAACAGCAGCCGCTTATCACAATTTAGAAAAACACATGTATTCATCTATGTGTATCTGTCTGTGTCTATCAATGCGTCTCTGTGTCTGTGTGTGTGTGTGTGTGTGTGTGTGTGAGAGAGAGCGAGAGAGAGAGAGAAAAAGAAGGGGGTGTGGCGATGATGCAGTCACGTGGCGACGTCACATCTAAGATGGCGGCCGATCATGATTCGTGGAATCAAGGCCTAAAAACTCTCAAAATGGCGGATTGACTACAAAACAAGATGGCGGAGCCGTTATGAATTTAGAGCCAGAATGGGAGGAGAGGGAGAGAGGAGGCGTGGCAATAATAGACTCAAAATGGTGGTTTAACTTGCGTTATTCAAAATGGAGTCTATGTTAATGACATCATGTGGCTGGAGCTCACACTGGTGGTCGTCACATGAATTACACAAAGGGATTTTCAGACAAAGAGAATTCTTTGTCTCTGCTTTGATTCGGCCGCATGGCTTCCAGATGTGTCCAGCCTCTCTAAATATAGATTTAACTATGTTACATGAACTGCATTCTAAATACAGATCGGATGTGTGTATAAACAGGTTTAGGAGAAAAGAGAAAGAGAGAGAGAGAGAGAGAGAGATCAGGAAACATCGTCAGAGACAACTACTAGCGAAGCAGGCAGTCCAGTTACGTGAGATTTATCTTTTAACAGATGTAAATCTCCGCTCAATATCTCTGACGGTAACACGTTAAAAGGAAGCGACGGCTCGTTACCGCGCGCTTCTCAAAAACACAGTAGACAAAGGAACCGGATGTGACGTCTCGGTCCGCCGTGTAACGGCTAAAAACAGATCAGTGATCTACAAACAAACATACAATCAAACAAATGACACGCTAAGTATTTAAACTAGTCTCTGCCCAGACAATAAAGCCTCTTACTGTGACCTCCGCGGTGTTGCTTGCGTGTGGGGCGCGGATTTCCGGGAGTCCAGTGAATGTCTCGTTAAACCTCAGGATGCGTGCGAACGGGCGGATTCCTGGAAAACAAATCAGTGTCCTGACCTCTTAAGCGGTGCTCCGGTGGGTCTCGTGGTTGCAACGGAGATCAGCGCTGGGCCGAATCGAGCAAACTTCTCTTGCTCTTGGAACGGAATTCGGCTTCGTCTCTTCTGCAGGGATGAACAGGGGTTGACGCAGCTGTGGATTTGGAAAGAAAGTCTCTGAGCTCGGCCAGCGAGTGAGCGAGTTCCTGTGCACGGCCTTTTCAAGTTAAAAACAAAAATAGTCTCTATCAAAGTAAGATCAAACTTAAGATAAAAGACAATGAAAGAAATGAAAGAAAATAACTCTGGTTGCCCCCTTTAGCAACTAAATCATCTGGAAAGACCCGGAGGGGTCTGTTGACGTCTTCAGAGCAGGGAAAATGGCAGCGATTATTGATGTCTCAATGGTTTTATTCTACCTGAGAGGTCCTGCCTCCTTGAGGTGCTGGTCATGGGATGATGCTGGCTTTAAGCCAATTGAGTGTCAGAGGTCAAAGGAGAGTGGGAGCGGCCAGGAGCAGAGCAGCGGTTTCTTGGGAGACCCCAGGGATTAAGTTAACACCAGAAGATACACTCTCCATGCTGGATCTTAGAGGGAGACTTTAGCTGGCTTCATCTTGGCTCAAAGGCCACACTTTTACGACCCATTGTGTGTGGATCCCACCACATGGTTAGTTCTGTAGGGACTCTTGCCCAACAATATTATAAATCAAGATTAATTAAAGAAATCTTCAGTAAGGGTTATAATGCATATTTTTTCTTCATAGAACATTTTCTTTGATAAAGCCTCACACTTTTGGGTGTTTAAAAGGGTGTGGATATCTAAATCTATCAACATTTCTGGTCACATGACATTTTTCCTCCGCATTGGCAACAAGAGTGCAGGTAACTAAGACGGTTGGGGCGATACGCCTGTGTTACATCCAGACTAGACTATTGTAATTCACTATTATCAGGCTTCAGCAGTAAGTCGTTAAAGACTTCTACAAAATGCTGCAGCACGAGTCCTGTCAAAAACCAAGAAAAGAGACCACATTTCTCCAGTATTAGTTTTGCTACGCTGGTTTTTAAGGAAGCATATTGCATTCACTCGGGGAAAAAAAAGCTATGGGTAAAAAAATAAATAAAATATTATATATTTTTTCATGTTTTTCTAACTTTTTTTTTCTGTTTTTCCGAGAAAAAAATCAGTTTGTTCTAACTTTTTTTTTCCTGTTTTTTTCGAGGTAGTGACAGTTAGTGTCGCTTTAAACGGTTCCGTTAGAACCCCTTTCAAAACAAGAGTCCCAACCACCAACCTGCTTAACAGGAACTACAAATCAATCTTCCATAATAAAGCCACTAACTACGGAAGCGTATTGCATTCACTTGAAAAAATAAAAAAGAATCTCTATCAAATTGGTTAAGGATAAGTTTACAAGTTTAAAGAAGTTGACTATCGAAGAATGCATAACAGGCATGAAGTTTACATTTTATCACATGACTCAAAATGCAAAGTAAGTATTATTTGTTTTATTTTAAATATCCAATTTGCATTTGATTATATTTGGTATTAATATCCACCAAACATGCAGTGAAAGAGACAAGCCTGTTGATGTTATTGCAAAGGTTTCCGTTAGTGCTTGCATAATTCCACTTCCACCCTGTTATTTTCTGTTATTTTCTACTATTTATCATACTGTATGTGTGCTTTAGGTAGAGTGGCAATAATCCAGTGGCACTAATGAGTTTTACACAGACAGCCTTTCCTGCATGTGAAAAAGTATTTGGGAACCATCCTGTTTCGGACAATGATTGCACATACAAACAGCAACAAATTACTGGAAGGGTAATTTCTAGAGGGAGACTACATTCTTCATGTATTGGATGTTCTGTCCTGAGGCAAAAGGCCGGCACGTTATTTTTCCTTATGGTCAGGAAAACTCAGGTGTTTGGAATAAATCATAAAATCATAAGCTCCGTTTGACACAGGGTTTACTGCAACATAGTGCAGCGTGAAGTCAACTGTATAGGCAGTGAATTTCCACTTTCATAGACTGGGTTGCGGCAAGACGCCTCAGCTTGCCCAGGAATGTAGGGGAGGGATTTTTGGTGTGTTGGTGTTCACCTGCTGGAACATGACTCTGTCCACATTATTTCCAAAACCAGGGATGAAAGCATGAATGGTATCAGATAAAGACTCAGATTGGTCTGTGTGCATGACTGAACACAGGGGCACCCGCACACTCTGGTTCTTGTTGAGGCATATGGGATAGACGTCTGGCATTTGCAGGTATTCAGCGGGAGCTTGAAGTGAGAACACATTGTCCCTTTATGGTGGGATGAAGGGCTTGCCAGTCTGAGCTTGGATGACCTCAGCGCATAAACCTGATAAATCCAGTTTCACTAACAAACAGTAAAAGGGATGAAGCGAAAAGACGGACGATAAGTATATTTACATAAATAGAAGCATCCCTCAGAAGGTGACACAGGAAAAAGAAAGGAAAAAGAAAGAACATAAAAATGGGGATGCCTGTTTATAATATCATCAACTTTTTTTTTTTTATTTCCTCACCATTTCTTACATTGTTGTCACCAATTTAAGATTCTGGAACCATTCTTAAGTGTGGCAGGTCAACATGAACAGTAGAATTATGATCCATGTCCACTGTGAACATCCATCAAGTTTTCCTTAACTCCTACCAAGATATTTTATATGTGTAAATTAGGGACGCACCGATATGGAAATTCTTGGCCGATCTAGGCGATAGCCGATACCGATATTTGTTTATTTAGTTTTTGTTGTTATTCATTCAACCTTTTGTGCCAGGAAAATAATTAAGTCCTTTTTTTAAAAGCACCATTTTAAATTATTTCAGCCCTTTATCACTCTTATCTTTTAATGAGAACAAATTCGATCAGATTTATGAAACAATCTTTAGTTTAACTAAACTTTATTTAAAGGGGACATACTATGCCCATTTTACCACAAGTAGATATGGTTCCTTGGGGTCTTAATCAAATGTCTGTAACATATTTTGGTTAAAATACCACAAGGATCATTTAAAACAGCACCCTTTTTACCCTGTCTAAAACAGCCCTCCTCAGATTGACCTGTTACGCTGCGCCAAGCCAGAAAAGCTGGCTCCCATCCACTCCCATGTTAAACCTTTGTGCGGTTCACACCGGACGCTGAAGCACGGTGCCGCGCCAAGGCTTCTCCACATAGGCTTGAGTGGAGAATACGGAATTTACCCTCCACACCCGTCATTGAACGGAGCAAACTGCGGAGCAGTTCTTGAGGATGGATGACATTAAATGAATAATTAAAGAGGAGAAGTACAGTAAGTGGTATTATCCTCAGCACATATGAGACAAAAATAAACATGTTTGGACGCTGTTGCAGTTAATGTTGGAGCAACAAGTAAGTATATGCTTGAAAAAAATTCTTAAATGCCGTTTTTACTGTAGGCTGATAACAACAAAAGTATGTGATATTATCGCGCGGCACGGCGCGTCCGGTGTAAACCCGGCGTTATGAGTGCCCCCCCTCCCTAACCAGATCCTAACCATGGTGCTGTCATTTTAGAATACAGATTTTACAGATTCTGTGTCACAGGTTTTGTCTTTTCATTATTAAACACTAATCCTACAAGTGCATTCTCATGGATACAGGTTTGATTTTAACTTTAATCTGTCTGGCTAAATGATTCATAGCTTCTTGGCATGTCGGTAAAGGGTACGCACATGCTCCTTCTTAGTTTATTGAGACGGAACATTTTTTTACATTTTCCAGACTGTGAGCTTAAAGGGGACATATTATGAAAATTCCACTTTTGTAGTGCTTCTACACATTAGTTTGGGTATCTGGCATGTCTACTGTCCCAAAAACTCTGGAAAAAAATCACTCCCGCGATTTGTTGTGGTTCCTCTATTTCAGAAACTATGTGCTAAAGTGCGTCCAATGGAATTTCCCCCGAAATAGACGTCATAGTCGAAAATGCCCATTTAGTACATTCCCCCATAGCTCTATGCACTCCCCCACTACCACTCGACCCACCCCTAGATGGACCCTCCCACTTTATAGAAGATCGGTCCACGGTGTCCTCCATTTCATTCTTGCAAGCCTTGGAAACACTTGGATTAGCTAACTAGCAGCATGAATCGGTGGTCGGCTGCAAACATGTCTGCATGTGACTCCAGCTTCAGAAGACACAAGATTGAGATGGATTGAGTTCATGTGATGGCAACGTTCCTGCCACCACTTTGAATCGGACTGTTTTATCAACCTGGGCCAATATAACGCTGGATTCTCTAAAAGGTTGTTTTTGAAAGAGGGGTCGGTGCCATCTTTCCATGGCAATACTGAAGACGAGGGAAATGTAAGTATTTTTTTTTTATAATTCTGGTATTTGCTTCTTTTAGACATTTTGTGTGGAGGCTAGTGCCGTTAGCATGTTGTGCCGTGTGTGTGAGGCTAGAATGTAGTGGTGGGGGATAGGGAGAGACTTTACAGGAGTTTTCATTAATCGAGGACGGCTGGCGAGTCCACGGTGAACGGTGATCACATGGCAGGGTTCGTGAGTGTTGTGCTCTCCACGCCCCCCCCCCCCCCCCTCCGCTCGAGGGGCCGTAGCACCTACTATGAGCCCCTTAGCAGCTACTACGAACCCCGGTAGTAGCTGCTACGAGCTCTGGTTGTAGCTGCTGGAGCTTGAAGTTAGCTACGGATGTTTGTAGTAGCTGCTAAGAGCTCCGGTTGTAGCTGCTGGAGCTTGAAGTTAGCTACGGATGTTTGTAGTAGCTGCTAAGAGCTCCGGTTGTAGCTGCTGGAGCTTGAAGTTAGCTACGGATGTTTGTAGTAGCTGCTAAGAGCTCCGGTTGTAGCTGCTGGAGCTTGAAGTTAGCTACGGATGTTTGTAGTAGCTGCTAAGAGCTCCGGTTGTAGCTGCTGGAGCTTGAAGTTAGCTACGGATGTTTGTAGTAGCTGCTACGAGCTCCGGTTGTAGCTGCGGGAGCTTGAAGTTAGCTACGGATGCTTGTAGCAGCTGATAAGAGCTCCGGTTGTAGCTGCTGGAGTTTGAAGTTAGCTACGGATGTTTGTAGCAGCTGCTAAGAGCTCCGGTTGTAGCTGCTGGAGCTTGAAGTTAGCTACGGATGTTTGTAGTAGCTGCTACGAGCTCCGGTTGTAGCTGCTGGAGCTTGAAGTTAGCTACGGATGTTTGTAGTAGCTGCTAAGAGCTCCGGTTGTAGCTGCTGGAGCTTGAAGTTAGCTACGGATGTTTGTAGTAGCTGCTAAGAGCTCCGGTTGTAGCTGCTGGAGCTTGAAGTTAGCTACGGATGTTTGTAGTAGCTGCT
Organism: Platichthys flesus; assembly: GCF_949316205.1. Classification (NCBI taxonomy): domain Eukaryota; kingdom Metazoa; phylum Chordata; class Actinopteri; order Pleuronectiformes; family Pleuronectidae; genus Platichthys; species Platichthys flesus. The sequence goes on along the minus strand of NC_084965.1, from coordinate 20,289,251 downwards.
AAGAGCTCCGGTTGTAGCTGCTGGAGCTTGAAGTTAGCTACGGATGTTTGTAGTAGCTGCTACGAGCTCCGGTTGTAGCTGCGGGAGCTTGAAGTTAGCTACGGATGCTTGTAGCAGCTGATAAGAGCTCCGGTTGTAGCTGCTGGAGTTTGAAGTTAGCTACGGATGTTTGTAGCAGCTGCTAAGAGCTCCGGTTGTAGCTGCTGGAGCTTGAAGTTAGCTACGGATGTTTGTAGTAGCTGCTACGAGCTCCGGTTGTAGCTGCTGGAGCTTGAAGTTAGCTACGGATGTTTGTAGTAGCTGCTACGAGCTCCGGTTGTAGCTGCTGGAGCTTGAAGTTAGCTACGGATGCTTGTAGCAGCTGCTAAGAGCTCCGGTTGTAGCTGCTGGAGCTTGAAGTTAGCTACGGATGTTTGTAGCAGCTGCTAAGAGCTCCGGTTGTAGCTGCTGGAGCTTGAAGTTAGCTACGGAAGTTTGTAGTAGCTGCTACGAGTGTCGGCCGTAGCGAACTTCCAGCCCAGTGCTGCCGTGGGAAGAAAATCAGCGGCACAGTACTCAAGGGAGGACACGCGAGTGGGGGGAAGAGCGTGGAGATCACAACACTCACAAACCTAACTTCTAGCTGCAGCTGATGCTACGGCCGCTCGTTCAAGATACCGGAGTATGTTGTTGTCATAATGTGCAGGAATAGAACGATTATTCAGTACCAGCCCTAGTTTGGGGAAATGTGTCCTTGTATCCTTGTATGCATGACAGTAGTACAAACATTGCTGCTTTTGGTGTTCAGGCAAGCACATCTGTTCACGGTGCTAGGCTACATCACGTAGCATGCCAGACTGACCCACCAAAGATGCACACATGGAACGCAGCTTTCTATGAAAACACTGCGACCTCACTACAAAAGTACAGGTTTGTTTACCCTCAGTTACTTCGTCATGTCATTGATTGTGTCTCCGTGTTAAAGTTGTAACAGCATATCATTTGTTGTGACTCCATGGATATTTTAGCTGTTGCAGCCTTTTGGTGAAATCTTTGTCGTTCTAATAGAATGAAATCTTCCAACCCTGTTCATAAGACACCCACATATATTGTCTATGAAAACTGCCTCCTGGAGCTGTTTGAGGTGTGTCCTGTGTGTCGGCTGGGGACAGATGTAATATATAAGAAGGGCGAGTGCACAGCAAAGCCGGTGAAAGCAGATGCAATCTTCCATGATTCTTACAGGCTCTATTTAAAAGCCAAACAATGTACAAACAGTATGTGAAACATAAATAACATATCAATTAACTGCTGTCTTTAAATGGTCTTCACCATTTAAAGACCATTTATTTATCCTCTTCACGATAAATAGAATAATATAATTATAAAAAGAAAATAATAAATACAAAAAAGTGCAAAATGTCCAACTTTTCCCCCAATTTGTATTACAGATTACATGGATAACCTGTTGGACCTCATCTTTCACAAGGTTTTTCAGGACCCGGCCCCATATGTGAATGAGGTGCTGAAGATCTCAAAACCTGAGGATCTCTCTGCCTAGTATGAGAAACCTGACAAGCAGGAAGTTATAGCCAGCTATGTGTCGAGTTTCAATCAAGGGCAGGTCTGAACCCTGTATAACTTCCCTGAGCATCAGGGAACACTCTGTGTATCTGGAGCACCGAGCAGGAGGGCAGGACCACCCTGATTCTCCGGCCCAGAGGGCCTCAACACCAGCTCACAAAGCTTCTGTATGCCAAATACCTGTAACGGCTGAGCAAAGTTCACATTGTATTTAGAGAATAAAAGGTGACACACAAATATAAAGTGTTCCTTTGTTTACAGTATAGCTACTGATGGCACAAATTGTATTTTTGTAATGAATGTATTTATTACACTTGGTATTTTTTGTATTTATTACCTCTGTCCCAGCCAGTACATTTAATAACTATGATTAAAATGCTCTGTGGCAATCTTTCTAGCAATCTTTCTGACAATAAAAGTTTATAGAAACAGTTGTATGCTTTTAATGTTTGATATGTAACATGTCAACAATTGACACGTGTAAGATGAGCAGTTAGCAAAGTAATACAGAGGGAAGAGTAATTTATGTATTTTATTCCTCAGTCATAATTTTATTGCAGAAATGACTGATATCTCATGCATAAAAAAAAAAAAACTTACCACTCTATTCCTTTTAGACATAAAGGCCCATAATCTGCCCTATAGATGTTGAATGCATTCTGTAGTGAGAACACATTCAAACACATGTCCTACACCTCCATGAGAGGGGGGAGGGGTGAGAAGGGGGAGGGATGAGAGGGGTGAAAGGGGGTGGGGTAAGATGGGGGCGGGGCCCTCAAAACAGCTTGATCTGAGGAGGTCTGTTTTAGACAGAGTAAAAAGGTGCTGTTTTAAATGATCCTTGGGGTATTTTACCAAAAAATGTTACAGACATTTCATTAAGACCCCAAGGAACCATATCAACTGTGGTGAAATGGGCATAATATGTCCCCTTTAAGGTTTGTCTGCCCCCATTCTGTCTGTGACAACATCACGGCACACATCAGGGAGTTATGTATTGTGACTGACTGTGCAGCCACACATTCAGACAGAGTCACCTGCAAGTGTTTGCAGTGGGTGTGCCAGATTTGTCCTAGCATCTGTTGGAACTTGTTATCTTAATTGAACATTGATGTTTGTAACGTTGTGAGTTGCTCTGATACCAAACCACTTCTGCTTGGACCCAGTGTGAACTCATGACACAAGTTTGGTGTGTGGAAATTAACAGAGGAGTCATCTGCAGTGTTTTTTCTGAAATAGCCTGCTACTGATCTGTAAAAATCGGCTGGCTTGCTAGATCATAAACATGTAGAAGTCTTTTCTTTTCCGGTGGGTTTTTCTGGGGGCAGATCAAAGACTCACCCTCTGTATAGCTTTCAGAAATATTTAATCAACTTCATGTGTTTCTTGTCGTCTTCGGATTCAGACTGGATTGTTGCTAAAGCCAGCAAGCTGTACAAATAAACATGAATTGCCTGTCCCTTACCACGTTTACGTGTTGTTGTCGTCTTTGCCCTATGTGCACAAACCACCAGCACTAGAAATCCAATGTATCTGTAAAAGTAATTTGAATACTGCAGCTCTTGCGTCATATGGGAAGTGGAAATAAGTGCTGTGGTTTCTTTGAATTCCAAGACATTGACGTGCAGTAGCAGATTGTAAGCCCTATGCCTTCCTGTAAATTCTGCTTTAAACACATGAAACACGTGAAATTCCGAATGGACCAATGTTTAACCTAAATGGTTTGTACCCATAAGAACCTCATCGGTCCATTTATTAACCCACTTAGATGCAAAAGCCTGTAGATGATTGTTCACATGACCCTGCTTGATGTTCACTCTGGGCCTACATGGAGCTCATAAAAAAACCCTATGGGCAATCTAATCACTCACTCATGTGGGGCCTTAAAAGTTTTTCCTGTGACTTCTTCCCAGGATGTAATTCACTCTTTTCTTTTCATTATCTGGATTTTATGGAATTGGAAAATAAAATAAAATAATGCTAATTGTCGTTGATATTCCTCTTTCAGATTCATTCGATTATGAGGTCAAATCTAGGAGTGTAACTGCAACCATAGTTTGTGGTGTCAGTGGCAGTCATGTTATTTGTGTTTGTGTTTTATTGTGACAACTTGACATATCTGAGCTTTGTTTTTTTCTGGGATTCTGGCAGTGTGTAACCCTAGTGTGGTCGCCTATGCTCAGAGGTGGAGGCCGGCATGTGTTTGTGTGGTAGTGTTAATCATTTTTTGTCGAGGTTGTCATTATTTAATTGTACATGATTACTGTCCTGTCCTATTTGTGTACTCGCTGGAAAACATTTATAATTTGAAAAATAAAAACAAAGAATAGGAACAAAAAGTCGAAATTAGGACAGCAATAGAAATGTAATGTTGAAATGAAATCAATCATTCAGACTAAGATGTCACTCTCCATGTCTGCCTCAGCCTACTCATGTGGGATACAAAAAAGTTATGTGTTTGTTTTCTCTGGCTTCTTCAGGACTGCAGTTCAGTCCAGCGGAGATGTTCACTGACTCCCACCGAGTCTCTCTGGAACACAGAAACACTGTCCACTCTATTAATAGCAGGTGTGAGATATACAGAGCCCTGCGATGATGTGTCATCATCATGAATGATGAATCATACTCCTCTTGATCTCTTTATTATCGAGCAAACACAGTGTAGAAACTTACTACTATATACACTATACATAAAGCACAGAATACAAAAAAATCATATATAAAGATCATTATAGTATATATAGAGAGAGTCACTATCAATTTTCATTTATATAGATGTCTTCTTAAATTCAGAAGAAGTTTTTGGACACAGCATGCAAGTCACAGTATTTTCTGATCTGTATATGGATGAGCTGATACTTGTTGTAAGGCCTTGTCACCTGTTATTATCATATAACACAGTCTGCCCCTGACCAAAATTACAAAACTTTTATTTGAATCAAAAAACAAATAATTGTATTTGTGTATAAATGTTGGAACATACAAGCGGGATACTATGAGCTTCACAGCACCACATCTCTTTCCCTGAGAGAGTTCCACATAGCATTTCCTGTAATCTTGCATACTTAGCATAGCAGGGTCTGTTGTTCCAGCTGTTTGATTACTATATGAGTTCACATGCAGTAGAGGCTGAGAGCAGAACAAACCTTATCTGTGGTTTTCAGGGGTCATTTAAATACTTCTGTGACTGTTTTGGGTGACAACAGATGCAAATAAGGTTTAGACATTTCAATCAAGTCCATTCTCAGACGGGGCTCTAAACACACTCTACTCCGTTCCAATCTCAATCTCTAGTCTCACGTCAATTAGTTTTTTAAGGCTATGGAAGTAAAGTAGAGGATGTCAATCCAAAGCAGATCTCCACTGAAAGACAAATGTCTCGGGAAATGTTTTTAGCTTTAATCTAAACTACAGATAAAAGACAAGTTAAGCTTGTTAACTTGTAACTAGGAGCTTCTGATAGGATCATGGTGAGGTTTTAGGCCAATGTTCTTTTACAAGGTGGGACATTTTGTGGGCCTTCATCTTTTTACAATCTTGTTTCATCTTTTGGATTTTTCTTCACTCTGTGTTATATCCTTATGTCTCACCGACACTGAAAAATCATTTGGGTCCACCATTTGAAACCAGCTCCATATGAATCCTCACATATAGTATTAATACAAATAGGGTGGATCGATTTTTCAGAGTTCTTTTTTAAGTATGGGTTGGCTATAATAAAATAGAGGTTGTCATTTTTGTAATTGTTGTGTTTTTGTTGTTGTGCTGTAATGTCACATCTGTTTGACCCGTCATATAGTTTATGTATTCATTTCCTTTGCACCAAAAATACCCATCAAAAACCCCTCAAATCCTCTTGTACGTAGAGTCCAAGTGTTGTCGTATAGGAGAGCAGCCGAAACAAAAGCACAACCTGTGCCAGAGGATACATGTTTTGTCCTGCAGTGGAATTGTGGACAACTACAACCTGCCCCATGGATCACAGAAGTGGTTTAACAAAGTGATATATAACACATACCGTATTTAGCTCCCCCAGCCTGTAAAAGGTTGTACCCTTTTCACAAACTCAAATAATCTATGAACTTTTTTTGTTTATATGCAATGTTACAAAAGAGCAACACATACAGTCCGTGGTATAAAAACAGCGGCCACCATATTCAAAGTTTATTTTATATTTAGTTCATAGAACACATATCACTAGTATTTTAATATTGTAAATACTGCATGTCTGGTTCTGTTATTTCTTTTGTCAGTCTCATGAATATTGCCACTCCTGATCAGCCTGTGCTGTTGAAGAGCAGATGTGTTCGTCAGGTTGGAGGGTAAAACACTGCCGCATTTTTCTCAGACTTGTTGACTGGTACCAAGCAACACAGAAACTAAAGCTGTGAATCCCCCTGCTGGATGCAACAAAGCTGCTTTAATCTGCACTTTCAGCTCTGCATGAAAGAACTCAGCTCTTTTCATCTACTCATGACGCTGAACCTTGTTCAGCTTTTGCTGACACCCATTGTGACATCATACGGCAGGACTCTTCATTGGCTAATCACATACAGTACGTGCAAGAGCCTACTCTTCCAACTGGTCTCTCTATTTCACTGTTTCCCCAGCACCGAGCCAGACCCTTAATAATAAAGGGCCAAATATCTGAGGAAATATGGCCTCACTTCTGCTCCCCAGGGGATCATTTTAACATTTGAATCAAAAGTCTTGAACTTTACACTTTTTGCTACTGGATTCTTGCAACCATTTTTGTTTTTCTGTTATTATGACTCTGACAGTGGTCATGACCCACTTCATGCCTCTGATTCATACTGTGAGCAGATCCAGCAATCAGAGCAGTAAGAGCCTGCAATTCATGGTTTTGTGAATTGCAGGACTTTGCCCTGTATGAGTCAACAGCTGTTTCAAACTGTGGTCCTTGGTCTTCAGTGTGGGAACGCCCCTCCTCCCTTCAACATTGTGCCGCTACCTCCTTTCATGGTCATGAAAATATGCAGAGAGATGACAGGGACAGGAGGCAGATTCTCCTACAATGTTAAATGAATGTATACAAAAATAATTTCCAAAACGATAATCTGTTTTGAAAGGTTCATAGCTTTTACATATGCGTTACAGACAGACGTGAAGGGCATGTCTGGCTTAGCACAAAGACTGGAAGCGGGGGAACTGTGAGTCTAGTCCCCTTGAATGTTAAGTAATAACTTCATTCAACTGCATGTTGTGTTTCATAGAAACAGGAAACGCTACAAGGGGGGAATTTATGGGGAAAATGTTTGAGAAGTAAAAGGGAACTGCCTTGTTTTTGGACAGTTCCTTATTTTGTGCTTTGGTCTGTTGACAGGTTTGGCTTCATTCAATAGAAATGCAAATTGTATATATTAACAATTATCAGTTGACGTACGTGAAATTATTCAATTAATGGTTTAATCAAGGGTAACAAATTTATTCTTACATTAACCTGATGCTAGACATATGCATTCCAAATACTCACTTGCTCTGAGTCTCAATATGGGCGGCCATCTGCTACAATGAGCGGTGAGCGAAGAAGTAATGGGGAAGAGAGGAGAGGTGGGTGGAAAAGAGGGGGAGAAACCAGGAACAGTTGTGTAACTCTCATATGTAACATCCGTCAGACTGGTTGTTATAATGCAAATAATTTGAGTGATGTTTATAGATAAGATGAACAGATGAGATATGTGAGCCAGTTGGGCGGTGTGGCTGAGGGGTAGAGCGGTTGTCCTCTAACAAAAAGGTTGGTGGATCGACCGTAGTTTTCCCATGTGAATGCCCAAGTGTCCTTAGGCAAGATCCAAGATACTTGTCTTGTGCTGAAGATCTGGGCTTGTCTTGCAGATGTTGTCTTCAAGCAAATTGGGTAACACTGTTTTGCCCATGTGTTACTAACACATGTTGCTCTTAAGTGCCTTGGTAATCTTCTGATCGGAGGTTTTTGGAATGTACGTAGAGTAAATATGGCACCTGCCTACATTACTACCATGTCCTGTATCAAGTTTCTGTTACAGTTCAGAAAGGGAAACACCTGTATTATTTAAATGTACAGCACAGTAGAAGTTTTATCTTGAGGAGCTAGAAATGTCTCAAATTGTATATCTAATGATAAATGATCATGACATTGTTCAGTGCCAACACTAAGACAAATGACAGTTTTGTTTTGATTAGGCTCAATAAGCTCTCTTGCTGTTGTTAACTTCAATGTGGTTTTGTTGCCTTTGAATTACAGATTTGTAAATTTCACTCAAGCCTTTCAGCACTTCAGAAATTCTCATGTTTGGAGCAACATATCCATGAGTCACAATAAAACAAGTGAGGTCGAGATAAGGCCCTGGGAGAATATGTGTGGCTTTGAAGCTGGATGTGGCTAATTAGTGTTGATCGCAAGCAAAACAAATGGGAAAAAGCAAAATAAATGTCTATGAATTGTTTATTTGCATCACCTCTCAGATCCGGTTTGTTGTTTCGACCAATTACTTCAGAGCATAAGAAAATATTAATATATTAAATATCATGTACTAAAATATATTTCGGACTTTTCCCTGTGTTCTTCAAATGCTGCAGCCTGCTGTGAGCTTATGTTAAATACAAATGTAACTTCTTAGCGAATCTGACCACACGAGCGCACACAAACCTACTGTTCATGATCTTCAATCCCGATTTGTCCTTTAATTCTCACCTAAAACAAATTTCAAGGACCGCCTTCTTTCACCTGCGTAATATCTAAAAAATCTGACGCATCCATTCTCAAAAAGATGCAGAAAAACTAGTCCACGCCTTTGTTACATCCAGACTTGATTATTGTAATTCCCTATTATCAGGCTTCAGCTGTAAGTCTTTAAATTCTCCTCCTCACCTTCAAGGCCCTTAATAATATGACACCATCATACCTTAAAGAGCTGATAGTACCTTATCAACCCACTAGGGCACTCCGCTCCCAGAATTCAGGCTTACTTTTCGTGCCTGAAGTCTCTAAAAGTAGAGTAGGAGACAGAGCTTTCAGCTATCAAGCTCCTCTCCTGTGGACTCATCTCCAACTTTCAGTTCGGGAGGCGGACACCATCTGTACGTTTAAGAGAAGGCTTAAAACCTTCCTTTACGATAAAGATTATAGTTAGAGCCGGTCCAGACTTGTCTTAGACCTGCTCTTAGTTATGCTTCTATGGGTTTAGAAGGTCAGGGACACATGACACATGGAGCGTCTCTTCCAATGTTCTCCTTTCTCTTCTCAATCCTATCACATCAAAGAAATAAATATCTCATCAATACATGTTATTGACTTGACTTCTTCACCGGAGTCCCTTTACCTTATCGCTTTATGTGGATTATGATGGTGGATCGCATATCAGAGATCGTGATCATAATTGTGGATCCTGGATTGTGTTTGCATCTGATAATGGTGGTGGACCACAATCGAGGTGGAAGCTGATGGTGGATCCTGATGGCGGCAGTGGACAATGACTGTGGACTATAGTGGCATCCAATCTTGATGGTGGCTGCTGACCATGGATTATGATAACAACAAGAATTCTTGATATACAATATTTCTTCTCAGATTCTCGGAAGTCAATGCTGAGTAGGTTAGTTACATTGGCTTGTGGTGGAAACATCTTCAGAATTTCGAATAAAACATTATTTATAGATATGTAATTTTACTGTATACATGATACTAATTAAATACAATTCTATTCTATTTGTATAAGGCCAAATCATAGAGTTATTAATTCAAGGCCATACAAAATTATAGAGAAACCTAGCAGAGGGGAGAACATGAAGATTAGTGTTAATGTCACAGTTTAGTTCTGTCAGACTGGTTATAATGAACAAAATATTAAGACAATACAATTGTGGTGGGTAACTGTCTGTTTGATTTGTGGATTATCAAGGGAGAGAGGGAGGTTTTTCTGATTAGGTTTAGGTTAGTTTGGCTAAAGTGACACCCTTAGAATCATGGGTTAGTTCTTTGTAGATTTGTCGTTGTCTTTTTCATTTGAAAGAATATTCAGTAAATCTAGCAATGTCATGAGATGACAAATTTTCATCATCTGAAGATGAATGACACGAAGAAGGTGGAAAATTCGCTGTTACATAAATCACACCTCACTGATTCCTAATTTCTAACAGTTTTATTATGATGTAATTATATTATTTGAAAGAGACTCAGTGCTTCCTGTTTTCAAGAAGTCAGTCAGTTGTTTTTACAGGACAGTCCTTGGGCCACATGTTTTCTCAGACTTTGGCACACAGAGGCTGCAGGCTCTGGCTAGTGGTGTAATTCCAGAGCACATGGAGATCGAATCATTGAATTAGATTTATTATTATTATTAACTGGTGCTGCTATCATTAATAACATAATAACATCTATGAATATCTCTATTATTTTTATTATAACAACAGAGCTTAAATATTATAGTTACACAACAGTTCCTAGTCTCTCTCTCCCCTCACTCTCTTGCTTCTCTCCCCTCTTTTCCACCCACCTCTCCACTCTTCCCCATTTTTCTCTGCTCTCCCTTAAAGGTCGAGGAAGATGGCCGCCCATATTGAGTCCGGTTCTGCTTGAGGCTTTTCCTGTTAAAAGGGATTTTTTTCACACCGCATTTGCCAAAGTGCTTGCTCATTGTGGGAACTGTTGGGTTTCTCCATAATTGTGTAAGACCTTGAAATAATGTAAGAAATGGTTTTGCGCTATACAAATAAAACTGAATTGGATTGCAACCCTTTGTCTTAGGTTAAAAACTTAGAGATTAAGCAAATACAGACACTGGACTTGACATAGTATTTTATAAAACATGATTGAGTTCCCCAGGCAGATCTTTAGGCCTATAGCAGAATAACTAAGGGATGGTTCAGGGCTCAACTGAGCAAGAATTAACTATAACTTTATCAAAGAGAAAATGTTTTAAGCCTTACCATAAATGTAGAGATTGTGCCTGCCCCCTGAAACCAAAGAGCCCAAAGAACCCAAAAGTCATTTCATCAGTCATGGGAAAGACGTATTCCCTTGACTGAAGTAAAATAGTAATTCTGAAGAAAATCCACAGGAGGTCAGTATCATCGCAAACTCAGCAACAAAGCTGCCACTGAACTCCTACACTGGCCTTGCTTCCCTTTGTACACGGCATCCTGTATTTCCTAAATACACCCTTAGTTTACAATCACATCTACAACTTCACAGAATAACATTCACTGTCTACAACATACAACTATGGCTGTGATGTTCTTCACAGCAGGTTTTCATTATCCATCCGTCATCTGCACTGTTCGGTTTTCCAGCAAAATGTGATAGTGTACATGTAAGGGTGTAGGCAGAGCCTGTTAGGTTAAATTGTAATTCAATTGTCTTATGTCTTAGGAAACTGTGAGGGAATATAGTTAAATTCTTCATGCGAGTATAAAATAAATCTCTCTGAAGTTCATACTGATGATTTTGTGACAACGAGACTTGGTTCTGTATAAGGTTTCAATCATTTAATGTTATGACTAATAGAACACACTGATGTTGTAGAAATATATCAGATGTATTTCTTAGACAGAGATACAACCTCTGCATGTCTCATACAGTGATGAAATTAAAAGGGCCTGGAATACATTATATTAACCAAAGCTAAGACAAAGACCAAAAGACCTGAGAAATTTAAAATTGTTGAACACAATTAGACATTATGTGGCAGCAGTGGATAAATCCTGCAGATACAGCTTAACCTTGAAATGTGGCATTATAATCAGCATGGATTGACTTTTTCTGAACTGCTGATCTTCTGTTCTGTAGATAGAGACACCTTGTTAAAGAAAGAGCTCAGAGGACAATGGTCAGACTGGTTGGAGAAGACAAAGAAGCTCCAGTAACTCAGATAACCACTCTTTACAACTGTGGTGAGCAGAGAAACATTATAGAATGAACACAACCTTGAGGTGGATAGTCTTCACATCAGGTTCTACTCCTGTCAGCCAAGAAAAGATGTGTGAGGCTACAGTGGACAAAGCCTCTCCAGCACTGTACAGTTGTAGACGGGAAAAAGAACCTGGAAAAGATTTCTGCTAAGGCTGCAAATGCTCTGACTCTGGAGTTAAGTGTATAATTCCATGGAGCTATCCTGCCCTCTTTAAACAGTCCAGGGATGTCTGAGTCTTTCTGTCAGCGTTAATACACCATGTTGTATATATATATTATCTTGAACTTTAGATTTAAGTTTATTGCTCAATTTCACTGTCTTGAAGTTAGAAAATCCTACTCTTGGCAATTATCTTGGTGCAGATATGGGTTTTGACTTCACTCAACACTGCGCCAGGAAACAGGAGCACCAGACAATTTGATTTATTTGAATTTTCTTAAAATTTTGCAGATACATTCTCTGTTGACATTTATTGATTTATGATTTGTTTACGAGCAATGAGGAAGCACAATATAACAGCAGTTTCAAACCTGAAGCTCTCACAGAAATGGTAAGAGTATTATGTGTGTGTACATGTATGCCAGGCCCATTGTTCTCTGAGCCATTGATTACACAATAAACTGTAAATATCATCGGGGCATTCACCTGGAGACGAGCTCTGGCTTATCTGAGCAGAGCTGGAGGGGGTGTGGAAAGATCGAGAAGAATTAAGGAGAGAGGGCGAACAGCTGATTGTTAAAACTACTGCATTCAGATCTTTGTGAATAGCTTCAGTTTCTGTCCACACTTGAAAAGCTGTGAAGTTCAAAATAGATATAAAGATACACCCCTGTTCACATTTGCTAAAAGTTTAAAACAAATTATTTAGTTAAGCATGATGTCATTTGGAAATAAAATCTTATTATATTCATTGAGGGATTCAGAATCCATAACTGCATTTCCATGAATTAAGGCTGACTTTTAGGGTCATACGGTTCTTTGTGATTAAAGAATAGATGTGTTAATAAAAAACAAAACTTCAGTGCAGTATATTTCTAACAAATGTGTGATTAATCAATATGTAGATAGAAATGATGTTGAGTGAATCCCATTAAAGGTCCATAACAATATCAGGCTCCAGATAACTCCTGATATATATTATATTTTCATTTGACCTCCCCCATTTGCCTTGCATTGTACAGTATATGTATCCTGTTGCCTTTGAAAAGCCATCAAGTAAAGAGCTTACAGCCGACTACACAGCCTCATTATAAATAATGATAAGTATGAAAACAAATGTTGGGGCCTTTCTACAATAATGAATAGTGGAATAGAAAGATCAATAGAATATCCACTGTCATTAACAAGTTTATCTACCTCTAGAGGCAGACAGTACTAAAAGGAGATGACAGAGGATATTAGTGTGAGAGACAAAGTAAGGAGGAGGGAGGTTAGGGTTATTACAACAATGATGAAGAAGGTCCTCTTGTTTTTGTCATCTTGTAGTCTACATCTTACCAGACCTACTACTGGTATACTACTAGTTACTATGACAACAAGGGGACCTGTATTTATCTGATTGGGCTGTGTTCAAAGGTTGGGACAAACAACCCATATGAGTTGTAAGGTTGGAGGACTTGTTGCAAAGCATCAGCAAAACCTAAACTACTAAATGCAATTGTGAATAAATCGGATTTTGTTGTTCGACCCACATTGACTGCTTAGCCATTTATTCACATTTTATTAATACTGAACTACGGCTTGTCCAAATTGCACCCAATTTGAGTGTCAAGTGTGATGCCAATAAGATGAGTGATTCGTGAGATATGCATTTCACATAGATGGACAGACAGACTCCCACTATGGACTATGGAGGGTTTGGCATGTTAGACACATTTTGTCATCTATCTCATGACCAACTAAATGTTATGATGAGGCCATGTTTTTTTTACCTTACTGGTGGAGTAGAATACTGTATACATAAACATTATACCACGACGCGACTGGATCCCAAAGGTAGAGAATATGGGGCCATAGCTAAGGATGATAAGTACTCCATCTGCTGCAGGAAATCAAAAGTTTGCCTCCTCCCTCTCACCTTGCCAGTCGTACATATGTGCCTCACAGAAAACTGCACACCTCCTCCCACTCACTCCCTGTGAAAAGGTGCATCAAATTACAGCTCGAGGAGAAAGAAAGCAGGAACTCCAAAACTAATAAAGTTGAGGCCTTCCAGATTGAGTGTTTCTGCACACAGTGAGTGTACTGTTGCTGTATTCGCAAGACGAGTAGCAGCCACCGTGTTTCACTGCATTCTCCAATTAACAGGTTCCAACTGAAAACCTGAATACAATGAGAAAATAATACCATAAGAGAAGCGCAAATGTGGGCACCAATTACAGGCTCTCATATGAAGCATGATGACAAAACTTAACAGTGTCAGCATTACTCTCCAAACCTCAAACATTTTTCCTTGAGCGACCACTGAAGTTGCTGCGGTTACCATGCTTTTTGGACTCTCTCTCTATAATTGACTCTTGGTTTTCAACCTGAATTCTGCAGTCCTGCACAAAGCAGTGATTATTCCTGAGCAGCGGATGGGTTGAAGGGGGGGGGGGGGGGGGGGGTCTCTGGGGTTAGGAGGGGCTTTGAATGAATGCCACTACATTCTCATGAAACTGGTTGGTTGCTCATTCTTTGTCTCCAACTTTCTGGAATCCCACGATGCCTGACTGAAGCCACAGAGCACATGAGTTTGATCGAATCATCACAATGACAGATGACTAAATTGAACCAGAAGAAAGGGGCCTCTGCTCAGTACCCCATCGCTAAAAATCCCTGCTTATGCCACTTTAAATGGCCATTACTTCACAAGAGAGCACCTTAACAACATGAAAACTGTTAAAACAACAAACACTGAAAGCACTGAAGACAACCATTAGTGTCCAAGAATAAATGGATATGTGATGTCTGACGACAGGAAGCTTTTCCATTCCCAGTTATAGTATTGTGGCGAGCGAGTGTGAGAATGACAAGTAGCGACCAATGAGCCGGTCGCTACAGTATAATGTACGTATGATTTATTCTAAGTTGAATTTGTAGTGCAACATCTGTTTGAATGATTTGAGAAGTGGTGTTTGATAGATAACAGACAGACAGGGATTAATACAAATGCCATCTTCTCAAGTTAAAGTATTAGAAATGTACCCAGTATTTTCTGAGCTGGCCTGCACCCGAGCAGTCTTTTTTGTCCTTCCCTGTAGCTCTGACTGAGTCCCACTTGCTTAACTGAAACACTGAACTGTGTGAATTGATCATGAACTACAGGTGCTGTCTCTTTGACAAACATGCCAAACTCCAACACTGTATTACATTCCCCAGCAAAAAAAAAAAAAGAGACTTGGATCATAGAAATGACCAGATTGTTTCACGAAGTGACTCAGTTCATTTCACTTAAAGATAAATTTGTTCTTTTGAACTAACGAAAGACTCAACAAACCATGCAAGATGCTCAACCAAAAACATCAGATACCCTCTGCAATAAGTTGGAATGACGGATGCCGCTGATGGATATGAAAGCTCCTTGTGGGCGAAGGGTTCTACCCAAAGTCCAGCACTCTTTGAAACAGTTTCTTGAGAGGAAAGAAAAGAATGAATGTGATTAATTATTAACTGTCAGAGCCACAAGCCAAGATAAGGTTCATACATGAATTAATGGCAAATAGTAAAATATCGAAAGTGACCAAGCCCCTCCATGGGATGTATCAAAGTAATGAGGAAATGGCTGAGATCAAGAAGTCCTACAACTGGTTGGATAAGGCTGATGATTTCAAAACAAGAACAGGCCCAGAGCAGCAGAATAGAGGCTTGTTCAATGTTTTTTTAATATGCCTTTTTATAGTGTTTTCCACATAACATGCCTCATTTATTTGTTGGCTGCTGTAATTTTTCTTGATTAATAATGTAATTTGATAACCAAATTCTAATCAAGTCAACATTAGTCCCAAGTGAATGTCCGTGCCAGAGGTGATGAAATGTCATATGGTTGTTCTTGTTATGTCATGTTCACAAGAACGTGAGGTTACCATGAAATGGACCTTTGACAACCTGAATGTTTGTACCAAATTGGAAGAAATTCACTCAGTAACCTGGATCTTTGACCACAAAATTCTGATCAGTTCATTTGTCAGTCGGAGTGAAATTCCCATAATGATTTATTGAAATATGTTCACAAGAATAAGGAGGGAAGAAAACATGCCTCCGCCACCGGCATTGAAGATATCCATAATTTGACTGTTTTAGATATATCAGCAGAAGTACCAATAACTCTTTCTTACATGCCTTCAAGTCACTGCTTGTTGCATATAATCAACCACTAATATCCATTTCAAATTCACAAACTCATCAATTAAAGTAGCATCTGCTCTCAATATGGCTGGAGATGTGAGACAGTCTTAATAATAGTGTGCAGACAGGCTTTCAGAATTGAGAATTTAAGGTTTTATTTATAACATACACGTTTCTTTACAACCATGTAACAGTGGACTGTTTTGCAATGAGTCACTACAATAAATACTGTTTGGGAATACAAGGGGTAAGATATGAAAATATAGGTAATGTAATGGGCACATGGAAGTCTAGCTACAAAATAGGTCATCTGATTTCCATCAGGATTCACATGCTCACAACTTTAAGAAAAACTATCTAGCAAATAAATGTGGTACAAAAAAGACATCAGGAATAACTGTATCACAAATTGTGGCTGGATGTATAAATACAGACAGAACACAGAGGGAGAAGGCACATAAATCAGCCTTTTGTTGAGGATTACACATGGGAATGGATCAGCTAAGTTTCAGTCCATGAATAGACATTGGAATGAAGCAGCTACATCTAATGCTACTAGACCATCTGTCAACAAAGTAATAACTAGTTCAGTGTTCCATCTTTTAAAAAGTGGGTATTAATAAGAGTGCTCTTCAGCTTAAAACCATATCCATCACTGTATTTCTCAATATACTATGATACTACGACTTCTTACAACCTTTGCTGCTCAGATGAATGAGTCTAGGTCAAGAAGGAAAACACTCGAGCTTCAAGAGAAAAGACTAGTGAGGATAGCAAAAGACTTGCTCTGTGGTGTAGATTAAATACACTTGTTAATACTGCTCTGAAGGTGAAGGTCACCACTAGTAGTCAATGCCCTGGTCGCTGTATTGGGCGCTGTAGTTGTCATGGAAACCTCCTTGGTACTCCTCCTCCTGGAACTCGGCCTGATAGTCACTGTCGCTGATCTCAGAGCCGTTGGTGCCAGTGCCCTGACTACCATTAGTGTGGATGACTGGCTCTGTCGGGGGAGCGCAGTACTTGGGGTCATAGACCTGTCGACCCAGACCGTAAACACTCATGCCCCTCTGGGACGCCACCTTGTTGGTGCCCATCTGAAGGGAGATGGTGGAGTTGTCCAGTGGCTGTTGCGCCACCTTCTGGTCAAAGATGTCTCTTCTGGTACCCGGAGCCGACATGCCCGCCTGCAGGAAACCAAGTAGTGCCACAAATTTTACAACATGATGAAAGCACAACAGTATTAAATGCTCTGTTCTAGCAGAATGAAAGTTCCCTCTAGGAATGTTCATGATTCATCAACGATGTATATTATTCGTCAGTCATACCACTCAAGGTCAATTAATACAAATTTTGGGGGTAATGTCACATTATTTCACACCAGTTTTAAGAGCCAGTATACGTCCTTATGTAATAAATCATCATTGTAGATGGTCTTATTCTAGTCTTAATGACCACTCAAATCACTTATATGCAGCTTCTTTCTCTATCACACATCTTTCATTCACCTCTGTCACACTTCAGTATGTGGAATGATGGAGATGGGGATCAAACTGACGACCTTCTGGTTGTGGACGCACTCTTAACTCCTGAACCACATCTCATTAAAAATAAAATCTTTCAACTGGCTGTGGCTCAGGAGAGATAAATGAATAAAGTTCTCACTTTCTACTGTTTGTCTCGCATTCGGTGCTATGAAGGTTAGAGTAATACGTTTTAAAGGTGTTCATCTTGCACCATAAACAATGTGATTTTTTTTACACATCTTATGTCGCTTTCAATAGTGGGGGCTCATTGAAAACAAAGAGCCGCATGGAGGCAAAATCAAACCAAAACTTTTTTCATCTATAGATAAACAAATAATTTTATTTTTTAAATTTAAATCAATCTCTGCTTATAGCGGTTTCTTCTCTGTCCCATAAGAAAAGCATTGAAAGAGGACTGGGTTTTAACCTGGCTTGCTCCTTTGTTGGTTCCCATCTGCAGGCTGATGGTGGTCTGGTCAAAGGGCTTGTCAGTGTGAGTCTTTGGATCATACAGGTGCCTTCTGGTTCCATAAGCAGTCATTCCAGCCTGACTTGCACACTTGTTTGTTCCCATCTGAGGACAAAAAGCCAGCATTAGGATCTCACCAAATCATTCAGCATTTGATCTGATGGCTGTCTATGTAAAATGAACCTATAATGAACCACTGACATTTAATTTCAATAGGTGTGCTGCCACAATAACTTCTCCGTGGGGACATCTCCCAAAAAATATCCCAGCTCGAGAGATGATACATTCTGAATGCTCACAAACTGGGGTCTTGCAGAACCATAAATTACTGATTGGTTTTAGTATGCTAGCCTTTAATGCACCATTGTTATACAAGTGGCTATATATAGTGCAGCTCTAGAGATTTTATAACATATAGACCAATGAAGTTTGTTTGATGCCCATTGTTGCACAAAACAATATTAGGCACATACAAACAATGTGACCATTGCACTATTGATGAATCAGCAGTCATTTGCTTTTTCTTCCCTTGGAAGGATTTGAACTTGCCGTAGAGATGGAAATCACAATATTCTGGGGGAACTTTTTGCCTGGGAAAGTTCTTGGGTATTTAACTAAGTATCCTCTGAGTTTTGGTGGAAAAGCATTCTGTCATGGCTGGGTTCTGATTTAAATAGAACTTTGACTTTAAGTATTACCATAGATTGATTGTAACAGAGACGAATGTGTCTATAAGGAAAATGTTGAGTCTATTTGTTAGGTGCTTATATTAGCTATTACTAGGGATGCAGGATATATCGGTCAGATATATTATCGATAATGAGAACTTTATATTATGTATTTTTCAGAATCGGAAATTATCGCAGATAAAACATCCGATAAACCTTGTCGCGCTCATGACGTCATTAATCTATTTCTGTCCATACCAGTGTGATACGATTAAATCAGAACAAAAAACTGTGTTGCCATTGTGGAAGTTTTTCACACTTTGAGCGTGACTTTAGGATTACAATTTGCAACAAATGTGCGAATTGAAAAACAAGAAAAACTTTAACAAAAGGGGGGGAAAAGGTCAAAACGAGTGTCACTGCAGCGATGCCGCTAGGGAACTCTGAGTCAGCTCTGTGCAGCAGGCAGGAGCTATATCAGCACCGTCTTCCTCCCCACCAGCCTTTGGAGAGCCTCCAGCTACCGTCTACATTCTGCCAACCGTGCCAACACTGCTTGCGTGGAGCCCCACATTGGGTGCCCCTTGTGGCAATAGACAATGCCACCTGGGTCTCTCACACACAGCCAGAGATGGTGCTGGTACTTTTCGTCATCTTTATTAAAGTCACCAGGTTAAAACATAAGTTTACAAACTCAAACTTAAAGCTGCTGGCGACTTACTTTGCAGCTCAGTATTTTATCTGAATTTCTATTTTAATACATTGACATTATTTGAGATGTCAAAATATTTAAATTTAGGTTCTATTGAAGGAGAAATGTTCCTCTTTTCCTTTTCTGATGTACTTCAGTAAAAAACTAAAATAACACTCAGAGCTGAGTCAGAGATCTTTTTGTTTATCCATCACTAGCTATTACACAACATGAGCTTAAAGTATTTAATTCTTAAGATACCAGTTAATATGTGGGCCTCAAGACCAACTTAATCACCAACACATAGTTACCTGCAGTCCAATGACACACTGACCAGCCTTGATCTTCTCATCGTCAAAATGTCGAGCTTGTTTGTCTGCGTATTTCACCCCAATATCCATCTTTGAGTCCATACCTTTGGTCTTTGCCTGACAGAAAGAATATGGTCATCAGAATAATGCGACACTCAATTTTTGTCCAATAAGAAGAAAGATGTGTTCTTCAGTAGACAATGACCCTCTATACTGTATGTTCACTCACCATGTTTACCAGTGCGAGCAGTGTGGTCTGGACTTGAGTCAGGTTCCCATTTTCAAATAGATCATTGGCTTCGAAGATGTCGTTGGGCTTAAGACCATAAGCCAGGATGGCTGTGATGAAATTCCCAAGGTTTTCCAGCTGCAGAGAGCAACAGAGAAAAGTGTGACTCATGAGCGATGGAACGGTGTCTCCTGAACAAAGGCAGGACCAAGCAACAAGAGCACATATAAAGCTGTTAGTAAAAAGCTATGAAAATACCATGAGTGAGTCAATTTTCATTAGAGAGTGATGTGCAATAACTTTTTTTAAAGAAGCTGAATCATCTTTATGAAGTGGACCTGTGAGTTGTTTTAAATTGAAACCCATGGATTACTACCCGCTCAAAACAGGTATTACCTTGTGCCAGTTCAACTGTGAATGGTTGGTTTTCTTGACTGAACCCGGTCGTATCTTATTAATCAGTCTGAAGGAAGGAAAACAAGTATGAGAACATGTTAGTGGGATACATTTGAACACAATTTCTGCCACCAGACATTGGCCCGTGACTGAATCATGTGGTGTGACGCTAACACAGCAAAATGTTGCCATCTATGCAATTTTGAATCGTAACACCAAAGCCAGCAAAAACACACATGCAAACATCGAATACACAGAGGACTTACTCGCAGAGGATGACTCCATCCTTTAACCCCTTCTGGAAGTTCTCTCCAATAGTCATTCCTGTCACCTCCTCAATCCAGAAACGCAGTTCCTCCTCCTTTTGTGGGTCATATTTCTGAGCAATCTGAAAGATAAAATATAATTTCAAGTCTGCATTCCATTTTGTAAGTAAATCCATCTGTATACAAAATACAAAATAAATGATCCACTTTGCAAATCAACCCCTCTATGATGAAAGGCAAGTGAAATATGAGTGAATGAAATAAGGCATCAGAAGGGAAAGGTATATCTTGCATGCACTGTGTATTCACAAATCTGTCAATGCTAACTTTTTTATTTTGTAATAATGACACTTGATAATGACTTCTTCATGGTGTCATTTATAACATCTGATGATGAATGATTGAATTAGCTAAATAAGGTATAGATTGTGGCTCCAATGTTAAAGATTTCAAAACTTGATGCGTAACCATATGATCATGAATTGATTTTGATACAAACATGCTTCTACAAATATTAACAAGAGCGGCTGGCGCTATCTCCCTCAGGGTGGCAACATTCAAAAGTTTCCACCCTGCCCTCCAATGTGGCTATTAGGAATATGTGTTTAAATGAGTCAATGCCGCTTACTCATTAATACTCATATTCCTTGCAGCAGAGGGAGAGGTGGAGGGAGGGCTGCAATTTTCAAATCTAACCTATCGATAGACCCTTGACCTAAACAAAGTTGTAGCTCATTTGAGAGCCTCATCCTCAGCTTTATACATGCACGCAGGATATTACAAAAAAAAAACAGTTCAGCATGTTATTACATTTCAATTATATAATTTTCACCTAACCTAGAAAGATAGTCTAGATAACTCACAAGAAAGCCCTCTGGAATGCCAGATTATCCTATTATTCATTATTAATAGAACAACATTTAAAAACAACTCAAGGTTCTTCTTCAGCACTGCAGCCAGGCTGATGGTGAATCATAATCCTATACTGATCCAATCTATTCATTTACCTCTTGAACACTTCTTCAAAAATACAATTTTAACCATCACAGACAAACAAACACCACCTCCTCCTCCTTGTGAAAAGCAGAGGTACACTGTCTAGTCCAGTGGCCTTAGAAACAAGTGTAGCACCAGAGTATCTATCTAAACCAACAACATGTCTAGTGGACCCTATTGCGACTCAACTTTTAAGGAAGTTTTTCCTTTAATTGACTGTTATCAACTCAATAACCAGCTACGCACTGCACTAAAAAGTCCTTACCTGACCCAGATGTTTTAGCTATATCTAGACCTATATCAATTATCTCATTAATTTCTAAAATCATCAAAAAAAGCTGTTGCTAAACAAGTATGAAACTATTTGCACAGTAGTGACGGGATACTAAATGCTCCTCTAAGATAAAGCTTTTACATAGAGCTGGTTTATGTGACTATGAAGCTGATGAGCGCATGGGGGAAAAAGCATACTTTAAAACCCATGACTTCCAATTTGTGGTAAATAACTCAACACTTCCTTTCTTCTCTGAGCCGTATCACTGAAATCTCAACACACACATCTTAACAATCCATAATTACACTCAGAAAACATTGGACATCGACTGTGCATTTCAAAAATGTTTATAAGTAAGAAGTTGTTTAAATCAACTGATTTTTTCTCAAATTTCACAGTCAAATACCTAATGATATAAAAGTTATTCCCATGCATCCAACACCTGTATCTCCAGCTGTCACTGTTCACTTACATAGAAAGTAGAGGATATCTGCTTATGATGAGGATAACTCAAAGGAGAAGTAAATTAGAAAGAACATCATTAAACATATTTCAAATAAAGACAACAATTTGGACAATTCCCAGAATCGCTTAATTAAAAGGCATGCCATAATGAGAATAGGGCTGCAGAATTTCTGCAGACTTATATATTATAAGACTTATATATTAGGTGGCAATTCCGAGAAAGCCTGTGGAAACTCTGGAGTCTCTTACTCTAACATTTGCGTTCACACATACTCTCCACCAGAGAAACTATGGAGACTCAGATTCAGTGCATGTCTGAAGGCAGCTTTAATTGCAGAGTTTCCTACCTTAAGAAGGGGGGAAACTATTGGGAAAAATCTGGATCAAACCTGACTGATTTACTGACTGACTTATTGCTGCAGCTCTTACCAAAACCACAATCTGTGTTATGCTCACGACTACTATCATGATAACACCACGAACTATTTCATCATGACTCAGCTGCTCTTGTTTGGTATTAGTATCAATACAAAAATTGGTAATTTAGGAAAAAATGTTGGACATTTTATGTTGGTGGATTTTGAAAACACATTTTTCACTTTTCTTCTCCTAGCAGCAGTTATTTTGGAGGAGCAGTGCCAAGAACTCTCAGAAAGAAAAGTCAGGCATTGGAAAAAGGGATGTAATTCTCTTGATGAAACCATTAAAATTAGCTTCTGAGGAAAAACTCTTGAATCTTACAATTTGTGTAAACTTGAATTGAAAACCCGATTTCATCTTTGTACCTAAAGACATTTCCTGATGAGCGCACAATACTGCACACACTTGGAAAATAGATTAAATTAAGTCATTGCTACTGGCAATACAATTATAAGAGTGCACAATCAGGGGTTGCATAGTTTGAGTCAGGGATTTAGCTACATGGCTCAACCAGGCTGAAACACTGAGTATGATAACAAAATCACCCAAATACAGTGGTTAATCAATATGAAGCTGATTGGCATTGGTCATATCATACATGACTGAGTGCTGAACCAAGTATGAGCCAACAGAGAGGCCACTATTCATTAATATGTAACCACCTCTCCAGCTATAACAACACTCCACATACCACACACTGTGGTAAGGGGAGCCATGTTATCAACTCGGAGTAGAAAAACAGAAGCAACAAGTACATACCAGGAGATAAGAATAGATTTTGGACTTCAACTGGCACACCAACAGGAACTGTGCTGACAGGCCGATGGCCAATATTCAGTTTTTACCATTATGTCATTAAAGCAGGATGAATATAACATGGTAAAATTCACACTTATCTACTCACTACTATGCCAATGGAGGGGTGAGTGAACTGTTTGAGTCCCCAAAACACTTTGGAGTATCAGTGGTAAACAGTGTTGCAGTCAAATCCAATGAAATTGAAGTTACTAATAATACATTTTTCAATTTTGCTTGTGTGGTGTCATCCAAGTGTTCACATTCATATTTGACTCAAAATGGCGTCGTTTACACCATGTGTTGTTTTTAAAAGATGTCTGATATCCTCATCGGAGCTGCGCTCCTGGTCACAAGCACACACAAGCTCTAGCCAAAGGTCACATATGGGGTTGGCAGGGTTCGCGTTAGCATTGGTTGCAGTCTTTAGGCATAAGACATGGTGTAAATGACGCAGTTTCAGGTTGAATAGGAATGTCAGCACATTGGATGACACCACAAGAGAACTATGGAGGTATGTTATGTTTTTTTCTGTTGTTTCTATTACATTTGAAAAATGAATCCCCAGTTACTTCAATTGTACTCAACCTTTCTAAATGTAAAAGCTATTTAATTTGCAGGAAATTATGTATTATGTTTGTAGTAGGCAACTGCTAAAATGTTTGAGGGATTATTATATTAAAAGCTGCAAAATGGCACTTCTAACTTCGTTAAACCTGCTGCTGTCATGAAAACTGATACAAGCAAACACTTTACTACTCTACTCTATACAGACTAGAAAAGAAGAATGCTGGCAGAGTGGAGAAGCTGTGACGTGTGTCGAAAGTAAGACATGTGTCATCCTGTGCCACTGCACTTGACTTATAACATTTCATACAACCACTTCAGTGAAAAGGTGTATTTAATGTTTATATTTCTTTATTCTCTTGTCTACCTTGTTCTGAGGTGCCTGCTGCTGTAACAATTGAATTTCTCCGGTGTGTGGCTCAATAAAGTTTGATCTTATCTGAAATAAAATCAGCTCCACTGCACTGAGGCGCATTGCTCCGCTAGTCAACAAGTGACTCTGCTCCTATGATGTTTTTTAAATCGTTCACACTTAGAACTGATCTTTATAAAAACCTGCTGAATTTATATTTATGTTGGATATATCATCAATCTAAGTTGTTGGGCTGGTGGCCAATAGGAAAATTCTAGCATATCAACCAATCCTAATCTAAATGTAAACTGTCGAACTAGAGAGTCGCTAAAAGAAGGAGAGAGCTTTGAGTGATTGTGGAGAATCAGTAGGTAAAAGGCTGCTGTAATAAAGAAAATATCTAAATTAACGGGATGGATACAGAGCAGTAAAAAAAACACAAACACTTGCTAACCGAAAGCAATAAATACATTTGGGTCCGTAACTTTTCAGCCAGTGTCAGCCTACGGTCTTCTCCAATGCTTCTTACATTCTGCTTTCACTTGCAAGCTATCCCGATGGCATCTTTATATTTTTAGTTTTATTTGATCAAACGTAGCTCTCAGAATTTAATTAAATACAGGCCTTACTCATTACAGTCCTTTTAGTCACCATTAGTCTATCTATGTACTTCAGTATGATGCAATTTGGTCCTCTGTCAGGAGATCAGCGTTTCAGCTCTGCCTTGTTGAGCATCAGTTACAACCAAGTTGTCTTTACCTCTCTGCCAACCCCTCACACTCAAAAATCAGTTTCCTGGATGCAACAGCCAGTTGCCCACCCACTGGTTAAGAGAACAAAAGGGGGTGAAAACAAACAGAAGAAATCTGTAGTATTGTCTGCTGTCTGCTGATCACACTAAATCTCATCATACCTTTACAAAAAGAGGAAATCCATTACATCAGGTCATCGCTAGTGTCTGGTAGAAAATGTACAGCATTGAGAAAATGGATAAAAAAAAAAAACTGTATATGTACAAACTAAACCACAAAGATTTACAAAACTGAGATAAAACTTCCATTTGTAACAAAAGCAACAATCTAAAATAGTGAATTAAATAACGCTCCCAGCTATAAAAGCAGCGGACTGAGATCTCTGATTTACTAGACTTGAGCCAGAAAGTGCTGTCATCCCACCCCTGCCCCGTGGTTGACTGACTCTCTATCTCTGCAGCCAAAAGCTCTTTTTACCAAAAGAAAATCCGATCCTCATTTTCCAACCCTAAAAACACTCTTCTCCATATTTTCCAACCTCCTTGACCCCCCAGTCCCCCTCCTCATTCCACCCTTATAGCAAGTCACTTTGTCAACTACTTTACAAAAAAAATAGATGACATACGCTCCTCGTTTTAAAACATTCTGTGCGCGTTGCACGTGTTGCAAATTTACTTTGCCACCAACTTCATCTTGATCCCCTTCTCTTTCACCTCTCTGTCTCCCAATCAAGTTTTTACCCTGGTAACCTTCCCCCGCCAACCACCTGCCCCCTTAACCCCATCCATTGTCACATTCTCCAGTCTATTGCTCCCAACCTTCTTCCCTTTCTCACACATCTCATTAACACTTCCCTGTCAACTGCCTGTTTCCCTAAAGGCCGAATTATAGTACTGCGACTGGAACTGCGGCTGGCCAAGCAGTTGCATCGACCGACTCTTTTTGGTTTATGGTTCCCCAAGCGTTGCGCGTGTTGCAAAGCAATGGAAATGCGAATCCGGAAAGGATGAAGATAGCAGACCAATCACAGCCTTGCAGGCTGCGTGAGGCTCACGTAGCTTTGTCGTATAGTTAGAAAACTTGACGGACACATGCAAGCCGCAACAGGGGGTATGCAAGCACGCAAGAGGCACGTTGCGTGTCTTGCATGCTTGCTAGCCTGCGTAAAAAACGACTATAAATCGGCCTTAACTCTCTCAAGAGGTCTGTTTTCAAGGCATGCCACTCAACTGAGACTGCCATCCTTGCTGTCTCTGAGCAGCTTCACACTGCTAGAGCAGCCTCTCTCTACTCTGTCCTTATCCTTCTGGACCTTTCTGATGCATTTGACACAGAGAAACACTAGTTCCTTATTTCTGAGGTAAGAGTTCCGATATACATCTACATAAATTAATCTTTACAGAAGCTCTGGGTATTGCTCGTCACTGCTCTACTTCTATGGAGTTTCTCATAACACAGAGACCATTGTACACCCCTAAAGCCTGAAACATGCTTCTGCGTTTTCACGGGCCCGTAAGCGCAAGAGCCCTTCCGGGTCCCTAACGTGCTTATGTATCCCTTTTTACGTGCTTACGGGCGTCGCCCCATTTTTCTAAAATTTACGGCAAAGCTCCGCAAGCTCACTCAGCCCGCAAGGCTGTGATTGGTCTGCTCTACATCTCTTCGGAGCTGCATTTCTGGTTTCATGCCCCATAATACAGGCAGAAACAACGGAAGATTTTAAAAAGAAGAATGGACAACTGTTCGGTTGGAATCGTGAATACACTCTCTGCCATGGTTCACCGTATGTTTGTAATGGAGAACACGACTGGTAGAAGGTAAATAAACAGTCAACAACGATTGCCACACCCACAAAGAAAAGGCTTCTCTCAGGTTGTCTTCGACAAAAGCATTACTCCGCCTAGTGTTCTGGCGCGGAATTTTGTAAGACGCGCAACGGTTGGGGAAGCATGAATGACAACGAGTCTTGCGCCACAGCGGCGTGAAAAGACGCAGAAGCATGTTTCAGGCTTAAGGAGTGGGGGCGGAAAGGACAACAACCATCATAGCTGCTGTCACTATATAATTGCTAACTGGAGGTGTATACTACTGTTCGAAAGCTTGGTGACATAAATGCTCATAAGCTATACCAGGAATTATCTTTACATGGCACTGTGTTCCAAAGCCCACTAAATCTCTAAATATTGCTTTTTCCGCTTCAGAGGACTTTTTTTCACCATACATAACACAAGTGGTTCACAAATACTAAGTGTTTATCATTTCCAAGCAAAAATGTAAAAACTCTTACATTCTTAATTTAAACTCATTAACAGGTTTATTTCACAAAGCATTTCTAAGGGTGAGCTACAACTTACTCCTAGCTTAAACACATCTACTATCAAGGCTTGAAGCACAATCAAAAGCCAACTAAGCAGAGTAAAAACAGCCCAGGGGATTGGGTACTGATCAAGGGGTTTGTGCTAAAGAATTTCAGGAATGTGATGTGCACAGCTCAGAGAGGAGCATGGATTACTGATCATGCATTGTGCAATGGAACACAGATGGGCCCCTGCCTGTCCTATACCTTTTGTTTTATGCACTCTTTGACAGAGGACATTTCACTGCAATAAATGGAGCACATGTTGTGCAGGAAAACCAGTCATTACAATTTGGAGACAAATTTAGAACCCCTGTTGCCTTGAAATGGAAAACAGGAGTTTGAATCTCTAAATCAAGAATTCGGTTGGATGTATCCAGCTTCATATTCGAACAATGAGAGGCCAAGAGTGAACACAGGACACAGGATTTAAGCATTTTTTTTTTTTCAATTGAAGTTCAAGTGCACTTAACTAATAAAGCACACTGTTGTGATTTATGCTGTTGAAAATATTAAAATGTTGGCAGCAGGGCTGTGTGATAATCTCAAATACCAAGAGAGAATATTTTATATAGCCTACATATAATGATACCTATAATTTCAGTATAGTTTACTATTCTTCAACATGAAATTGTGTATCCATCACCATACTGTTTGAAATGACTCTTAGACAAGTACTATAAGAGGTGAGTGGTAATTGAGTATTTTAAAGATATGGTCTGCAACATACATTTGCAAAGTATAATTTCTGGTCCCTGAAAGACTGCCAGGTGTACACAAGCAAAGTTTTAACTTGGCTGCCCTGAACAAACTTGTTCTGTGTCACATTCACTCAAAGTGAGCATCTTCATTATCAAAGCAGAGTCGTCCAAGTCTGCTAAGCGATTAATCTAAGAATCAAGACATTTCCACACCTCTAACCTTCACTCTTCTCTATCATCTTGATGCAAATTTCTTGCCTGCAATCGTGTTGAAGAAAGAAAGAGTTGTCAAAATGAAAAAAATATGATCTGTTACAGAGCCTAATACGATACCATAGACGCTTTTCTCTTGTCACACATTATATATTATTATATGACATCTATCTAGAGCCTATCCTATCCTGTCCTATCTAGCAGTGGTATGTTTTGATCAATTTCCATATTCTCTTCAAATGTAATTATGGTTTAAAATGAATAAGATCGCTTTTACAATACATAGGTGGACGCAAGTTGATGTTAACACAAGCAGTTCTACATACATTTTCCTCTGGACAACGTGTAAATGGCAAAATTCCATCAACAATAGTACATTGGATCTAGTATGTGGAACAGATCCCTTGGAACAGCACCAGCTAAACTGAAGCGGATCTGATGACACTCATTGAAACTCCTTGCTCAGAAACCTTTACCAACATACAACTGTTCCCCAAGATTATGTCAGCATACAATTGGCAGTTAAAAGTTCAGTCCCTCCCTAGGAAACAGTCACAATCAATTTCATGCAAAAAAAATCAATTTAGTGGAGCTTCTATTCAGTCATGATATTGTGGATGTCCCATTGGTTTCTGAGAACAGTTACCAAGTGGACTTTGTGGTTAGATTGTTTTCTCAATGGCTTTTGCCAAGGTCAAGACTAAGCTTTGAGAGCCTCTCTAGTTAAGCTCTACACATAACAGAAAATCATATGCAAATTTGCGCCAGTAACGCACAAATAACCAATGTGGTTTAAGAAGTTTGTACTACTTTTTTTCAAAAGCTACATAATTCAAATTCTGATCGTCCCATTTTATATTTCTTAAGATGAGCATCTTAAATGATTGATTTGATAGGACTGGAAGAATGATGAATGATTCTCCTGTAACTGTTTTGGTATCGATAGAAGAGTCCTCAGTGTCTGTGAGTTGTTGGAAAAACTAATGATTTTAGGTCACAGACACACTTAAACAATCTTTAATACGTTATTTGTGAGAGCTGATTTGCCTGCGGATAGATCCACTACAACTGATGGTCAACACTGGATATGAAAGGGAGCTGCACATATGTTTTCTCCTGAGCTTCAACAACAGATCTGTTATTGAGAGAGCTAACTGAATATTTAGTTTTTTTCCTTCATCTGAATGTCAGTACACAAGAGTCACGAGTGCATCCAAATCATTTTGCACATTAGCACTGTAATTTTCTCTCATATATGGAGTGAGATGCTGCCCTGCAGAACACCGCCTTTGTTAAGGACGGCAGCTTGGCAAATATATGAGGCTGACAAATACATTAACTATCTACATCAAACACAGATGACACTGGAATCATCCACTAATCTATGTGTTCAGAGACGAAAGAACTCATTTCCCAAGTGGCAGTTCTACTCCTGAAAGTTCAGATGAGTCACTTCCTGTCGGGGGAATATTTTCCAGTGACCTTTCACATGCTTGAGATTTCAATGGAATGACCACTAACAGACAAATCTACTGTATTACTTCTTCATCACTCTTCTGTTTCTCTTCTAGCCTGTCATTTCAGTTCTGTCTAAAATACCAGAGAAGGCTTGACTTGAAAATAGTGCAGCTTTATACAAAAGACACAAAAAGAAGCAAGCAGCATGCTTGTATGAAGCTCTAATAAAGTGGTTAGTTGCTTGACTAATGATACATGTTGTAAAAGGGATGGAGGAAAAATTTTAAGAGACTTGACTACATTGTGCATCAAGTATAAGTATAAAAATGTCTAAGATCAAAAGTATGACTTTTCTCAGGCTGCGATGCAACTTAAAGGGCCCATATTTTATACTTTTTGGGGATTTAACTTCAGGTACAAGTACCCCGAAAATGATAAATCAGTGGTTTAAAGTCGAAAATACTGCTGCAAAGTGTATTTCCATGTCTTGTCGTCTGCCTCTCTCTGGATTCGCAGAGAGAACAGACTGTTTACACATCCCTCTTGAGCCCCTCCTCTGATTGGCTGACTGCACTCTGAATGGCACGCTACTGGGCCTATCACCGGTCTCATTCTGGCGCATTCACTCTGGTAAACACAGCTGAAAGTTGTTATGTTTGCAGCTATAGAAGACCAGCCACATATTTCCAGGCGGTAACACTAGGATGTTTCTGGACTGTAAGTTACACCATCCTCATGTTTGTTCAAGTTTTATCAGGACAGCCGGCCAATGTAGGAGTAACGTCCAAAGTGACAGTACGGAGTTTCAGTCCCGAGTTACAGTAGGGAGTTTCAGTCAGAGTAACGTCTACGTTACTCAGTACTGAACAGAGCAAAACTGCACGTCAGAAGAAATAAAGCATAACCTCTGGTCTCGAAAAGTAACATTCTTTGGAGGAATATGCACCATCTCCCATCCTTCCATCCCTCCACGCTGCAGTGTTTCTCCAGTGTTGTTTGTTGTGGTTAGCCTGTGGTAGCTAACAAGCTGCTAGCTAAGCAACATGTCTGCTTGGGTTCACATTCGGTGTGGAGGGATGGAGGTTGATGTGACGGGGAGCGGGGGTGGGTGGTTTGGAGGCTGGACTGGTACCTGCTGGGTGGGGCTTAGCGACGAGTGCGATCCCGAATGAGGGGGAGGAAGTGCGAAATAAGACTCTCATAACATATTTCTTAGAATGGACTGAGTGAAATAGTCGGCAGACTGTTATAATGCTTTGATGGTCCCTACTGACCCCCTTCAAGTTATTACGGATAGCAAATGCCCAGAAAATGTGTTTTACACATTATGGGCCCTTAATGTATGCAAAAGAGACATAAATGCCATGGCTGCCTAATGGCAATTTTGATAAATGATTTAACATGTATGGAATCGATTAAGAGCAGAAATGCTTAATGTTCTGCTGCAAGAAGAAAGATCAAAACTATTGTCCTATGATCATTTTAAGCGTGAAGGTTCATATTTCAATTTTGGCTTTTAGAAATGTTTGTACATTGATATTATACTAACAAACAATTTCAAGTTGAGGTAAATTGCTTTAAAGGTTATGATGTTAAACTGCGCATGTGCAGAAACATCAAACTTCATGACAAAGAATACTTCTGTTGTGGTAAATACATGTATGTTTTTTGTTCTGAAACCTAATGCACTTAGGGCAGTTCTTTTAACATGGGGTCATATCAGTGTGTCCATATTCCAGGAGCAAGCCACAAGTTCAGTAAAGTTGGCAAGATATTCACAGATTCGGACTTCCCGGATCAATAAGTCATAAGCAAAACGTTGTTAAAGCACAAACGCTGCATAATTCCCACCATAGCAATGTGGACAACGGGATACAGGCCAGTTATCATCAATATGAGTTGTCCTCCATGATGGACACATAACATTGGCGTCTACGTGTAGCTTGCTGAGAAACGAGTGTGCAGGGACTGTCTACAGAGTGCAACACCGAAAAGAGATATTACAAAAATATTCAGTAACCTCACCGTAATACTGTATATTCTCACGACAATCATGTCACAGGCCCATGGAGTCCTGCTGACTATGCTAAAATACAAAGTTAAAAAAAATGTAATTTATCATAATTTTGGGAAATATTTTGTAGGGAACATATTCAATAACTTTACTGTAATACTGTATATTCTCATAAAAATAATGTCAGAGGTCCAGGGAGTCCTGATGGCTATGCTACAGAACCAAGTTTGGAAAAATTGTGTATGGAAATATTTGGAAATATTTATTATGGAAACTATTCAATAACGTCACTGTAGTAATGTATATTCTCTATCTGTGACATGATTTTGGTATACATTATACCAAAATCATGTCACAGATCCAGGGTCTCCTGATGGCTATGGTACACTAATAAGTTTGGTGAAAAGTGATTATGCGAAATTTTTTGAAATATTAAATATAAATATTATTCAATAACTTCCCTGTAATACTTTATAATACTTTTATATAACATCGGTCTAATACTGAATATTCACCCCAAAATCATGTCACATATCCAGGGTCTCATGCTGACTACTAATAGTAAATATTAATATTATTCAATAAGTTCGGTCTCATACTATATATTGTCACCAAAATCACGTCACAGATTCAGGGAGTCCGTCAGACTATGCTACAGTACTAAATTTGGGAAAAGGTGATTTTGGATAATTTGGGGAAATATTTGTTGTGAATATTATTCAATAACTTCTGTTTAATAGTGTATATTGTCACCAAAATCATGTCACAGATCCAGGGTCTCCTGCTGGCTATGCTAGAGTACAGGTAAGTTATTGAATAATATTCATATTTAATATTTCCCAAAATTATACCATACCACATTTTCCAAAACTTAGTACTGAAGCATAGTCAACCAGACTCCCTGGCCATGTGCCATTATTTTCGTGAGAATATTCACTATTACAGTGAAGCTATTGAATAATTTCCCTAAAGAATATTTCCAAAAATTACGATAAAGGACATTTTAAAAACCTTTGTACTGTAGAATAGTCAGAAGGACTCCCTGGACCTGTGACATGATTGTCGTGAGAATATACAGTATTATGGTGAGGTTATTGAATATTTGTGTAATATCTCTTTTCTGTGTTGCACTTTGTAGACGGTCCCTGTGAACTCGTTTCTCAGCAAGCTGTACGCAGACAACAATATTATTTGTCCATCACGGAGGACGACTCATATTGATTAAAACTGGCCTGTAGCAAGTTGTCCACATTACTACGGTGGTAAAAATGCAGCGTAAGTGCTTTAACAACGTTTCGCTTATGACTTATGATCCAGGAAGACGGAATCTGTGAATAGTTGCCAACTCTCCTGAACTCCAGCCACACACCAGCAGCTGGTGCAGAAACCTTCCTCCGCAAACAATGAGTTCATATAGAAACTGCGTCATAACAAACACCGTTTAGTGTTTAAACGACGTTAGACTGTGCATTATAACATCACAATAACTGCGTTAAATCCTTAAATACGGTTAAACTTGCTCTCTTGAACTAATCCAAGAAAGGAGGAGATTATATTTTGTCAGTCCGGTGTGTTGAATATTCACTGTAAACACGCTTTACTGGTCTGCAGCAGGTCTGCAGCCGTTAGCTCACATTTTAGACAATAGTCGCTGGAGCGATCTTTAACTTGTCCCAGACGCCATTCAACTCTGCACAGAGGCCTGAAGCAGAACCTCCGCATCATTAAAAGTGCACATTCCAGTCGGCTCTCTTTGTTTGCCAGTTGTTACATTTGGAGGTTAATCTCTACTCAGTGTGCCTGTGTTCTCTTTCTGTATATCAGTGAACAGCCGAGCTGAGAGAGGCAGAGGGGAAAATCGGGAAAGTCGGGAAAGTTTACTCATCGTGTGCTTCAGGCGAGCGGACATAAAAGAGGCGCCGTGCCGAATAAAGCAGTGTTGCTTTTCTCAAAGTGGAGAGAGACCGAGAGGAAACTGGTCGAGTGTGAGAAGTTAAAAACGCACACGCAAAGCCCCTGGTTTCCCTCTCAGACAAAGGGGTAAAAGTCGCTTACTTTGCTTCTGACTTCAGCAGACAATCCGTAGGCTGGGCCCTTGTTGAAACTAGTCATTTTGTTGGTTTGTCCCGCGTGAAGCCAGAGGAATATCCTGAGCTACAGTGGAACGTAGAGCCGTGTGTAGAAGAGTCCTCTCAGGCAGCAGCTGGCGGACACTTCTACTGCAGACAATTCCGTGGAGTTTACGGAGAGGATGGTCTCACACAGGAAAGAGGGGCTCACACTGTGGGACATTTCAGTGTTTGCTGAAAAAACAGTCAAATGATTGACGCAGACGAAGCAGCCAATCAAAGAAGTCGATTTGTCTCGGGGCCACTCCCTCTCCAGATGCTCTCCACCACAGAAGTAAGCGTCTGAAGAGACAGTACAACACTGAGCCACAATTATTTATAACAACATGAACGCACTTAAACTAGGCATGGATGAACTGCAGAGGTGTGCGTAAGGGTTTGATTTCTTCAGGCAAACATGTCAGAGAAATCGACGAAATCAGGAGGAGTTTGGTTGAATGAGATGATCAATTAATTATCAATAAAACCGGAAATATAAGGTAACATTTTCAAATATTTAATTTCTTAAAGAATGTGTAATTTCTGCCTTTGGTCTATAAAAGTTGTTTAATGTCATTTACATGGGTGTATGTATGCATATGTATGAATTCAAGACTCAAAAGGAAGAGCTGAAGGGGCCAAAGAGGCCCAACGCTTGTGGTGGGCTCGGACACACCAGATGACCAGGAGATCGTACTTATTTATGAATCAGAGCAAGACACCAACACGAAACTGACAACGCAGACAAGTCACAGACACTCTTGTGTGTACATCTTTGTAGAGAATGCTTGATAGAACATAATTACCCCTAGCACACCTCACAGCTTCGTAAGAACTTGTTGAAAACCAAGGAGTACTGGCCACCATGTACTCAACCTCATGGAAAACAATAGGGGTCTTGAAGATGGAGAAACCCAAGCTTTGTGTTTTTTACAAACATGTGTTTGATTGCATGCGGTCCTGCATTGACTACCAGCCTGGGGTGAACGTCTCAAAACTTTGGACCCTCCTATGGGCTATACATGTAGTTCATAATTCATTAGCAATGACATGATTAGCATATCTTCATAGAGATAGCTACTGTATTTACATCATCATATTGCTCAGTCTTCCTCATCCTCAGCCTGGTTGCGTCAACCAAGGGAGCAAAAACAATATTCATTGGCAAAGGCAGCCCGTGTCTAGGTGCATTTCAGGCAGGTCTTCAATGTCAACATCTTACGACCGGTTGCTGAGTGAAAAATTTAAATGAAATCTTCAGTCTATAGACCCTTTTATTCTGACCTTTATAGTCCCAGTTTAAACTCTGATTACAGACTGATAACTTATTGTAGCATGTTGCTTGTCTCATTTCCATTTCTATTATTTGACTGAATATACACTTCCTTACTTCATGCACTACTTTGCTATTTGCCTTTTTTTTGTCTATTAAGGAATGCACACAAACCCAAACAACTACGTGTCCTATGCCCTGGAAATGGAGCGGGGTCCTTTTGGCTTGTGGAAACTGCAGGTTTCCACAAAATGCAGGTAGGGAATGCAGGTAGGGAAATTTGACCCATTCCAAGCTCTCCTCTCCCCACTTGCGACTCGCGACGTTAGAGCAGACACCAACATCTTAGGGACCTCTTTTTAAATGCCTGTTGGCCTGTCACAGAGCCATAGTGAAAAAGTGGGTTACTCTATGATGTGTTGTAAGTTTCAGTGACATTAAAAGTGACCTGTGTGCTCAATATGTGCCCATGAGTAACCACCATTCTTATTTGAATGTCCTAAAATCAAATGATATTCCTCAACTGATGGCAAATGCCAGAGGGTGAGAGTCAAGGGGCAAAATCAGCCTCACCACTACCACTCTGTTGCATGAGAATTGACAGCAGTAATTTACCGTTCGAGAGCCCTATTGTGTCCACATCTCGGTGGGTCTAATATCTGAACTGGTGGTAAAGATGACTTGAGTGACAATACTGCTCTACTTTGAGAAGATTAAATAATGTTTAACCACAGCTTTTTCATATAAAATGTGTCTTTTTTGCTATATTAAATGTTTTTGAGATGCACAATTTAAAAAAACAGTGTGGTATGTGCACTGCAGTTTCCTTTTCGTTTTTTTTTTTTTTCAGCTTTTCCTTAAAGGTCCAGTGTGTAAAATTTAGACAGAAAGTTAATATAAAATAATCCTAGTGTTGTTTTCAAGAGTATGTTTCATCTAAATTATACGTTTTTTTTTTTTTATTTATCCTAAAATGAGCCCTTTATTTTGAAATACTTTACTTTATTTTTTTTGTAGTAGCCAAGAAGCTTTGAGTGGTCATCAAGACTAGAAAATTGCTATATAAATACAAAACCATTTACCATAACCATTCTGGCAGTTATGTATTCAAGTATTTTTTTATTTAAATAACGAGAGCAAATTAGTTCCTATGTATTGTCATAGAGACTAGAGTATACCATTGTTGGACCATGCCCTTTATATGAAAAGTCACAATTAACGACAAAAATGTAAAAAATATTTATTCAAATTAATTGCAACAAACATACAATTTCATTCTGTATTTGTGTAGACTTTGTATAACCGATTTTTTAAACTATTCTTCCCAGGAAAATTGATTTAGGGTATTTGTCCCGCAGAGAAGACCACTGTACAAAGAAATAATCTGATATCGGGTACAGGATCTTCCCTGTGAGTGACATTGTGTGCACCCGGCAAATACTTTCAACATAAACTATAAGAACTTTCTTCATTCCCAGAATTCCAAGCAGGAGTCCTGCCACACACAAGGGGATGCAAGTCCCTGGGCCGTTACACAGCACCTGAAACAACAAAAAGAGAGAGAGAGAGAGAGAGAGAGAGAGAGAGAGAGAGAGAGAGAGAGAGAGAGAGAGAGAGAGAGAGAGAGAGAGAGAGAGAGAGAGAGAGAGAGAGAGAGAGAGAGAGAGAGAGAGAGAGAGAGAGAGAGAGAGAGAGAGAGAGAGAGAGAGAGAGAGAGAGAGAGAGAGAGAGAGAGAGAGAGAGAGAGAGAGAGCACATTATCAGGAAGTGATATAGTGATATACTCCATTTTGCATAAGCTACATAGAAAGTGGTGTCTGTGCTGATCTGGGGTTCTGTGACAGAACTCATATTTTTATAGCTGCTTTCAGACATGCAATGAACTCTGGATAATGTCCGGAGGGAGGAGCTTTATGTAAAAACGCAAATGAGTGAGTCTGAGTGAGAGGCTCCGGAACAAGAATCTCCTGCTGCATAGTTGATGTGTGAGAGGCAACCTCCGCAGAAAGTCCATGCCAAAATCTCTGGACCTCCTTCACAGGTCCTGACTGAAAATAGCTTATGTTGACCTACCTCAGTAGGTAGAGAGGGTAGTC
Source organism: Platichthys flesus (assembly GCF_949316205.1). NCBI lineage: Eukaryota > Metazoa > Chordata > Actinopteri > Pleuronectiformes > Pleuronectidae > Platichthys > Platichthys flesus. The sequence goes on along the minus strand of NC_084965.1, from coordinate 20,252,058 downwards.
CACTAACCAGTTGTGGTTCAATACCCAGCTCCTCCCCTAAATTGTCCCCAACTTGAACTGTAAAGCGCTTTGAATAGTTGATATGAAGGCAAAGCGCTCTTTGAATGTAGGCCATTTACATGCTAACATTCAGGTTGGAGAAGCTGGCATTAAGAGGCAGCAGTGACAGCAGCTGAGTAAGACGCGAAGACAAAGGGGGACGGTGCTGGAATGTATAAGTGGCCTCAGGGCTGAAGGGGGGCTGCGGGTGTTGGGTTTACAGGAAACCAGTCTGAGCTGCACTGTAGTCATCATACAACTCCAGAGTACAGAAAAATGTAGACATGTAGGCTACCCTGCACACTGCACTCTGAAAGTGGAACAGTTGCATCACTCTCACATTGAAAAGTATAGAACAGCAAATCCGCATTTACAAGATGAATTGTTCAGGTCATAGCCAATGTAAACATTAAGATTTCAAACCTTTCACTTGTGAACTACACAAATACTGTGGTCAGTGCAGTAAATAATACTAAAATATATTTCAGTATTACATGAACAACAGCGGAATTCACCACTTGATCTTAAGCTCTCTCTGGCAGCCATAAATAGCATTGTGGCAATGGAAATCTTATTTCCAGGCAATTGATTTGCACACGCTCACATACAGTAATCTGGTAATTCTCGACTTTCTTCCAGTAACCTCACTTCTTACACCATAAAAATGAGACACCCAGTCAACATTGTTAGATTTCTGGTATTCACCTGGATTATTGAGGGACTTTACAGGGACAGTGCTGTTGTGACAATAGAACAAATACATCTTTACATTCAGGGAAGAAAAAGTTCTTGAGGTTGTAGAAAAACTCACAGAATTAAAAATATGCCACCCTTGGTGGTTGGCCTGGCATATGTGGTCAGTGGTAAGTGTTTTACATCAACTGGGATTTAAGTTTTTCTGTGGTTTGGTGATGTCAGCGTAAGGCAGGCTTGATATGCTTATTGCAAGCAAGCGTTATTCAATCAAATATTATATTTTACCATATTATTAAAGCCATTTGTTCCTTTAATTTTGCTCACCTTTACTAGGGGCTTTGTCCTAAGTTGTTAAACACATCTCCATGTATATATTCAGAATGGGCAGAGTAAACATCACTATAAAGACATTTAGCTAAATTGCCATCAAAAGATTTTACATCCAGAACACCCAAAGAAACCCATCCTCAACCCATCTGAAGTAAACAAATACAGACCTGTCTATCTTTTTCCTTTTCTCTCAAAAGCACTCAAGCAAGCTATCTTTGATCAACTCTCCTCCTATCTTCACCAGAACAAACTTCAACACAAACACCTGCCTGTGAAATAGTCATTTTCTGCCTGCATTTCTGAGAGCATCTGTGAGGTTTCACTTACAGGCTCCATTAAAACAAATAATGACACCGTCTGAACCTTATCTTCTGTATGTCTGAATGTCTGTCAGTTCAGCGTGGAAGTGGTTTTGTTTTAGTTATGTTGATCCTTTCCCATTTACATTTACAATGTGTTATGTGAATGTCTGTCTACCAGGCTTACTTGGACTTTATGATGAAAGGACAATATGTGGATTCTACATTAGGCAGAGGAGTTGAACAATGCCAGCCAACCACAACAAACAAATACAACTCAATTTGTAGCAGAAGAAAACAAGGGATCTAAAAAAGTTTTGTGAATTTGAGATGCTGCTATGGCTTTATAAAAAGGAACATTCTTATGTTTTAATTGACATTTTTTCTGTTTGAATGTTACATGAAAACTAGAAAACCGATGTTGTTGTAACTAGGCAAGTCAGAATTTAATCTTAACTTAACATTGTGTGATTTATTCATGCTCTGTTAAGTCACTCTATCATGTTGTATGTTCCAACATGTTCAGTACTAACAGGCAGCCTTTTTACGACTCTTTCCCGAATTCAGACATTTTTTCTCACTGTACATTGATTTCACCTAATATTTCAGAAATGAAAGATATTGTGGAACAGATGTTGTCTAATGATTTATTAGTGGAAAAAATTTGGATATCAATTTTGTTAACAAAGAGCTCTACATACTCTGGTGACCTCAAAGACGTCTGACAGACTTGCTGCTGCGTCACTGACTGCTGGCAGACATCTAGCAGTTTAATATCTGGGCCTGTCACTGAGTCCAAATCCAGAAGTTTGACCCTTATGTGACTGGCAATAAAAATGCAGTGACCAGCTCTAGCCAATGTGAGAGGGCAATCACACACAAGAATGGATTTTCCCTGTTACAAAAGATCATCTTGAGGAGATATTGTTCTGATTCTGATGTCACAGCTTGTGAAAGCCCTATGAGACAAATTGTGATTTGTGAATATGGGCTATACACATAAAAGGTATTTAATTGATTGATTGATTTAGAGGCCGATGCAAGAGCTAAATGCTTTTGCAGATAATTTGATATTGATATTTAAATCTTGGTTCAGGAAGTATATATCCAGTACTTTTTTATTTTTAAGAGATTTTGTTTAACAACAATAATATTTAAAACATCTAAGGTAGACTTACCACAAGAAAAAGAAAGAATTCATATATATCAGGTTAAACATATATATATATATGAATGAATGCAGACACATTCTTGTTGGGGATTCTTCCTAGTCAAAGATCTTGTAATTTGTGTGATGTAGTGAGCAAACCCTCAAAAACAAATTCAGTGTGAAGTGTGAACAGCGCAGAAACTGATTGACCATGAAAGTCATGGCATGTAGTGTATGAAGCGTTAGTTGTTTTCAATTCAATAATAAATTACATTCTGCACTGATCAAATGTTCTGGTTCAAAATTAGATACTTCTAAAGATGTTGTGGGAATGGAGACATCTGCTAGAAGCCCATCAATTAATGAGACAGATTCTGCATTACTCAATGAGCATGATCGCGTTGTGCAATACAAGTTAAATGTCAGCATTGTGTGTTGCATGAGGAGGAATTGCTGTGTTTATATCTGTGTGCAATCTGCATATAGCTACAAGTGCAAGATGGTGCTGGATGTCATTGTAGAGGTCAGTTTCTGTGTGGCAGGTAAGTTCACAGCTGACTGATGTGTCCACTTACTATGTCAGGTCTGAGTCTGAACACGAGAGGGAGGGAGTACTGCAGGGCATTCAGGGTACTGCCAACTGAGGAACTCCAAGACTGATGCACCTCCCGGCTCCGTGGGATCCGACTGATGGTGAACTGTGGAATAAGGGCAGGTTTCTATCTGTCTCGGACACATGATCATTGCATTACACAACAGAAATACAGTACTCATCACACATCTCTTAGGTATTTGGTTAAAACTCTCACATCTCACCAGCACACAAACAAACCGATCATGGACTTTTCCAATGATTCTGTCATTTTAACGACACTTTTAAACAATAACGGTTGTGGGTAAACGAGCTAAACAATAATAACATGTTTGCACAAAGCACAGGAAATGATTAGTCATCTTACTAATTAGTAAATCAAGAGTAAATTTGACATTTTCTTAAATTTGTATGCATCTAAATGCCTGTAGATAATAATCAGCAAAATAATCGTTAACGGGAATAATGACTAGTTGCAACGATAAACACACCTGTAATTGGAAATCTGGATCCCTCTATTATCAATACATCAAAATCAAAAAAAGCTTCTTATGATTTTCCCTGCATTTAATGTGATTGATTTGTGTGGCTGACTGGATTTTGTTAATTATCTGGCATGTGATTTCTTAGGTATTTTCATTTCAATACATAATTGTGTCTGATATTTGTACATCTTTTGTTTCTTACTTATTCTCTTCTAAATCTGTTTATCATGTCACTAAAAACTTCAATTCATGTAACCCCAAATTGATGTTATGTGATATTATGATATTCCTGTTCATTACAGTTTCTTTCCTCACTGCGATGCTCAAACATCATATGAGAAGTGTACTTGTGCCACCTACTGGTGAACAATTACACTCATCAACTGACAAGATCTACGATGAAAGATGTGGTTAACCAACCAGCGTGAGAAAGATATCAAAGCAGTTCATTGTTCAAGATACTTCTCAATAAGTAAAAGAACAAATGCAGCACACAAAAATATAAAAAACTAATCAAGAAACAGAGTTAAAAGCTGGAATAACTAAGACCATGTCACAAGATTCAAGATTTTTATTGTCAAATGCACAACAATAACATTAAGCAGTCGCTGGCAATGAAATTCTTGAGTCACAGGCTCTCTTCTAGCAATGCTCAAGTAATTTTAACCAAAAAAATGAAATAGAAATAGTATAGAATAGAATAAAATAGAATATCAAAAAGTGAAAATAGAAAATAAAATATATATATCTGAATATATATATTTACAGATGAAGAAAAAAATAAAACAACAATAGTGCCATCTGTGCAATAGTTAAAATATGCATCAGTGCTGGTTGGTGGAATTATCGCAGTTCAGAGGAGTTTTAAAGTCTTATGCCCTGGGGGATGAAACTGTTTCTGAGCCTGGTGGTGCGGGCCCGGATGCTGCGGTACCGTCGGCCAGACGGCAGCAGGCAAAAATGTTTATGGCTGGGGTGAAAGGGGTCTTTAATAATCCGGCTGCTCTTCTTCCTGCACTGCTGGGTGTAGAGGTCCTCCATGGATGGTAGCGCCGTCCTGGTGATGTGCTGGGCAGACTTCACCGCCCTCTGTAAAGCCTTACGGTTCAGGGCGGTGCAGCTGCCATACCAGGCGGTGATGCAGCCAGTCAGGATGCTCTTTATTGTGCATCTGTAGAAGTTGCAGAGAATCCTGGAGCCCATGTGGAGCTTCCGCAGCCTGCGGAGGAAGGAGAGCCACTGTCTGGCCGTCTTCTTGATGGAGTCTGTGTGATGTGTCCAGGTCAGGTCATCAGTGATGTGGACCCCGAGGAACTTGAAGCTGCTGACTCGCTCCACTGTGGAATTGTTGAAGAAGAGGGGGGCGTGTTCCACTCTTCCTGTAGTCCATGATCAGCTCCTTTGTTTTGCTGACTTTGAGATGGAGGTTGTTGTCCTGGCACCAAGATGTCAGGGCTCTGACCTCCACTCTGTAGGCCTTCTCACTGTCGCCGGTGATCAGGCCTATGACAGCAAACTTGACGATGGTGTTGGAGCTGTAGGTGGCCACGCAGTTATGCGTGAACAGGGAGTACAGGAGAGGGCTGAGCACGCAGCCCTGGGGGGCACCGGTGTTGAGAGTAAGGGTGGAGGATGTGGTGCTGCCGATCTGCACCGCCTGTGGTCTGCCCGTCAGGAAGTTCAGGATCCACTCACGGAGGTCGATGTTGAGCCCAAGGTCTCTGAGCCTCGTGACGAGCTTCAGTTGCACAATGGTGTTGAATGCTGAACTGTAGTTGATTGTGGGATTTACTGTTCTTACATTATCAATTCAAAGCATAGACTGATTCCAAGACAACTTCATATCCAATATTTTTAATGTTCCAGCTTCTAAGTTCCACCTTTTTCCACTATTTTGTGATGTTAATCGATATTTTGGGGATTGTATCAGTGAGAAAAGAGAAAATTCTTCCAATCAAATCATTTATCACATAATTAAAATGTATTTACTTGTTTATTTGAATACAGAAAATACTACACTAACATAACTGTGAAGTTTCGTGAAAAATCCCAAAAGGTTTCTGCTCAGGAAGCAATTGATTCTAGACAGACATAAACACTGATCAGTATATCCTGGAGGAATGAAAAAGGACCTGGTGCCTTAATTACATTTTTGGGCATATTTGCATTATAATAAAGTTGTTTGATGAAATGATGGAACTCAGCAATGATCTCAAATTGGCTAATGCCTACAATATAAATATAATATCAGTTACCTGATGATAGTAAAATCCAGTGATGATGTCTAATTATTCAATGATTGAATTGTTTAAGCATTTAAACAACATTTAATTCAGACTCTAAAGCTGCAGTTAACAGATAACTGGAACTCAGGAGGCTCTCACATTTGCGTTCACATACACACACACACACACCATGCATGTCATAAAGCAGCTTCCAGGCATTGTGTTTGGAACCGATTTTTTGTTATAGACAAGGTTTGAACAAAATCTGAGACAGTGCTGCCATCTGATATAACATGGGAAGCCCAGCACATACTCAGCTGTGTACCTGTGATCCAGAGTCTGAATGTTGTGTAGAGCTCTCAAATGAGCAGATTTTCTCCTCACTCATATGGTCAGTGTCAGCAATAACATAGTGTCGGGGTCTGTAGGCTGCAGACAGGCTCTCCATCAGCCGCAGGATCTCTGTGGTGTGACCCCCTGGAAAACACACAGGACACCCTGTGGTTTACACTATGAAGATGAACCTTAAGTATCAGTATCATCGTGACTGGACTATTAAGATTGAGAGCTTACCAAACATGAAGAAAAAAGCACACCCACTCAGAATACATTACATTCGATTTATTCCAATAAACTCCATTTCTCAATAATTGATTAGATCTTCAGATTGGCATCACAGCCAATGTCAGTGTTGGACCTCACTAGTTCTCTTCAGGCTGAGAGGGAGCAACTCTCCACTGTGTCTAGCTTCATGTTTAGAATTGTGATTTGCTCTAGTTGTGGAAACGTATTGTTGACTTGAGAGTAAAGGGGAAAGAAGAAATATTGAATAAATACAGAAGAGCTCCCCGATGCTTTGGTACACTCCACAGTACGTACGGTTGATGTTGTTAGCATTGTTGCTAAGGAAGTCCGCTAATGGCAGAACATGAAAACATGAAGTCCACATTCGAGCGTTAGAATCTAGCGGTAAATGACCTGACTCACAAGAATATGACTGTTTAGCTTGATCTAAACTGAGAACATGTGTCCAGTTAATGTCATGAACGTTACCTGATCCTGCAACGACGAGAACAGCAATCGGACCTTTGCTTCCATGTTTCAGCTTCGATCCACTCTTCACAACTATATATAACCGGAGAATCAAAAACACACATATGAGTAAAATAGCAAAGGCAGCGCCTTCCAGGAACATTGTGGCGGATGAGTAAGAGAAACTCAGACACTGGCTTTGACTGGATATATATCTGAGTTCAGGCACATTTTCCTGCTCAGCTATGTAGAAATCCCTCTGCCTTCAGCAGCACACTGCCCCCGGTTGTTCGTGGAGTGGAATTGCATACATGAAATGTTTCTATTTTCACTCAACGTATTGAGGTTATGTTACGACCCTTGGACATACATTACTACATACTCTGTACACACAAACATACACACATATATATATAATATATTTGTTTTATATACACACACACTGTTGTTGAGGTTGGAGCTTACTCTGATTATCACTTATTTCAACTGTGGTAAAGCAGAGAACCATTTCAGGATGAACTCGGAGTAAACCCTGAAAGCACATACCCCAGCCAAGGCTGATTACCTGTAAGGCAATATTAAAGCGAATGGAAAAGTTGATGAATTCTACCTGTACTCATCCCTTTCAAGTTTGAATAAAAATAGGTCATAAAATAGGTCATCATGTTAACACACAGACAAACAGCAATGAAAACTTAAGCTCCATCACATAAGCTAGCATATGTAACAACGCATCTAACCTTGAGGTGATTCATGGTCTACATAAGCAGAAGAAAACGCTAGGCTCCAAAATAGAGCATTTTTCACTGAGCAATATTCGATTAAATATATTCATTTGATCTCATTAATAAGTTAGATTTGTCTTTTTAATAACCGGGACCATTTTCAGATTTCTTTATATCCTCATGCACTGAGCGTAACTATACATCTTAAAATAGATCCAACATGGTCAGAAAAAAGTACTGTCAGACAGTCAAAAATCCAGTTTCACACTGAAAGTATGTCGGAATATTTAACAAACCAGGCTATGTTTACTCAAGTTGTGTTTTCAATGCTCTGCATTTTAGATATGATCTCAATAATGTTCTCAGTGGTAGAAGAGAATGATGTCAGCCAAAGTCCCATGGGAAGATAACAAAATATATTATGTATTTCTGAGCAGACATTCATTGGTCGTGAATGACTCTTTGTGTTGCACCTAGCCTCTGATCATTTATAATATAATAAAAAATAGTTTAATTGAATCCAATATATAGCCTATCATCTCATAAAATATGATAAATATGTAGGCTAAACAGCTGCCAAAGTAAATTATATTATTCATTTCCTTTTTTTCTACATGTGAATTATCTAGATTTATCTTTGTTATTTTAGCTATGTTATTGACATTTTTTCGATTATTTATGTATTTTATTTTGGTCTGAAAATTGCATTTGTTTCAGAGGAAAGCTGTTGTGTCCGACAGCTCATGAACGCAGCATGTGTTGAGACGCGGAGGCTGAGCAACATCAGGAGCAGGGGGATGGACAGAGAACAACAGCAGCTTCTGGCTGACAGACAGGTGGGTCACACAGTGTGTGTACTCTCGGTGTTGACGGTCAATGTGTTTTTATCATCTCGCTGTGTTGTGCGGCTCCACAGTGGAACAGCAGCGACCGTACTGCAGCGCTACAGGTGCACACGCGGCCGTGTCCTTCACAAGAACACAAGGTCTCTGCAGACAGAAGGTCAGTATGACGAGATGCAACGTCTCCTGGTGGACGGATGACCTCTGATCACCGTCTAGCGAGCTGCTACAGCACGTGATGGTAGTCACGTGCCCGTCCCCCACACACACACACGTTATTTTTTTATATTTGCAATCCATCACGAATAGAAGGCATTTATTATTTAAAATAATATCAGATTAATATCAGATTAAGTCGTATTGAGCAGGACACAGTGGCTGGTAATACTAGCCCTTTTATAAAGTGTAAAGTTATCGTGAGGTTATCTTAATGCAATGCTTTATGGTTTCTGCCAGAGCCTAACATCAATCATCGCAGAAGTGCGATGAATAACTGTAGCCAAGGTTAAAATTGCAAATTTCAACGAGAACCAAAGTGTGACTGTGTAGCTCTATATGTGTAGCTCTAATACCATTTAGAGTTATGGTATCATCATTAGACACACTGGGAGCTAATGCATGTCTGCCATCCTGTGTTTGTGTGTAGGATATCAAGAAAATAATCCTGAGAAAAACAAAACAATGTTGCTGAAATTCCCTTTTGGGCTTATCTCCTTTAGCCATACTGAAATCCTCGTTAGCCGAAAACCATAGAGGAAGTGACAGGGAGGAAGGATGGACTCTATCTCTATGATGGGTGGAAGCAGGAGCCACATGTTCCTCACAGCCTCCTCCTCTCAACACGTCCATCAAGCCCAGGCCTGTTTCCTGCCCAACGGCATTAAGAATGGAGTTGGAGATACTGGCACCACTTGTGTTTCTACCCAGCCTACAGTGGCCATCCTGGGCTCAGGTGACTTCTCCAAGAGCCTTACCATCCGCCTGCTGTGCAGGGGTTTCCATGTGGTTGTGGGCAGTCGCCATCCCAAACTGGCAGCCCAGTCATTTCCCCATGTGGTGGACGTGACGCACCATGAAGACGCTGTGGGGAAGGCCAGTGTCGTGTTCCTGGCAATCCGCCGAGAGCATTACGCTGTCCTGTGGGACCTCAAACATCTACTGGAAGGTACCAACACACACACTCAGTACACAAGCATCTATTTAAAGACACCTCTTCTTCACAGGCGAGTGATGACTCTTTCAAGTGCATCATCCCCTAACATTTTACTTCAGTAAAAGTAGACCTGATGTTTATTTGTGATGGAGGAAAGTTACTAAAACTTTAGTACCCGTAAACCTCCAATGCAAGAAATTAAGTATTTGTACTTGAAGTGAGTATAGTAGGCTACTAAAACTGGCTTGAAAATATTTGAAAGTGTATTGTGTTGTCAGTAAGGACATTATGTTTTCTTAAAATCATTACTTCTCTTACAAAAGTTAAAACTACAGTGTGACTGTGACACGTCCAAGCCTCTATGGTCCAAGAACGTGGGGCTAAAAACATCGGACAGACATAGACTCTTCTCACTTTTGTTTTAACTTCACAGTATGTAACTTTTTCTACTATTATACACTTAGTTTGTTCTTGTCATCTTTCCTATTTAAAGGTCTCACCGTCTCACCAGTTTTAACTATAGATTTACTTTGTCCTACCCGCAAGTAACTTTCCTGCTCATTATATAAATTTTTATCAACAGCCAGCTGATCATAAGCATACTGCATCAAATGCTCTTTTTATTTAAATCTTTATAAATAACTTCATTACGACTTTGTTTAAATAGTTTAGGAGATTTTATGTCGTACGACCAACCCCAGTGACTCTCTTGGAGTTTGAATGACATAGTCGAGTATAGAACTTAAACTTAAACTAGGGCTACGTTGTAGCACTTGCGGGCCCGAGCACCCGCACGTTGAAGCCTGTTGCGGTCGGTGGAGAGAGCGATCGATGACCAAGCGCACATCATCGATCGAGCATGCACTTCTCCACGTTGCATGCGTTTTGCGCTCTGCGGCAGTAGGTTTGCCAGTAGGTGGCGCCATCACTATTATTACGCACAGACATATATATCTGTTCATGTAGGCGCTCTGATGTAGCGTGAGCAATTTTGTGTCAATTGGACAATGTTAACACAACTTAATTTTCACACTGATCAGTAGGTGGCGCTATGACCCTGAACTAATATTTATATGTGGAGCTGTTCAGATCAGTATGGTGATCATAGGTCAGTAGTTTGGAGCCGGTTGGATAATGCAGAGTGGATTAACAAAGTACTTCCTGTTTCCTGGCGAATCAGTAGGTGGCGCTATGACACTGAGGAAATATTGACACATAGAGCTGTTCAGGCTTGGACTCTGACCATGTGACAGAAGTTTTGTAGTGATAGGACAATGCACAGTGGAGTTATGATAACATCTTGTCCTTTGGCGAAGGAAAATCCTTCGCCGCACATCAATGTTTACACGGTTTGAGGAAACGTCACAATTCTGACCATGATCTAATGACTTGACTGATCTGATTTGAGCTGTATATTGTAAATCAGCCAGGAGCAGTTCATCAAAGTATAAAACATGTCACTTCCTGTAGCCACCAGGGGGCGCTGTAATTTCAAGTCATAATTTCTGTGTAGATGTCATCAGGATGGCACCCTTGTCTTACATGTCTAGTTTGGACTCGATTGGACAATGTATGTCCGAGATACAGAACCTCGTGTTTTGATGGCGTTTAATCAAACTCAAGACGCCACGCCACGGTCACACGGTGTGACGAAAGGTCAATCTCTTAATCACTTTTTATCTCCATCTTGTTGTGATGGCACTGATCTTAATTTGAAGTTAATCTGATGAAAGCCCTGGGACAAGTGCATCAAGTAAAAATGTGGAATATGGAAAAAAAATGGCCACTTAATCCAAAATGGCGGCCTCCCTGTTTGGTCAAGCATACCTATCCAAGATATTTTTTTGTTTGTTATGAAACGACACATGTCCCGATAGATTTGTATAAATGTCGGCCATCGTAGTGCCGGGGTTGCCCTATAGGGGGCGCTGGTCAGTTTTTTTGCCACGCCCATTTCTTAAAACCATATGAATATCTTCAGGGGGGGGCTGTTGTTACACACATGTAGTTTGAGAGAGATAGAATCATGAACACTGAAGTTACAGCAATTTCGTGTTTCACGGCGAGTTGATGAACTTTAATGCCACGCCATTCATATGGCGTTTGACGAAAAGTCACGGTAATCTTATGTCTTCATTGTCAATGTCTTGGGACCCATTTGATACAGTTTGACATGGTTGAGGTCAGTGGATGAGGAGAAATTCATCCAAGTGTAAGACAAGCAAAAAACAAGACATTTCCTGTTGCCACCAGGGGGCGCTGCGGTTTTAAGTCATCATTTATGCATAGATGTCATCAGGCGGGGACTATTGTCTTACATGTCTAGTTTGGACTTGATTGGAACATGTATGTCCGAGATACAGATGCCCGTGTTTTGATGGCGTGTAACCAATTTTTAACGCCATGCCACGGTCACACGGTGTGATAAAAAAAAAATCCCTCAATCATTTTTTATCTCCATCTTGTTGTGATGACACTCATCTGAATTTGAAGTTGATCTGATGAAAGCCCTGGGACAAGTACGTAAAAGTAAAAATGTGGGATATTGCCAAAATGGCCACTAAAAGCAAAATGGCGGACTTCCTGTTGCGTTTTTCATAATGCTCCATGAGACTTTTTTTCATGACTGGTCACGATACACCTATATCCAGATTTTGATGAAAATCCGTTATGTGGAAACCTAGGGGCTGGTTCCAGGGGGCGCTGTAGAGCCATTTTGCCACGCCCAATTCCAATTACTCCAGAATACTAAAATATCCGCAGACCTTGAATTTCCTGCAAAGTTTCATAACTTTTTGAGCATGTCTAGACCCTGAAAAAGCCCCCCAAAGGGAAATAATAATAACTAGGGCTACGTTGTAGCACTTGCGGGCCCGAGCACCCGCACGTTGAAGCCTGTTGCGGTCGGTGGAGAGAGCGATCGATGACCAAGCGCACATCATCGATCGAGCATGCACTTCTCCACGTTGCATGCGTTTTGCGCTCTGCGGCAGTAGGTTTGCCAGTAGGTGGCGCCATCACTATTGTTACGCACAGACATATATATCTGTTCAAGTAGGCGCTCTGATGTAGCGTGAGAAATTTTGTGTCAATTGGACAATGTTTCCGCAACTTAATTTTCACACTGATCAGTAGGTGGCGCTATGATCCTGAACTAATTTTCATATATGGAGCTGTTCAGATCAGTATTGTGATCATAGGTCAGTAGTTTGGAGCCGGTTGGATAATGCAGAGTGGATTAACAAAGTACTTCCTGTTTCCTGGCGAATCAGTAGGTGGCGCTATGACACTGAGGAAATATTGACACATAGAGCTGTTCAGGCTTGGACTCTGACCATGTGACAGAAGTTTTGTAGTGATAGGACAATGCACAGTGGAGTTATGATAACATCGTGTCCTTTGGCGAAGGAAAATCCTTCGCCGCACATCAATGTTTACACGGTTTGAGGAAACGTCACAATTCTGACCATGATCTAATGACTTGACTGAGCTGATTTGAGCTGTATATTGTAAATCAGCCAGGAGCAGTTCATCAAAGTATAAAACATGTCACTTCATGTTGCCACCAGGGGGCGCTGTGATTTCAAGTCATAATTTCTGTGTAGATGTCATCAGGATGGCACCCTTGTCTTACATGTCTAGTTTGGACTCGATTGGACAATGTATGTCCGAGATACAGAACCTCGTGTTTTGATGGCGTTTAATCAAACTCAAGACGCCACGCCACGGTCACACGGTGTGACGAAAGGTCAATCTCTTAATCACTTTTTATCTCCATCTTGTTGTGATGGCACTGATCTTAATTTGAAGTTAATCTGATGAAAGCCCTGGGACAAGTGCATCAAGTAAAAATGTGGAATATGCGAAAAAAATGGCCACTTAATCCAAAATGGCGGCCTCCCTGTTTGGTCAAGCATACCTATCCAAGATATTTTTTTGTTTGTTATGAAACGACACATGTCCCGATAGATTTGTATAAATGTCGGCCATCGTAGTGCCGGGGTTGCCCTATAGGGGGCGCTGGTCAGTTTTTTTGCCACGCCCATTTCTTAAAACCATATGAATATCTTCAGGGGGGGGCTGTTGTTACACACATGTAGTTTGAGAGAGATAGAATCATGAACACTGAAGTTACAGCAATTTCGTGTTTCACGGCGAGTTGATGAACTTTAATGCCACGCCATTCATATGGCGTTTGACGAAAAGTCACGGTAATCTTATGTCTTCATTGTCAATGTCTTGGGACCCATTTGATACAGTTTGACATGGTTGAGGTCAGTGGATGAGGAGAAATTCATCCAAGTGTAAGACAAGCAAAAAACAAGACATTTCCTGTTGCCACCAGGGGGCGCTGCGGTTTTAAGTCATCATTTATGCATAGATGTCATCAGGCGGGGACTATTGTCTTACATGTCTAGTTTGGACTTGATTGGAACATGTATGTCCGAGATACAGATGCCCGTGTTTTGATGGCGTGTAACCAATTTTTAACGCCATGCCACGGTCACACGGTGTGATAAAAAAAAAATCCCTCAATCATTTTTTATCTCCATCTTGTTGTGATGACACTCATCTGAATTTGAAGTTGATCTGATGAAAGCCCTGGGACAAGTACGTAAAAGTAAAAATGTGGGATATTGCCAAAATGGCCACTAAAAGCAAAATGGCGGACTTCCTGTTGCGTTTTTCATAATGCTCCATGAGACTTTTTTTCATGACTGGTCACGATACACCTATATCCAGATTTTGATGAAAATCCGTTATGTGGAAACCTAGGGGCTGGTTCCAGGGGGCGCTGTAGAGCCATTTTGCCACGCCCAATTCCAATTACTCCAGAATACTAAAATATCCGCAGACCTTGAATTTCCTGCAAAGTTTCATAACTTTTTGAGCGTGTCTAGACCCTGAAAAAGCCCCCCAAAGGGAAATAATAATAATAATAATAATAATAATAATAAAAATCCTTACAGATTCAATAGGGCCTCTCACCATTCGGTGCTCGGGCCCTAACTAGGGCTACGTTGTAGCACTTGCGGGCCCGAGCACCCGCACGTTGAAGCCTGTTGCGGTCGGTGGAGAGAGCGATCGATGACCAAGCGCACATCATCGATCGAGCATGCACTTCTCCACGTTGCATGCGTTTTGCGCTCTGCGGCAGTAGGTTTGCCAGTAGGTGGCGCCATCACTATTATTACGCACAGACATATAGATCTGTTCAAGTAGGCGCTCTGATGTAGCGTGAGAAATTTTGTGTCAATTGGACAATGTTTCCGCAACTTAATTTTCACACTGATCAATAGGTGGCGCTATGATCCTGAACTAATATGCATATATGGAGCTGTTCTATTCAGGATTGTGATCATAGGTCAGTAGTTTGGAGCCGGTTGGATAATGCAGAGTGGATTAACAAAGTACTTCCTGTTTCCTGGCGAATCAGTAGGTGGCGCTATGACACTGAGGAAATATTGACACATAGAGCTGTTCAGGCTTGGACTCTGACCATGTGACAGAAGTTTTGTAGTGATAGGACAATGCACAGTGGAGTTATGATAACATCGTGTCCTTTGGCGAAGGAAAATCCTTCGCCGCACATCAATGTTTACACGGTTTGAGGAAACGTCACAATTCTGACCATGATCTAATGACTTGACTGAGCTGATTTGAGCTGTATATTGTAAATCAGCCAGGAGCAGTTCATCAAAGTATAAAACATGTCACTTCCTGTAGCCACCAGGGGGCGCTGTAATTTCAAGTCATAATTTCTGTGTAGATGTCATCAGGATGGCACCCTTGTCTTACATGTCTAGTTTGGACTCGATTGGACAATGTATGTCCGAGATACAGAACCTCGTGTTTTGATGGCGATTAATCAAACTCAAGACGCCACGCCACGGTCACACGGTGTGACGAAAGGTCAATCTCTTAATCACTTTTTATCTCCATCTTGTTGTGATGGGACTGATCTTAATTTGAAGTTAATCTGATGAAAGCCCTGGGACAAGTGCATCAAGTAAAAATGTGGAATATGGAAAAAAAATGGCCACTTAATCCAAAATGGCGGCCTCCCTGTTTGGTCAAGCATACCTATCCAAGATATTTTTTTGTTTGTTATGAAACGACACATGTCCCGATAGATTTGTATAAATGTCGGCCATCGTAGTGCCGGGGTTGCCCTATAGGGGGCGCTGGTCAGTTTTTTTGCCACGCCCATTTCTTAAAACCATATGAATATCTTCAGGGGGGGGCTGTTGTTACACACATGTAGTTTGAGAGAGATAGAATCATGAACACTGACGTTACAGCAATTTCGTGTTTCACGGCGAGTTGATGAACTTTAATGCCACGCCATTCATATGGCGTTTGACGAAAAGTCACGGTAATCTTATGTCTTCATTGTCAATGTCTTGGGACCCATTTGATACAGTTTGACATGGTTGAGGTCAGTGGATGAGGAGAAATTCATCCAAGTGTAAGACAAGCAAAAAATAAGACATTTCCTGTTGCCACCAGGGGGCGCTGCGGTTTTAAGTCATCATTTATGCATAGATGTCATCAGGCGGGGACTATTGTCTTACATGTCTAGTTTGGACTTGTTTGGAACATGTATGTCCGAGATACAGATGCCCGTGTTTTGATGGCGTGTAACCAATTTTTAACGCCATGCCACGGTCACACGGTGTGATAAAAAAAAAATCCCTCAATCATTTTTTATCTCCATCTTGTTGTGATGACACTCATCTGAATTTGAAGTTGATCTGATGAAAGCCCTGGGACAAGTACGTAAAAGTAAAAATGTGGGATATTGCCAAAATGGCCACTAAAAGCAAAATGGCGGACTTCCTGTTGCGTTTTTCATAATGCTCCATGAGACTTTTTTTCATGACTGGTCACGATACACCTATATCCAGATTTTGATGAAAATCCGTTATGTGGAAACCTAGGGGCTGGTTCCAGGGGGCGCTGTAGAGCCATTTTGCCACGCCCAATTCCAATTACTCCAGAATATTAAAATATCCGCAGACCTTGAATTTCCTGCAAAGTTTCATAACTTTTTGAGCATGTCTAGACCCTGAAAAAGCCCGCCAAAGGGAAATAATAATAATAACTAGGGCTACGTTGTAGCACTTGCGGGCCCGAGCACCCGCACGTTGAAGCCTGTTGCGGTCGGTGGAGAGAGCGATCGATGACCAAGCGCACATCATCGATCAAGCATGCACTTCTCCACGTTGCATGCGTTTTGCGCTCTGCGGCAGTAGGTTTGCCAGTAGGTGGCGCCATCACTATTATTACGCACAGACATATATATCTGTTCATGTAGGCGCTCTGATGTAGCGTGAGCAATTTTGTGTCAATTGGACAATGTTAACACAACTTAATTTTCACACTGATCAGTAGGTGGCGCTATGACCCTGAACTAATATTTATATGTGGAGCTGTTCAGATCAGTATTGTGATCATAGGTCAGTAGTTTGGAGCCGGTTGGATAATGCAGAGTGGATTAACAAAGTACTTCCTGTTTCCTGGTGAATCAGTAGGTGGCGCTATGACACTGAGGAAATATTGACACATAGAGCTGTTCAGGCTTGTACTCTTATCATGTGACAGAAGTTTTGTAGTGATAGGACAATGCACAGTGTAATTATGAAAACATCGTGTTCTTTGGCGAAGGATGATCCTTCGCCAAACATCAATGTTTACATGGTTTGAGGAAATGTCACAATTCTGACCATGATCTAATGACTTGACTGATCTGATTTGAGCTGTATATTGTAAATCAACCAGGAGCAGTTCATCAAAGTATAAAACATGTCACTTCCTGTAGCCACCAGGGGGCGCTGTAATTTCAAGTCATAATTTCTGTGTAGATGTCATCAGGATGGCACCCTTGTCTTACATGTCTAGTTTGGACTCGATTGGACAATGTATGTCCGAGATACAGAACCTCGTGTTTTGATGGCGTTTAATCAAACTCAAGACGCCACGCCACGGTCACACGGTGTGACGAAAGGTCAATCTCTTAATCACTTTTTATCTCCATCTTGTTGTGATGGCACTGATCTTAATTTGAAGTTAATCTGATGAAAGCCCTGGGACAAGTGCATCAAGTAAAAATGTGGAATATGGAAAAAAAATGGCCACTTAATCCAAAATGGCGGCCTCCCTGTTTGGTCAAGCATACCTATCCAAGATATTTTTTTGTTTGTTATGAAACGACACATGTCCCGATAGATTTGTATAAATGTCGGCCATCGTAGTGCCGGGGTTGCCCTATAGGGGGCGCTGGTCAGTTTTTTTGCCACGCCCATTTCTTAAAACCATATGAATATCTTCAGGGGGGGGGCTGTTGTTACACACATGTAGTTTGAGAGAGATAGAATCATGAACACTGAAGTTACAGCAATTTCGTGTTTCACGGCGAGTTGATGAACTTTAATGCCACGCCATTCATATGGCGTTTGACGAAAAGTCACGGTAATCTTATGTCTTCATTGTCAATGTCTTGGGACCCATTTGATACAGTTTGACATGGTTGAGGTCAGTGGATGAGGAGAAATTCATCCAAGTGTAAGACAAGCAAAAAACAAGACATTTCCTGTTGCCACCAGGGGGCGCTGCGGTTTTAAGTCATCATTTATGCATAGATGTCATCAGGCGGGGACTATTGTCTTACATTTCTAGTTTGGACCTGATTGGAACATGTATGTCCGAGATACAGATGCCCGTGTTTTGATGGCGTGTAACCAATTTTTAACGCCATGCCACGGTCACAAGGTGTGATAAAAAAAAAATCCCTCAATCATTTTTTATCTCCATCTTGTTGTGATGACACTCATCTGAATTTGAAGTTGATCTGATGAAAGCCCTGGGACAAGTACGTAAAAGTAAAAATGTGGGATATTGCCAAAATGGCCACTAAAAGCAAAATGGCGGACTTCCTGTTGCGTTTTTCATAATGCTCCATGAGACTTTTTTTCATGACTGGTCACGATACACCTATATCCAGATTTTGATGAAAATCCGTTATGTGGAAACCTAGGGGCTGGTTCCAGGGGGCGCTGTAGAGCCATTTTGCCACGCCCAATTCCAATTACTCCAGAATACTAAAATATCCGCAGACCTTGAATTTCCTGCAAAGTTTCATAACTTTTTGAGCATGTCTAGACCCTGAAAAAGCCCCCCAAAGGGAAATAATAATAATAATAATAATAATAATAATAATAATAATAATAATAATAATAATAAAAATCCTTACAGATTCAATAGGGCCTCTCACCATTCGGTGCTCGGGCCCTAATAATAAAAATCCTTACAGATTCAATAGGGCCTCTCACCATTCGGTGCTCGGGCCCTAACTAGGGCTACGTTGTAGCACTTGCGGGCCCGAGCACCCGCACGTTGAAGCCTGTTGCGGTCGGTGGAGAGAGCGATCGATGACCAAGCGCACATCATCGATCGAGCATGCACTTCTCCACGTTGCATGCGTTTTGCGCTCTGCGGCAGTAGGTTTGCCAGTAGGTGGCGCCATCACTATTATTACGCACAGACATATAGATCTGTTCAAGTAGGCGCTCTGATGTAGCGTGAGAAATTTTGTGTCAATTGGACAATGTTTCCGCAACTTAATTTTCACACTGATCAATAGGTGGCGCTATGATCCTGAACTAATATTCATATATGGAGCTGTTCTATTCAGGATTGTGATCATAGGTCAGTAGTTTGGAGCCGGTTGGATAATGCAGAGTTGATTAACAAAGTACTTCCTGTTTCCTGGCGAATCAGTAGGTGGCGCTATGACACTGAGGAAATATTGACACATAGAGCTGTTCAGGCTTGGACTCTGACCATGTGACAGAAGTTTTGTAGTGATAGGACAATGCACAGTGGAGTTATGATAACATCGTGTCCTTTGGCGAAGGAAAATCCTTCGCCGCACATCAATGTTTACACGGTTTGAGGAAACGTCACAATTCTGACCATGATCTAATGACTTGACTGATCTGATTTGAGCTGTATATTGTAAATCAGCCAGGAGCAGTTCATCAAAGTATACAAATTGTCACTTCCTGTAGCCACCAGGGGGCGCTGTAATTTCAAGTCATAATTTCTGTGTAGATGTCATCAGGATGGCACCCTTGTCTTACATGTCTAGTTTGGACTCGATTGGACAATGTATGTCCGAGATACAGAACCTCGTGTTTTGATGGCGTTTAATCAAACTCAAGACGCCACGCCACGGTCACACGGTGTGACGAAAGGTCAATCTCTTAATCACTTTTTATCTCCATCTTGTTGTGATGGCACTGATCTTAATTTGAAGTTAATCTGATGAAAGCCCTGGGACAAGTGCATCAAGTAAAAATGTGGAATATGGAAAAAAAATGGCCACTTAATCCAAAATGGCGGCCTCCCTGTTTGGTCAAGCATACCTATCCAAGATATTTTTTTGTTTGTTATGAAACGACACATGTCCCGATAGATTTGCATAAATGTCGGCCATCGTAGTGCCGGGGTTGCCCTATAGGGGGCGCTGGTCAGTTTTTTTGCCACGCCCATTTCTTAAAACCATATGAATATCTTCAGGGGGGGGCTGTTGTTACACACATGTAGTTTGAGAGAGATAGAATCATGAACACTGAAGTTACAGCAATTTCGTGTTTCACGGCGAGTTGATGAACTTTAATGCCACGCCATTCATATGGCGTTTGACGAAAAGTCACGGTAATCTTATGTCTTCATTGTCAATGTCTTGGGACCCATTTGATACAGTTTGACATGGTTGAGGTCAGTGGATGAGGAGAAATTCATCCAAGTGTAAGACAAGCAAAAAACAAGACATTTCCTGTTGCCACCAAGGGGCGCTGCGGTTTAAAGTCATCATTTATGCATAGATATCATCAGGCGGGGACTATTGTCTTACATGTCTAGTTTGGACTTGATTGGAACATGTATGTCCGAGATACAGATGCCCGTGTTTTGATGGCGTGTAACCAATTTTTAACGCCATGCCACGGTCACACGGTGTGATAAAAAAAAAATCCCTCAATCATTTTTTATCTCCATCTTGTTGTGATGACACTCATCTGAATTTGAAGTTGATCTGATGAAAGCCCTGGGACAAGTACGTAAAAGTAAAAATGTGGGATATTGCCAAAATGGCCACTAAAAGCAAAATGGCGGACTTCCTGTTGCGTTTTTCATAATGCTCCATGAGACTTTTTTTCATGACTGGTCACGATACACCTATATCCAGATTTTGATGAAAATCCGTTATGTGGAAACCTAGGGGCTGGTTCCAGGGGGCGCTGTAGAGCCATTTTGCCACGCCCAATTCCAATTACTCCAGAATACTAAAATATCCGCAGACCTTGAATTTCCTGCAAAGTTTCATAACTTTTTGAGCATGTCTAGACCCTGAAAAAGCCCCCCAAAGGGAAATAATAATAATAATAAAAATCCTTACAGATTCAATAGGGCCTCTCACCATTCGGTGCTCGGGCCCTAATAATAATAATAATAATAATAATAATAATAAAAATCCTTACAGATTCAATAGGGCCTCTCACCATTCGGTGCTCGGGCCCTAATAATAAAAATCCTTACAGATTCAATAGGGCCTCTCACCATTCGGTGCTCGGGCCCTAATAATAATAATAATAATAATAATAAAAATCCTTACAGATTCAATAGGGCCTCTCACCATTCGGTGCTCGGGCCCTAATAATAATAATAAAAATCCTTACAGATTCAATAGGGCCTCTCACCATTCGGTGCTCGGGCCCTAATAATAATAAAAATCCTTACAGATTCAATAGGGCCTCTCACCATTCGGTGCTCGGGCCCTAACTAGGGCTACGTTGTAGCACTTGCGGGCCTGAGCACCCGCACGTTGAAGCCTGTTGCGGTCGGTGGAGAGAGCGATCGATGACCAAGCGCACATCATCGATCGAGCATGCACTTCTCCACGTTGCATGCGTTTTGCGCTCTGCGGCAGTAGGTTTGCCAGTAGGTGGCGCCATCACTATTATTACGCACAGACATATATATCTGTTCATGTAGGCGCTCTGATGTAGCGTGAGCAATTTTGTGTCAATTGGACAATGTTAACACAACTTAATTTTCACACTGATCAGTAGGTGGCGCTATGACCCTGAACTAATATTTATATGTGGAGCTGTTCAGATCAGTATTGTGATCATAGGTCAGTAGTTTGGAGCCGGTTGGATAATGCAGAGTGGATTAACAAAGTACTTCCTGTTTCCTGGTGAATCAGTAGGTGGCGCTATGACACTGAGGAAATATTGACACATAGAGCTGTTCAGGCTTGTACTCTTATCATGTGACAGAAGTTTGGTAGTGATAGGACAATGCACAGTGTAATTATGAAAACATCGTGTCCTTTGGCGAAGGATGATCCTTCGCCAAACATCAATGTTTACATGGTTTGAGGAAACGTCACAATTCTGACCATGATCTAATGACTTGACTGATCTGATTTGAGCTGTATATTGTAAATCAGCCAGGAGCAGTTCATCAAAGTATAAAACATGTCACTTCCTGTAGCCACCAGGGGGCGCTGTAATTTCAAGTCATAATTTCTGTGTAGATGTCATCAGGATGGCACCCTTGTCCTACATGTCTAGTTTGGACTCGATTGGACAATGTATGTCCGAGATACAGAACCTCGTGTTTTGATTGCGTTTAATCAAACTCAAGACGCCACGCCACGGTCACACGGTGTGACGAAAGGTCAATCTCTTAATCACTTTTTATCTCCATCTTGTTGTGATGGCACTGATCTTAATTTGAAGTTAATCTGATGAAAGCCCTGGGACAAGTGCATCAAGTAAAAATTTGGAATATGGGAAAAAAATGGCCACTTAATCCAAAATGGCGGCCTCCCTGTTTGGTCAAGCATACCTATCCAAGATATTTTTTTGTTTGTTATGAAACGACACATGTCCCGATAGATTTGTATAAATGTCGGCCATCGTAGTGCCGGGGTTGCCCTATAGGGGGCGCTGGTCAGTTTTTTTGCCACGCCCATTTCTTAAAACCATATGAATATCTTCAGGAGGGGGCTGTTGTTACACACATGTAGTTTGAGAGAGATAGAATCATGAACACTGAAGTTACAGCAATTTCGTGTTTCACGGCGAGTTGATGAACTTTAATGCCACGCCATTCATATGGCGTTTGACGAAAAGTCACGGTAATCTTATGTCTTCATTGTCAATGTCTTGGGACCCATTTGATACAGTTTGACATGGTTGAGGTCAGTGGATGAGGAGAAATTCATCCAAGTGTAAGACAAGCAAAAAACAAGACATTTCCTGTTGCCACCAGGGGGCGCTGCGGTTTTAAGTCATCATTTATGCATAGATGTCATCAGGCGGGGACTATTGTCTTACATGTCTAGTTTGGACTTGATTGGAACATGTATGTCCGAGATACAGATGCCCGTGTTTTGATGGCGTGTAACCAATTTTTAACGCCATGCCACGGTCACACGGTGTGATAAAAAAAAAATCCCTCAATCATTTTTTATCTCCATCTTGTTGTGATGACACTCATCTGAATTTGAAGTTGATCTGATGAAAGCCCTGGGACAAGTACGTAAAAGTAAAAATGTGGGATATTGCCAAAATGGCCACTAAAAGCAAAATGGCGGACTTCCTGTTGTGTTTTTCATAATGCTCCATGAGACTTTTTTTCATGACTGGTCACGATACACCTATATCTAGATTTTGATGAAAATCCGTTATGTGGAAACCTAGGGGCTGGTTCCAGGGGGCGCTGTAGAGCCATTTTGCCACGCCCAATTCCAATTACTCCAGAATACTAAAATATCCGCAGACCTTGAATTTCCTGCAAAGTTTCATAACTTTTTGAGCATGTCTAGACCCTGAAAAAGCCCCCCAAAGGGAAATAATAATAACTAGGGCTACGTTGTAGCACTAACGGGCCCGAGCACAGGCAATTTCAAGTCTGTTGCGGTCGGGGAAGAGAGAACGTTCGATGACCAAGCGCTCGTCTCAGCGTTGCATGCATTTGCGCACTGCTGCGATATAAACGCTTCACTTCCTGTAGCCAGCAGGTGGCGCTATGATTTTAAGTCATGGTGTCTTTGTTGATGTCATCAGGTCGCGCTTCTTGTCTTACATGTGTAGTTTGAACTCGATTGGACCAAATATGTCCAAGATACAGAAGCTTGTGTTTTGATGGCGTTTAGTCACATTTTGACGCCTCGCCACGGTCACACGGTGTGGCGAAAAATTGATCTTTCAATAACTTTAGATCTCCATCTTGTTGTGATGACACTCGTCTAAATTTTCAGTTGATCTGATGAAAGCTCTCCAAGAAGTACTTGAAAATAAAAAACATGGAATATGGTCCAAATAGAAAATGGCGGGGTTCCTGTTGCGTTTTTCAAATTGCTCCGGCGCGTTTTTTGTGCATCTGGTGATGATACACAACTGTCTTCAATTTCGTGAGGATCAGTGAATTCTAAATGAGGTGTTTCTCCATAAATGAGGGGAAGCTCCGTTGGTTGCGCTGTTGAGCCATTTTGCCACGCCCATTCTTTAAAACCATCTGAATATCTTCAAGGGAGGGGGGCTGATGATACACACATGTAGTTTGAGGGAGATGGACCCATGAACACGGAAGTTAAAGCGTTTTTGTGTGTCATGGCGAGCTGATGTGACGCCCCGCCACAGTCAGACAGTGTGACGAAAAGTTGTTTCTTTGATAACTTTAGATCTCCATCTTGTTGTGATGACGCTCGTCTAAATTTTCAGTTGATGTGATGAAAGCTGTACGAGAAGTATATCAAAGTAAAAGATTATGGAATATGACCAAAATGGCCACGAAATCGAAAATGGCGTGCTTCCTGTTGCGTTTTTCATATTGCTCCGAGCGCGTTTTTTGTGCATCTGGTGATGATACACAACTGTCTTCAATTTCGTGAGGATCAGTGAATGCTAAATGAGGTGTTTCTCCGTAAATGAGGGAAAGCACCGTTGGTGGCGCTGTTGAGCCATTTTGCCACACCCATTTCCAAATACCCCAGATTACGTAAATTTTCACGAGGCCCATAATCTGCCCTATAGATGTTGAATGCATTCTGTAGTGAGAACACATTCAAGCACATGTCCTACACCTCCATGAGAGGGGGGAGGGGTGAGAAGGGGGAGGGATGAGAGGGGTGAAAGGGGGTGGGGTAAGATGGGGGCGGGTTGATCTGAGGAGGTCTGTTTTAGACAGAGTAAAAAGGTGCTGTTTTAAATTATCCTTGGGGTATTTTTACCAAAATATTTTACAGACATTTCATTAAGACCCCAAGGAACCATATCAACTGTGTTGAAATGGAAATAATATGTCCCCTTTAAAGCGAATATGTCCCCTTTAAGCGGTTTCGTGTGTCATGGTGAGCTGATTTGACGCCCCGCCACAGTCAGACGGTGTGTCGAAAAGTTGTTTCTTTGATAACTTTAGATCTCCATCTTGTTGTGATGCCACCCGTCTAAATTTTAAATTGATGTGATGAAAGCTCTCCGACAAATAAATCAAAGCGCACGATGTACAAAAACAAGACATTTCCTGATGCCACCAGGGGGCGCTTTCCTTTTAAGTCATGATTTCTAGGTAGATGTCTTCCGGTCGCGACTCTTGTCTTATATGTGTAGTTTGGAGTCGATTGGACAAAATATGTCTAAGTTACAGAAGCTTGCTTATATTGGCGTTTAGTCGAACTTTGAGACCTCACCACGGTCACACGGTGTGATGAAAAGTTTAAATATTGATAACTTTAGATCTTCATCTTGTTTTGTAGAGTCTCATCTAATTTTTAAGTTGATCTGATGAAAGCTCTCCGAGTAGTACATAAAAACATAACACGTCTTAAAAACAAGACATTTCCTGTTGCCCCCAGGGGGCGCTGTGATTGTAAGTCACAATTTCTGCACCGATGTCTTCTGGTCGCGATTCTTGTCGTATGTGTCTAGTTTGGACTCAATTGGACAAAATATGTCTGAAATATGGAAGCTTGTGTTTTGATGGCGTTTCATCAAACTTTAACGCCACACCACGGTCAGACGGTTTTGCTAAAACGTAATCCTTCAATAACTTTAGATCTCCACTTTGTTGTGATGACGATTGTCTAAATTTGAAGTTGATCTGATGAAAGCTGTACGACAAGTACATCAAAGAAAAAATATGGAATATGACCAAAATGGCCACTAAAGTCAAACTGGCGGGCTTCCTGTTGCGTTATTCATAATGCACTGATGGACTTTTTTGTGCATCTACTCATGATACACAATAGTCTATGTTTTTTTTGAGGATCGGTGAATGCTAAATGAGGGGCTTTTCCGTAGGTGGCGCTCTTGAGCCATTTTGCCACGCCCTTTTCAAAATACTTCAGAAAACGTAAACTTGCGCACATTTGTAATTTACTGTACACTTTAGAAACTTTTTGAGCACGTTAAAGCCCTCAAAAAGCCAATTCACTGAGCGAAGAAAAATAATAATAATAATAATCTTTTCAATTTCAATAGGTCCTCTCACCGATTTCGGTGCTCGGGCCCTAACTAGGGCTACGTTGTAGCACTTGCGGGCCCGAGCACCCGCACGTTGAAGCCTGTTGCGGTCGGTGGAGAGAGCGATCGATGACCAAGCGCACATCATCGATCGAGCATGCACTTCTCCACGTTGCATGCGTTTTGCGCTCTGCGGCAGTAGGTTTGCCAGTAGGTGGCGCCATCACTATTATTACGCACAGACATATATATCTGTTCATGTAGGCGCTCTGATGTAGCGTGAGCAATTTTGTGTCAATTGGACAATGTTTCCGCAACTTAATTTTCACACTGATCAATAGGTGGCGCTATGATCCTGAACTAATATTCATATATGGAGCTGTTCTATTCAGGATTGTGATCATAGGTCAGTAGTTTGGAGCCGGTTGGATAATGCAGAGTGGATTAACAAAGTACTTCCTGTTTCCTGGCGAATCAGTAGGTGGCGCTATGACACTGAGGAAATATTGACACATAGAGCTGTTCAGGCTTGGACTCTGACCATGTGACAGAAGTTTTGTAGTGATAGGACAATGCACAGTGGAGTTATGATAACATCGTGTCCTTTGGCGAAAGAAAATCCTTCGCCGCACATCAATGTTTACACGGTTTGAGGAAACGTCACAATTCTGACCATGATCTAATGACTTGACTGAGCTGATTTGAGCTGTATATTGTAAATCAGCCAGGAGCAGTTCATCAAAGTATAAAACATGTCACTTCATGTTGCCACCAGGGGGCACTGTGATTTCAAGTCAAAATTTCTGTGTAGATGTCATCAGGATGGCACCCTTGTCTTACATGTCTAGTTTGGACTCGATTGGACAATGTATGTCCGAGATACAGAACCTCGTGTTTTGATGGCGTTTAATCAAACTCAAGACGCCACGCCACGGTCACACGGTGTGACGAAAGGTCAATCTCTTAATCACTTGTTATCTCCATCTTGTTGTGATGGCACTGATCTTAATTTGAAGTTAATCTGATGAAAGCCCTGGGACAAGTGCATCAAGTAAAAATGTGGAATATGGAAAAAAAATGGCCACTTAATCCAAAATGGCGGCCTCCCTGTTTGGTCAAGCATACCTATCCAAGATATTTTTTTGTTTGTTATGAAACGACACATGTCCCGATAGATTTGTATAAATGTCGGCCATCGTAGTGCCGGGGTTGCCCTATAGGGGGCGCTGGTCAGTTTTTTTGCCACGCCCATTTCTTAAAACCATATGAATATCTTCAGGGGGGGGCTGTTGTTACACACATGTAGTTTGAGAGAGATAGAATCATGAACACTGAAGTTACAGCAATTTCGTGTTTCACGGCGAGTTGATGAACTTTAATGCCACGCCATTCATATGGCGTTTGACGAAAAGTCACGGTAATCTTATGTCTTCATTGTCAATGTCTTGGGACCCATTTGATACAGTTTGACATGGTTGAGGTCAGTGGATGAGGAGAAATTCATCCAAGTGTAAGACAAGCAAAAAACAAGACATTTCCTGTTGCCACCAGGGGGCGCTGCGGTTTTAAGTCATCATTTATGCATAGATGTCATCAGGCGGGGACTATTGTCTTACATGTCTAGTTTGGACTTGATTGGAACATGTATGTCCGAGATACAGATGCCCGTGTTTTGATGGCGTGTAACCAATGTTTAACGCCATGCCACGGTCACACGGTGTGATAAAAAAAAAATCCCTCAATCATTTTTTATCTCCATCTTGTTGTGATGACACTCATCTGAATTTGAAGTTGATCTGATGAAAGCCCTGGGACAAGTACGTAAAAGTAAAAATGTGGGATATTGCCAAAATGGCCACTAAAAGCAAAATGGCGGACTTCCTGTTGCGTTTTTCATAATGCTCCATGAGACTTTTTTTCATGACTGGTCACGATACACCTATATCCAGATTTTGATGAAAATCCGTTATGTGGAAACCTAGGGGCTGGTTCCAGGGGGCGCTGTAGAGCCATTTTGCCACGCCCAATTCCAATTACTCCAGAATACTAAAATATCCGCAGACCTTGAATTTCCTGCAAAGTTTCATAACTTTTTGAGCATGTCTAGACCCTGAAAAAGCCCCCCAAAGGGAAATAATAATAATAATAATAATAATAATAATAAAAATCCTTACAGATTCAATAGGGCCTCTCACCATTCGGTGCTCGGGCCCTAATAATAATAACTAGGGCTACGTTGTAGCACTTGCGGGCCCGAGCACCCGCACGTTGAAGCCTGTTGCGGTCGGTGGAGAGAGCGATCGATGACCAAGCGCACATCATCGATCGAGCATGCACTTCTCCACGTTGCATGCGTTTTGCGCTCTGCGGCAGTAGGTTTGCCAGTAGGTGGCGCCATCACTATTATTATGCACAGACATATATATCTGTTCATGTAGGCGCTCTGATGTAGCGTGAGCAATTTTGTGTCAATTGGACAATGTTAACACAACTTAATTTTCACACTGATCAGTAGGTGGCGCTATGACCCTGAACTAATATTTATATGTGGAGCTGTTCAGATCAGTATTGTGATCATAGGTCAGTAGTTTGGAGCCGGTTGGATAATGCAGAGTGGATTAACAAAGTACTTCCTGTTTCCTGGTGAATCAGTAGGTGGCGCTATGACACTGAGGAAATATTGACACATAGAGCTGTTCAGGCTTGTACTCTTATCATGTGACAGAAGTTTGGTAGTGATAGGACAATGCACAGTGGAGTTATGATAACATCGTGTCCTTTGGCGAAGGAAAATCCTTCGCCGCACATCAATGTTTACACGGTTTGAGGAAACGTCACAATTCTGACCATGATCTAATGACTTGACTGATCTGATTTGAGCTGTATATTGTAAATCAGCCAGGAGCAGTTCATCAAAGTATAAAACATGTCACTTCCTGTAGCCACCAGGGGGCGCTGTAATTTCAAGTCATAATTTCTGTGTAGATGTCATCAGGATGGCACCCTTGTCTTACATGTCTAGTTTGGACTCGATTGGACAATGTATGTCCGAGATACAGAACCTCGTGTTTTGATGGCGTTTAATCAAACTCAAGACGCCACGCCACGGTCACACGGTGTGACGAAAGGTCAATCTCTTAATCACTTTTTATCTCCATCTTGTTGTGATGGCACTGATCTTAATTTGAAGTTAATCTGAT
Source organism: Platichthys flesus (assembly GCF_949316205.1). NCBI lineage: Eukaryota > Metazoa > Chordata > Actinopteri > Pleuronectiformes > Pleuronectidae > Platichthys > Platichthys flesus. The sequence continues at coordinate 20,222,752 of NC_084965.1, read as the reverse complement.
GAAAGCCCTGGGACAAGTGCATCAAGTAAAAATGTGGAATATGGAAAAAAAATGGCCACTTAATCCAAAATGGCGGCCTCCCTGTTTGGTCAAGCATACCTATCCAAGATATTTTTTTGTTTGTTATGAAACGACACATGTCCCGATAGATTTGTATAAATGTCGGCCATCGTAGTGCCGGGGTTGCCCTATAGGGGGCGCTTGTCAGTTTTTTTGCCACGCCCATTTCTTAAAACCATATGAATATCTTCAGGGGGGGGCTGTTGTTACACACATGTAGTTTGAGAGAGATAGAATCATGAACACTGAAGTTACAGCAATTTCGTGTTTCACGGCGAGTTGATGAACTTTAATGCCACGCCATTCATATGGCGTTTGACGAAAAGTCACGGTAATCTTATGTCTTCATTGTCAATGTCTTGGGACCCATTTGATACAGTTTGACATAGTTGAGGTCAGTGGATGAGGAGAAATTCATCCAAGTGTAAGACAAGCAAAAAACAAGACATTTCCTGTTGCCACCAGGGGGCGCTGCGGTTTTAAGTCATCATTTATGCATAGATGTCATCAGGCGGGGACTATTGTCTTACATGTCTAGTTTTGACTTGATTGGAACATGTATGTCCGAGATACAGATGCCCGTGTTTTGATGGCGTGTAACCAATTTTTAACGCCATGCCACGGTCACACGGTGTGATAAAAAAAAAATCCCTCAATCATTTTTTATCTCCATCTTGTTGTGATGACACTCATCTGAATTTGAAGTTGATCTGATGAAAGCCCTGGGACAAGTACGTAAAAGTAAAAATGTGGGATATTGCCAAAATGGCCACTAAAAGCAAAATGGCGGACTTCCTGTTGCGTTTTTCATAATGCTCCATGAGACTTTTTTTCATGACTGGTCACGATACACCTATATCCAGATTTTGATGAAAATCCGTTATGTGGAAACCTAGGGGCTGGTTCCAGGGGGCGCTGTAGAGCCATTTTGCCACGCTCAATTCCAATTACTCCTTAATACTAAAATATCCGCAGACCTTGAATTTCCTGCAAAGTTTCATAACTTTTTGAGCATGTCTAGACCCTGAAAAAGCCCCCCAAAGGGAAATAATAATAATAACTAGGGCTACGTTGTAGCACTTGCGGGCCCGAGCACCCGCACGTTGAAGCCTGTTGCGGTCGGTGGAGAGAGCGATCGATGACCAAGCGCACATCATCGATAGAGTATGCACTTCTCCACGTTGCATGCGTTTTGCGCTCTGCGGCAGTAGGTTTGCCAGTAGGTGGCGCCATCACTATTATTACGCACAGACATATATATCTGTTCATGTAGGCGCTCTGATGTAGCGTGAGCAATTCTGTGTCAATTGGACAATGTTTCCGCAACTTAATTTTCACACTGATCAGTAGGTGGCGCTATGACCCTGAACTAATATTTATATGTGGAGCTGTTCAGATCAGTATTGTGATCATAGGTCAGTAGTTTGGAGCCTGTTGGATAATGCAGAGTGGATTAACAAAGTACTTCCTGTTTCCTGGTGAATCAGTAGGTGGCGCTATGACACTGAGGAAATATTGACACATAGAGCTGTTCAGGCTTGTACTCTTATCATGTGACAGAAGTTTGGTAGTGATAGGACAATGCACAGTGTAATTATGAAAACATCGTGTCCTTTGGCGAAGGATGATCCTTCGCCAAACATCAATGTTTATTTATTATTACGCACAGACATATATATCTGTTCATGTAGGCGCTCTGATGTAGCGTGAGCAATTCTGTGTCAATTGGACAATGTTTCCGCAACTTAATTTTCACACTGATCAGTAGGTGGCGCTATGACCCTGAACTAATATTTATATGTGGAGCTGTTCAGATCAGTATTGTGATCATAGGTCAGTAGTTTGGAGCCTGTTGGATAATGCAGAGTGGATTAACAAAGTACTTCCTGTTTCCTGGCGAATCAGTAGGTGGCGCTATGACACTGAGGAAATATTGACACATAGAGCTGTTCAGGCTTGGACTCTGACCATGTGACAGAAGTTTTGTAGTGATAGGACAATGCACAGTGGAGTTATGATAACATCGTGTCCTTTGGCGAAGGAAAATCCTTCGCCGCACATCAATGTTTACACGGTTTGAGGAAACGTCACAATTCTGACCATGATCTAATGACTTGACTGATCTGATTTGAGCTGTATATTGTAAATCAGCCAGGAGCAGTTCATCAAAGTATAAAACATGTCACTTCCTGTAGCCACCAGGGGGCGCTGTAATTTCAAGTCATAATTTCTGTGTATATGTCATCAGGCGGGGACTATTGTCTTACATGTCTAGTTTGGACTTGATTGGAACATGTATGTCCGAGATACAGATGGCCGTGTTTTGATGGCGTGTAACCAATTTTTAACGCCATGCCACGGTCACACGGTGTGATAAAAAAAAAATCCCTCAATCATTTTTTATCTCCATCTTGTTGTGATGACACTCATCTGAATTTGAAGTTGATCTGATGAAAGCCCTGGGACAAGTACGTAAAAGTAAAAATGTGGGATATTGCCAAAATGGCCACTAAAAGCAAAATGGCGGACTTCCTGTTGCGTTTTTCATAATGCTCCATGAGACTTTTTTTCATGACTGGGCACGATACACCTATATCCAGATTTTGATGAAAATCCGTTATGTGGAAACCTAGGGGCTGGTTCCAGGGGGCGCTGTAGAGCCATTTTGCCACGCCCAATTCCAATTACTCCAGAATACTAAAATATCCGCAGACCTTGAATTTCCTGCAAAGTTTCATAACTTTTTGAGCATGTCTAGACCCTGAAAAAGCCCCCCAAAGGGAAATAATAATAATAATAATAATAAAAATCCTTACAGATTCAATAGGGCCTCTCACCATTCGGTGCTCGGGCCCTAATAATAATAATAATAATAAAAATCCTTACAGATTCAATAGGGCCTCTCACCATTCGGTGCTCGGGCCCTAACTAGGGCTACGTTATAGCACTTGCGGGCCCGAGCACCCGCACGTTGAAGCCTGTTGCGGTCGGTGGAGAGAGCGATCGATGACCAAGCGCACATCATCGATCGAGCATGCACTTCTCCACGTTGCATGCGTTTTGCGCTCTGCGGCAGTAGGTTTGCCAGTAGGTGGCGCCATCACTATTATTACGCACAGACATATATATCTGTTCATGTAGGCGCTCTGATGTAGCGTGAGCAATTTTGTGTCAATTGGACAATGTTAACACAACTTAATTTTCACACTGATCAGTAGGTGGCGCTATGACCCTGAACTAATATTTATATGTGGAGCTGTTCAGATCAGTATTGTGATCATAGGTCAGTAGTTTGGAGCCGGTTGGATAATGCAGAGTGGATTAACAAAGTACTTCCTGTTTCCTGGCGAATCAGTAGGTGGCGCTATGACACTGAGGAAATATTGACACATAGAGCTGTTCAGGCTTGGACTCTGACCATGTGACAGAAGTTTTGTAGTGATAGGACAATGCACAGTGGAGTTATGATAACATCGTGTCCTTTGGCGAAGGAAAATCCTTCGCCGCACATCAATGTTTACACGGTTTGAGGAAACGTCACAATTCTGACCATGATCTAATGACTTGACTGATCTGATTTGAGCTGTATATTGTAAATCAGCCAGGAGCAGTTCATCAAAGTATAAAACATGTCACTTCCTGTAGCCACCAGGGGGCGCTGTAATTTCAAGTCATAATTTCTGTGTATATGTCATCAGGATGGCACCCTTGTCTTAAATGTCTAGTTTGGACTCGATTGGACAATGTATGTCCGAGATACAGAACCTCGTGTTTTGATGGCGTTTAATCAAACTCAAGACGCCACGCCACGGTCACACGGTGTGACGAAAGGTCAATCTCTTAATCACTTTTTATCTCCATCTTGTTGTGATGGCAATGATCTTAATTTGAAGTTAATCTGATGAAAGCCCTGGGACAAGTGCATCAAGTAAAAATGTGGAATATGGAAAAAAAATGGCCACTTAATCCAAAATGGCGGCCTCCCTGTTTGGTCAAGCATACCTATCCAAGATATTTTTTTGTTTGTTATGAAACGACACATGTCCCGATAGATTTGTATAAATGTCGGCCATCGTAGTGCCGGGGTTGCCCTATAGGGGGCGCTGGTCAGTTTTTTTGCCACGCCCATTTCTTAAAACCATATGAATATCTTCAGGGGGGGGCTGTTGTTACACACATGTAGTTTGAGAGAGATAGAATCATGAACACTGAAGTTACAGCAATTTCGTGTTTCACGGCGAGTTGATGAACTTTAATGCCACGCCATTCATATGGCGTTTGACGAAAAGTCACGGTAATCTTATGTCTTCATTGTCAATGTCTTGGGACCCATTTGATACAGTTTGACATGGTTGAGGTCAGTGGATGAGGAGAAATTCATCCAAGTGTAAGACAAGCAAAAAACAAGACATTTCCTGTTGCCACCAGGGGGCGCTGCGGTTTTAAGTCATCATTTATGCATAGATGTCATCAGGCGGGGACTATTGTCTTACATGTCTAGTTTGGACTTGATTGGAACATGTATGTCCGAGATACAGATGCCCGTGTTTTGATGGCGTGTAACCAATTTTTAACGCCATGCCACGGTCACACGGTGTGATAAAAAAAAAATCCCTCAATCATTTTTTATCTCCATCTTGTTGTGATGACACTCATCTGAATTTGAAGTTGATCTGATGAAAGCCCTGGGACAAGTACGTAAAAGTAAAAATGTGGGATATTGCCAAAATGGCCACTAAAAGCAAAATGGCGGACTTCCTGTTGCGTTTTTCATAATGCTCCATGAGACTTTTTTTCATGACTGGTCACGATACACCTATATCCAGATTTTGATGAAAATCCGTTATGTGGAAACCTAGGGGCTGGTTCCAGGGGGCGCTGTAGAGCCATTTTGCCACGCCCAATTCCAATTACTCCAGAATACTAAAATATCCGCAGACCTTGAATTTCCTGCAAAGTTTCATAACTTTTTGAGCATGTCTAGACCCTGAAAAAGCCCCCCAAAGGGAAATAATAATAATAATAATAATAACTAGGGCTACGTTGTAGCACTTGCGGGCCCGAGCACCCGCACGTTGAAGCCTGTTGCGGTCGGTGGAGAGAGCGATCGATGACCAAGCGCACATCATCGATCGAGCATGCACTTCTCCACGTTGCATGCGTTTTGCGCTCTGCGGCAGTAGGTTTGCCAGTAGGTGGCGCCATCACTATTATTACGCACAGACATATAGATCTGTTCAAGTAGGCGCTCTGATGTAGCGTGAGAAATTTTGTGTCAATTGGACAATGTTTCCGCAACTTAATTTTCACACTGATCAATAGGTGGCGCTATGATCCTGAACTAATATTCATATATGGAGCTGTTCTATTCAGGATTGTGATCATAGGTCAGTAGTTTGTAGCCGGTTGGATAATGCAGAGTGGATTAACAAAGTACTTCCTGTTTCCTGGCGATTCAGTAGGTGGCGCTATGACACTGAGGAAATATTGACACATAGAGCTGTTCAGGCTTGGCCTCTGACCATGTGACAGAAGTTTTGTAGTGATAGGACAATGCACAGTGGAGTTATGATAACATCGTGTCCTTTGGAGAAGGAAAATCCTTCGCCGCACATCAATGTTTACACGGTTTGAGGAAACGTCACAATTCTGACCATGATCTAATGACTTGACTGATCTGATTTGAGCTGTATATTGTAAATCAGCCAGGAGCAGTTCATCAAAGTATAAAACATGTCACTTCCTTTAGCCACCAGGGGGCGCTGTAATTTCAAGTCATAATTTCTGTGTAGATGTCATCAGGATGGCACCCTTGTCTTACATGTCTAGTTTGGACTCGATTGGACAATGTATGTCCGAGATACAGAACCTCGTGTTTTGATGGCGTTTAATCAAACTCAAGACGCCACGCCACGGTCACACGGTGTTACGAAAGGTCAATCTCTTAATCACTTTTTTATCTCCATCTTGTTGTGATGGCACTGATCTTAATTTGAAGTTAATCTGATGAAAGCCCTGGGACAAGTGCATCAAGTAAAAATGTGGAACATGGGAAAAAAATGGCCACTTAATCCAAAATGGCGGCCTCCCTGTTTGGTCAAGCATACCTATCCAAGATATTTTTTTGTTTGTTATGAAACGACACATGTCCCGATAGATTTGTATAAATGTCGGCCATCGTAGTGCCGGGGTTGCCCTATAGGGGGCGCTGGTCAGTTTTTTTGCCACGCCCATTTCTTAAAACCATATGATTATCTTCAGGGGGGGGCTGTTGTTACACACATGTAGTTTGAGAGAGATAGAATCATGAACACTGAAGTTACAGCAATTTCGTGTTTCACGGCGAGTTGATGAACTTTAATGCCACGCCATTCATATGGCGTTTGACGAAAAGTCACGGTAATCTTATGTCTTCATTGTCAATGTCTTGGGACCCATTTGATACAGTTTGACATGGTTGAGGTCAGTGGATGAGGAGAAATTCATCCAACTGTAAGACAAGCAAAAAACAAGACATTTCCTGTTGCCACCAGGGGGCGCTGCGGTTTTAAGTCATCATTTATGCATAGATGTCATCAGGCGGGGACTATTGTCTTACATGTCTAGTTTGGACTTGATTGGAACATGTATGTCCGAGATACAGATGCCCGTGTTTTGATGGCGTGTAACCAATTTTTAACGCCATGCCACGGTCACACGGTGTGATAAAAAAAAAATCCCTCAATCATTTTTTATCTCCATCTTGTTGTGATGACACTCATCTGAATTTGAAGTTGATCTGATGAAAGCCCTGGGACAAGTACGTAAAAGTAAAAATGTGGGATATTGCCAAAATGGCCACTAAAAGCAAAATGGCGGACTTCCTGTTGCGTTTTTCATAATGCTCCATGAGACTTTTTTTCATGACTGGTCACGATACACCTATATCCAGATTTTGATGAAAATCCGTTATGTGGAAACCTAGGGGCTGGTTCCAGGGGGCGCTGTAGAGCCATTTTGCCACGCCCAATTCCAATTACTCCAGAATACTAAAATATCCGCAGACCTTGAATTTCCTGCAAAGTTTCATAACTTTTTGAGCATGTCTAGACCCTGAAAAAGCCCCCCAAAGGGAAATAATAATAATAATAATAATAAAAATCCTTACAGATTCAATAGGGCCTCTCACCATTCGGTGCTCGGGCCCTAATAATAATAATAATAATAATAATAATAATAATAATAATAATAATAAAAATCCTTACAGATTCAATAGGGCCTCTCACCATTCGGTGATCGGGCCCTAACTAGGGCTACGTTGTAGCACTAACGGGCCCGAGCACAGGCAATTTCAAGTCTGTTGCGGTCGGGGAAGAGAGAACGTTCGATGACCAAGCGCTCGTCTCCACATTGCCTGCGTTTGCGCTGTGCGGCAAGGAAGATCGCTCCACTTCTTCTGGCCAGCCGCTGGTGCTGAACTAGAGGTAAGTAACCTTCAAACTATCCAACATAACCTATTGCTTTATCTATCATCATATGCTTACATGCCTCAAGTTTTTTGTAATATGTAATTGTTATAAAAGTTACCGTTTATTTATCACGTCTAATGAACAGATTGAAGCAAGATAACTCCACAGTCTTGTTTTGGTTGTGACATTATTTTTTTTAATGAGTTACTATCAATACGCTACACGTGTACGTTTCATGTGATAGTAACTGTTTCACCAATATTCTGATACAGGATGGTATATCCGCCATTACTATTTTCACATTGTTTATTTAGTCTGTCATGGAGTTGTAGAGTGAATTAGACAGTAGTGATAACATTATAATGTCCACACATCAGTGTTGTAAACACTTCTCCAATTAATTTATAATAATATAATTATATAATTATGTTTTCACACTGAGGGAAGTGGAGAGACTTGATGTGGACTGTTATCAACAGCTCTGTGGGAGATCATCACCTTGAATATTACAGATGAGGTAGAAAGACATTTTATCTATGTGTACAATGTTGTATTTCTTTGTCACGTTTTATCAAAAGCGATTTAAAGTATGTGCATTTAACCATTAGGATACAAACCCAGACCCTAGTACATCGGTTCTAGCTGAAATAAGTAGTGCTTCATAAACAACACAAAACATTCATAACAGTACGCTTCTGCTCCTCATTAATGCAGCTCCTGATGTCCCCAGCAGCAACATGGTGGAGATCTGCAGCTTCATGCTGGTCAACTGGAAGACAACTGATTAAGATTAAAAGATTAAGATTAAAATCCATTTATTCATCCCAAACACATGCACAGACATGCAAAGGCACACTCATGCAGGTAGGGAAATTTAATCGCTGCTTTTTACCCATCTGGTGCAGGACACACAGAGCAGTGAGCGACCATGTACGGCGCTCGGGGGAGCAGATGTTGGGGGAGTGAGGTGCCTTGCTCATGGGCACTAGAGAGGGTAGGGAGACTCTTGGATTTTTGGACAGATCAATCCAGGTTCGACTTTTGTTGTCTCTCCATGGAGTCGAACCAAAGACGAACCAGAGACCTTCTCTGCCCATAGTCCAAGTTTCTGCCACTCGACCACCGCCTCTCCTCATGCATCATCAAACTAGTAATCTACACATCACTCCATGCGTTGCTCCCTTAACTACAGATGGCCTGCGAATGTCATGGAGTTTTACAGTGAATTAGACAGTTTAGGTATGATTTTAATCTCCACACATCAGTGTTGTAAACAGTTCTCAAATTAATTATAGAATTATGTTTTCACACTGAGAGAAGTGGAAAGACTTGATTTGGACTGTTATCAATAGGTCTGTGGGAGATTATCACCTTGAATAGTACTGATGAGGTAGAAAGACATTTTATGTATTTGTACAATGTTGTATTTCTTTCAGCACTTTTATCAGAAGGGACTTAAAATATGTACATTTCACCATGAGGATATAAACCAAGACCACAGTACAACAGTTCTATCTGAAATCTGTTGTGCTTTATACACAACACAAAACATTCTTTAACAGTGCGTTTTTTCTCTTCATAGATGAAGAACTGCAGCACCTGATGTCCTCAGCAGCAACATGGTGGAGATCTGATTTGATACACTTTAGATAAGAACCCAGTGTTTTATATTTCTGCTTTGCCATAAGAGACAGAACATGGTCATCACAGCTGTGTCCTTCAGGCTCGTCTGTCCCTAATAAAATGATAGGAAACATGAAAGTGATCGTCATTATTGTAGAGGAAGAGTTACATATGAACAAAGTGTGTAATCTTATTTTCTGTGGATATTCAACTGTGTATTTGAATATGCTTTTGGATTAAAACGTGCACTACCATGACAATGAATGTTTTTAATGGAGCTATTTCACATTAAAAGTATTGCATTATAATTTAATACATTATGTATTATGTGCAATACTTTGATTGTTTTTAAGTAATGAAATCAGGTCTGTACCTGGAGTCAGTGTTCAGTCTGGTTGGATTCAAGTTGTGTGTCAAGTTGGACCTTCTAGAGGAACATGAAACCAATACACTGATATGTAAAGTCATACATGGGCCAGGTTAAGTAATTAACAGACTTTTAAATGGTAAAAATAAAATATTAGTTCAAAGCTGAGCGTGCCTGACCCCACCTGCAGGTGGATCACCAACTTCCTGACCGACAGGAAGCAGCGCGTGAGGCTGGGGAAGCTTGTCTCTGACACCCGGACCATCAGCACTGGAGCCCCTCAAGGTTGTGTGCTCTCTCCTCTCCTCTTCTCCCTCTACACCAACAACTGCACCTCCAGCCATCCCTCTGTCAAACTCCTGAAGTTTGCCGACGACACCACCCTTATTGGATTAATTTCCAATGGGGACGAGGCCGCCTACAGAGAGGAAGTTAACAGCCTGGCTTCCTGGTGCAGCCAGAACCACCTGGAGCTGAACGCTTCAAAAACTGTAGAGATGGTGGCAGACTTCAGGAGGAGCCCAGCCCAAACCGCCCCCCTCACCATGTGCGACTCCCCAGTTAAAACAGTGGAGTCATTCAGATTCCTGGGGACGATCATAGCACAGGACCTGAGGTGGACGGAGAACATCACCTCCATCACCAAGAAGGCCCAGCAGAGGATGTTCTTCCTGCGGCAACTGAGGAAATTCAGCATGCCGCGGAAAGTGATGGTTGAGTTCTACACAGCCATCATTGAGTCCATCCTCACCTCATCCATCACCGTTTGGTTCGCTGCCTCCACTGCCAAGGACAAGGGCAGACTGCAGCGGATCATTCGGTCAGCTGAGAAGGTCATCGGCTGTGACCTGCCGGCTCTCCTAGACCTGTTCCACTCCAGGACCAGAAAGAGAGCAGGCAAGATCATCGCTGATCCTTCCCATCCCGGTCACCACCTGTTCCAGAGACTTCCATCTGGGAAAAGGTTCCGGGCCGTCAGGACTAAAACCTCGCGTCACCTGAACAGTTTTTTCCCCATGGCAGTGGGGCTCACAAACAAGCCCCCCCCATCACACTGACTCTGCTGACCCCCCCCCCCCCCCCCCCACCCTCGCACATAATTTATAACACTACATTATTGGCACTACCACCAATCTTTGCACCTTAAAACCGAACACAACACATTTACTGTATATATTATTTTTTCGATATTGTTGTTTTTTATATTGATGTTTATATTGCTCTATACTGTTGTTTTTATATTGTTGTTTGTAAAGTGCACCAACCACACCAAGGCAATTTCCTGTATGTGAAAATATACAAGGCAATAAAAAGAATTCTGATTCTGATTCTGATTCTGAGTTAATCAGAGCATAATCATTTCAGATTAGGAAATAGGTAGTGCATATAAGCCCACAACTCTGTATGACACTGTCTGTTCTAGTAAAGGTACAAGGCTATGACTTACTCATATTTAACAAAAGAATTCAGTGAAGTCTGTCTGAGATTAACGATTTAAATACTGAAGGTGGGAGACACGGTTATTTTTCACTGTAACACGTGACAGGACATCAACACCGTGACTCTGAATAAAGAGCCTTAAAAGACGTAGTGCTCCTTTGAACAGCTGCTCTTACAATGTGTAGCAAGTGCTAAATCTCCATTAGTATAATAGTAACAAAAATCACCCTTTACATAATTGAACATATATTTTCCATGTGAACCCCTTTAACACAGTTCAATTCAGGAGCAAAATATAATTTATACAGTATTTATTAGAGCTAGTATTAGTAAACAGATCAAACAAATGCAGTACAACACATCACACATCCACAGTGTCTCTTTTGCTTATCATCACAGTCAGTCAGAAGTGTCCGTTTAACTTACGTAGCAGTTGAGAGATGCTTCGTTGGAGCTAGCAGGAGCTAGCTCATAGCCAGTGCTGCTGTTGAGAGCGGCAGAGTTCACACAGGAAAAGACACAACGGGAGAGGGGAAAAAAGCTTTGAGTGCGTCCCACACTCTAACCTGCTGAGCGAACAACGTCCACAGTGACTCCGCCGCCGTCCTCTCATCCAGACTCGCCAACCGTTCTCCGGTTCTTCGTGATACACAGCTCCGCAGCTTGTGACGACGTAACTCTTTTCAGAGTCTCATGAGGCGTTCACTTGCAGCTGTGTTAAATGCAGCTTCGTTTGTCATGGCGAGTTGAAGAAGTCTGCTGCAAAGCTATGAATAATCCGCATGATGAAAACTCACAGCAATGTTATGCCTACATTATCAATATATTGAGACCCATGTGACACAGTTTGACATGGTTTAGCAAAGTGAATGAGGAGAAATACATCCAAGTGTGAGACGTAACAAACCGAAAGCGGTCTCATGCTGCGTTCAGGGTAACTCTGTTAAAATGGGTTTCATTGGTCATGGTGAGCTGATGAACTTTGATGCCACGCCATTAACAATCTGCATGATGAAAAGTCACAATAATGTTATGCCTACATTATCAATATCTTGAGACCAATTTGACACAGTTTGACATGGTTTAGTAAAGTGGCTGGAGGGAAATACATCAAAGAGTAAGATGACCAAAACAAGACATTTCCTGATGCCACCAGGGGGCGCTTTCCTTTTAAGTCATGATTTCTAGGTAGATGTCTTCCGGTCGCGACTCTTGTCTTATATGTGTAGTTTGGAGTCGATTGGACAAAATATGTCTAAGTTACAGAAGCTCGCTTATATTGGCGTTTAGTCGAACTTTGAGACCTCACCACGGTCACACGGTATGATGAAAAGTTTAAATTCTGATAACTTTAGATCTTCATCTTGTTTTGTAGAGTCTCATCTAATTTTTAAGTTGATCTGATGAAAGCTGTCTGAGTAGTACATAAAAACATAACACGTACCAAAACAAGACATTTCGCGTTACCACCAGGGGGCGCTGTGATTGTAAGTCACAATTTCTGCACCCATGTCTTCTGGTGGCGACTCTTGTCGAATGTGTCTAGTTTGGACTCAATTGGACAAAATATGTCTGAAATATGGAAGCTTGTGTTTTGATGGCGTTTCATCAAACTTTAACGCCACACCACGGTCAGACGGTTTTGCTAAAACGTAATCCTTCAATAACTTTAGATCTCCAATTTGTTGTGATGACGATCGTCTAAATTTGAAGTTGATCTGATGAAAGCTGTACGACAAGTACATCAAAGAAAAAATATGGAATATGACCAAAATGGCCACTAAAGTCAAACTGGCGGGCTTCCTGTTGCGTTATTCATAATGCACTGATGGACTTTTTTGTGCATCTAGTCATGATACACAATAATCTTTGTTTTTTTTGAGGATCGGTGAATGCTAAATGAGGGGCTTTTCCGTAGGTGGCGCTCTTGAGCCATTTTGCCACGCCCTTTTCAAAATACTCCAGAATACGTAATTTTACGCCGCCTTCGAATTTACTGCAAACTCCTACAACTTTTTGAGCACATTAAAGCCCTCAAAAAGCCAATTCATTTAAGCTAAGAAAAATAATAATAACTAGACCCTGAAAAAGCCCCCCAAAGGGAAATAATAATAATAACTAGGGCTACGTTGTAGCACTTGCGGGCCCGAGCACCCGCACGTTGAAGCCTGTTGCGGTCGGTGGAGAGAGCGATCGATGACCAAGCGCACATCATCGATCGAGCATGCACTTCTCCACGTTGCATGCGTTTTGCGCTCTGCGGCAGTAGGTTTGCCAGTAGGTGGCGCCATCACTATTATTACGCACAGACATATAGATCTGTTCAAGTAGGCGCTCTGATGTTGCGTGAGAAATTTTGTGTCAATTGGACAATGTTTCCGCAACTTAATTTTCACACTGATCAATAGGTGGCGCTATGATCCTGAACTAATATTCATATATGGAGCTGTTCTATTCAGGATTGTGATCATAGGTCAGTAGTTTGGAGCCGGTTGGATAATGCAGAGTGGATTAACAAAGTACTTCCTGTTTCCTGGCGAATCAGTAGGTGGCGCTATGACACTGAGGAAATATTGACACATAGAGCTGTTCAGGCTTGGACTCTGACCATGTGACAGAAGTTTTGTAGTGATAGGACAATGCACAGTGGAGTTATGATAACATCGTGTCCTTTGGCGAAGGAAAATCCTTCGCCAAACATCAATGTTTACACGGTTTGAGGAAATGTCACAATTCTGACCTTGATTCAATGACTTGACTGAGTTCATTTGAGCTGTATATCTTAAAGCAGCCAGGAGCAGTTCATCAAAGTATAAAACATGTCACTTCATGTTGCCACCAGGGGGCGCTGTAATTTCAAGTCATAATTTCTGTGTAGATGTCATCAGGATGGCACCCTTGTCTTACATGTCTAGTTTGGACTCGATTGGACAATGTATGTCCGAGATACAGAACCTCGTGTTTTGATGGCGTTTAATCAAACTCAAGACGCCACGCCACGGTCACACGGTGTGACGAAAGGTCAATCTCTTAATCACTTTTTATCTCCATCTTGTTGTGATGGCACTGATCTTAATTTGAAGTTAATCTGATGAAAGCCCTGGGACAAGTGCATCAAGTAAAAATGTGGAATATGGAAAAAAAATGGCCACTTAATCCAAAATGGCGGCCTCCCTGTTTGGTCAAGCATACCTATCCAAGATATTTTTTTGTTTGTTATGAAACGACACATGTCCCGATAGATTTGTATAAATGTCGGCCATCGTAGTGCCGGGGTTGCCCTATAGGGGGCGCTGGTCAGTTTTTTTGCCACGCCCATTTCTTAAAACCATATGAATATCTTCAGGGGGGGGCTGTTGTTACACACATGTAGTTTGAGAGAGATAGAATCATGAACACTGAAGTTACAGCAATTTCGTGTTTCACGGCGAGTTGATGAACTTTAATGCCACGCCATTCATATGGCGTTTGACGAAAAGTCACGGTAATCTTATGTCTTCATTGTCAATGTCTTGGGACCCATTTGATACAGTTTGACATGGTTGAGGTCAGTGGATGAGGAGAAATTCATCCAATGGTAAGACAAGCAAAAAACAAGACATTTCCTGTTGCCACCAGGGGGCGCTGCGGTTTTAAGTCATCATTTATGCATAGATGTCATCAGGCGGGGACTATTGTCTTACATGTCTAGTTTGGACTTGATTGGAACATGTATGTCCGAGATACAGATGCCCGTGTTTTGATGGCGTGTAACCAATTTTTAATGCCATGCCACGGTCACACGGTGTGATAAAAAAAAAATCCCTCAATCATTTTTTATCTCCATCTTGTTGTGATGACACTCATCTGAATTTGAAGTTGATCTGATGAAAGCCCTGGGACAAGTACGTAAAAGTAAAAATGTGGGATATTGCCAAAATGGACACTAAAAGCAAAATGGCGGACTTCCTGTTGCGTTTTTCATAATGCTCCATGAGACTTTTTTTCATGACTGGTCACGATACACCTATATCCAGATTTTGATGAAAATCCGTTATGTGGAAACCTAGGGGCTGGTTCCAGGGGGCGCTGTAGAGCCATTTTGCCACGCCCAATTCCAATTACTCCAGAATACTAAAATATCCGCAGACCTTGAATTTCCTGCAAAGTTTCATAACTTTTTGAGCATGTCTAGACCCTGAAAAAGCCCCCCAAAGGGAAATAATAATAACTAGGGCTACGTTGTAGCACTTGCGGGCCCGAGCACCCGCACGTTGAAGCCTGTTGCGGTCGGTGGAGAGAGCGATCGATGACCAAGCGCACATCATCGATCGAGCATGCACTTCTCCACGTTGCATGCGTTTTGCGCTCTGCGGCAGTAGGTTTGCCAGTAGGTGGCGCCATCACTATTATTACGCACAGACATATAGATCTGTTCAAGTAGGCGCTCTGATGTAGCGTGAGAAATTTTGTGTCAATTGGACAATGTTTCCGCAACTTACTTTTCACACTGATCAATAGGTGGCGCTATGATCCTGAACTAATATTCATATATGGAGCTGTTCTATTCAGGATTGTGATCATAGGTCAGTAGTTTGGAGCCGGTTGGATAATGCAGAGTGGATTAACAAAGTACTTCCTGTTTCCTGGCGAATCAGTAGGTGGCGCTATGACACTGAGGAAATATTGACACATAGAGCTGTTCAGGCTTGGACTCTGACCATGTGACAGAAGTTTTGTAGTGATAGGACAATGCACAGTGGAGTTATGATAACATCGTGTCCTTTGGCGAAGGAAAATCCTTAGCCGCACATCAATGTTTACACGGTTTGAGGAAACGTCACAATTCTGACCATGATCTAATGACTTGACTGATCTGATTTGAGCTGTATATTGTAAATCAGCCAGGAGCAGTTCATCAAAGTATAAAACATGTCACTTCCTGTAGCCACCAGGGGGCGCTGAAATTTCAAGTCATAATTTCTGTGTAGATGTCATCAGGATGGCACCCTTGTCTTACATGTCTAGTTTGGACTCGATTGGACAATGTATGTCCGAGATACAGAACCTCGTGTTTTGATGGCGTTTAATCAAACTCAAGACGCCACGCCACGGTCACACGGTGTGACGAAATGTCAATCTCTTAATCACTTTTTATCTCCATCTTGTTGTGATGGCACTGATCTTAATTTGAAGTTAATCTGATGAAAGCCCTGGGACAAGTGCATCAAGTAAAAATGTGGAATATGGAAAAAAAATGGCCACTTAATCCAAAATGGCGGCCTCCCTGTTTGGTCAAGCATACCTATCCAAGATATTTTTTTGTTTGTTATGAAACGACACATGTCCCGATAGATTTGTATAAATGTCGGCCATCGTAGTGACGGGGTTGCCCTATAGGGGGCGCTGGTCAGTTTTTTTGCCACGCCCATTTCTTAAAACCATATGAATATCTTCAGGGGGGGGCTGTTGTTACACACATGTAGTTTGAGAGAGATAGAATCATGAACACTGAAGTTACAGCAATTTCGTGTTTCACGGCGAGTTGATGAACTTTAATGCCACGCCATTCATATGGCGTTTGACGAAAAGTCACGGTAATCTTATGTCTTCATTGTCAATGTCTTGGGACCCATTTGATACAGTTTGACATGGTTGAGGTCAGTGGATGAGGAGAAATTCATCCAAGTGTAAGACAAGCAAAAAACAAGACATTTCCTGTTGCCACCAGGGGGCGCTGCGGTTTTAAGTCATCATTTATGCATAGATGTCATCAGGCGGGGACTATTGTCTTACATGTCTAGTTTGGACTTGATTGGAACATGTATGTCCGAGATACAGATGCCCGTGTTTTGATGGCGTGTAACCAATTTTTAACGCCATGCCACGGTCACACGGTGTGATAAAAAAAAAATCCCTCAATCATTTTTTATCTCCATCTTGTTGTGATGACACTCATCTGAATTTGAAGTTGATCTGATGAAAGCCCTGGGACAAGTACGTAAAAGTAAAAATGTGGGATATTGCCAAAATGGCCACTAAAAGCAAAATGGCGGACTTCCTGTTGCGTTTTTCATAATGCTCCATGAGACTTTTTTTCATGACTGGTCACGATACACCTATATCCAGATTTTGATGAAAATCCGTTATGTGGAAACCTAGGGGCTGGTTCCAGGGGGCGCTGTAGAGCCATTTTGCCACGCCCAATTCCAATTACTCCAGAATACTAAAATATCCGCAGACCTTGAATTTCCTGCAAAGTTTCATAACTTTTTGAGCATGTCTAGACCCTGAAAAAGCCCCCCAAAGGGAAATAATAATAATAATAATAAAAATCCTTACAGATTCAATAGGGCCTCTCACCATTCGGTGCTCGGGCCCTAATAATAATAATAATAATAATAATAAAAATCCTTACAGATTCAATAGGGCCTCTCACCATTCGGTGCTCGGGCCCTAATAATAATAATAATAATCATTTCAATTTCAATAGGGCCTCCCACCGATTTCGGTGCTCGGGCCCTAATAATAATAAAAATCCTTACAGATTCAATAGGGCCTCTCACCATTCGGTGCTCGGGCCCTAACTAGGGCTACGTTGTAGCACTTGCGGGCCCGAGCACCCGCACGTTGAAGCCTGTTGCGGTCGGTGGAGAGAGCGATCGATGACCAAGCGCACATCATCGATCGAGCATGCACTTCTCCACGTTGCATGCGTTTTGCGCTCTGCGGCAGTAGGTTTGCCAGTAGGTGGCGCCATCACTATTATTACGCACAGACATATATATCTGTTCATGTAGGCGCTCTGATGTAGCGTGAGCAATTTTGTGTCAATTGGACAATGTTAACACGACTTAATTTTCACACTGATCAGTAGGTGGCGCTATGACCCTGAACTAATATTTATATGTGGAGCTGTTCAGATCAGTATTGTGATCATAGGTCAGTAGTTTGGAGCCGGTTGGATAATGCAGAGTGGATTAACAAAGTACTTCCTGTTTCCTGGCGAATCAGTAGGTGGCGCTATGACACTGAGGAAATATTGACACATAGAGCTGTTCAGGCTTGGACTCTGACCATGTGACAGAAGTTTTGTAGTGATAGGACAATGCACAGTGGAGTTATGATAACATCGTGTCCTTTGGCGAAGGAAAATCCTTCGCCGCACATCAATGTTTACACGGTTTGAGGAAACGTCACAATTGTGACCATGATCTAATGACTTGACTGATCTGATTTGAGCTGTATATTGTAAATCAGCCAGGAGCAGTTCATCAAAGTATAAAACATGTCACTTCCTGTAGCCACCAGGGGGCGCTGTAATTTCAAGTTATAATTTCTGTGTAGATGTCATCAGGATGGCACCCTTGTCTTACATGTCTAGTTTGGACTCGATTGGACAATGTATGTCCGAGATACAGAACCTCGTGTTTTGATGGCGTTTAATCAAGCTCAAGACGCCACGCCACGGTCACACGGTGTGACGAAAGGTCAATCTCTTAATCACTTTTTATCTCCATGTTGTTGTGATGGCACTGATCTTAATTTGAAGTTAATCTGATGAAAGCCCTGGGACAAGTGCATCAAGTAAAAATGTGGAATATGGAAAAAAATGGCCACTTAATCCAAAATGGCGGCCTCCCTGTTTGGTCAAGCATACCTATCCAAGATATTTTTTTGTTTGTTATGAAACGACACATGTCCCGATAGATTTGTATAAATGTCGGCCATCGTAGTGCCGGGGTTGCCCTATAGGGGGCGCTGGTCAGTTGTTTTGCCACGCCCATTTCTTAAAACCATATGAATATCTTCAGGGGGGCGCTGTTGTTACACACATGTAGTTTGAGAGAGATAGAATCATGAACACTGAAGTTACAGCAATTTCGTGTTTCACGGCGAGTTGATGAACTTTAATGCCACGCCATTCATATGGCGTTTGACGAAAAGTCACGGTAATCTTATGTCTTCATTGTCAATGTCTTGGGACCCATTTGATACAGTTTGACATGGTTGAGGTCAGTGGATGAGGAGAAATTCATCCAAGTGTAAGACAAGCAAAAAACAAGACATTTCCTGTTGCCACCAGGGGGCGCTGCGGTTTTAAGTCATCATTTATGCATAGATGTCATCAGGCGGGGACTATTGTCTTACATGTCTAGTTTGGACTTGATTGGAACATGTATGTCCGAGATACAGATGCCCGTGTTTTGATGGCGTGTAACCAATTTTTAACGCCATGCCACGGTCACACGGTGTGATAAAAAAAAAATCCCTCAATCATTTTTTATCTCCATCTTGTTGTGATGACACTCATCTGAATTTGAAGTTGATCTGATGAAAGCCCTGGGACAAGTACGTAAAAGTAAAAATGTGGGATATTGCCAAAATGGCCACTAAAAGCAAAATGGCGGACTTCCTGTTGCGTTTTTCATAATGCTCCATGAGACTTTTTTTCATGACTGGTCACGATACACCTATATCCAGATTTTGATGAAAATCCGTTATGTGGAAACCTAGGGGCTGGTTCCAGGGGGCGCTGTAGAGCCATTTTGCCACGCCCAATTCCAATTACTCCAGAATACTAAAATATCCGCAGACCTTGAATTTCCTGCAAAGTTTCATAACTTTTTGAGCATGTCTAGACCCTGAAAAAGCCCCCCAAAGGGAAATAATAATAATAATAATAATAATAATAATAATAATAACTAGGGCTACGTTGTAGCACTTGCGGGCCCGAGCACCCTTACGTTGAAGCCTGTTGCGGTCGGTGGAGAGAGCGATCGATGACCAAGCGCACATCATCGATCGAGCATGCACTTCTCCACGTTGCATGCGTTTTGCGCTCTGCGGCAGTAGGTTTGCCAGTAGGTGGCGCCATCACTATTATTACGCACAGACATATAGATCTGTTCAAGTAGGCGCTCTGATGTAGCGTGAGAAATTTTGTGTCAATTGGACAATGTTTCCGCAACTTAATTTTCACACTGATCAATAGGTGGCGCTATGATCCTGAACTAATATTCATATATGGAGCTGTTCTATTCAGGATTGTGATCATAGGTCAGTAGTTTGGAACCGGTTGGATAATGCAGAGTGGATTAACAAAGTACTTCCTGTTTCCTGGCGAATCAGTAGGTGGCGCTATGACACTGAGGAAATATTGACACATAGAGCTGTTCAGGCTTGGACTCTGACCATGTGACAGAAGTTTTGTAGTGATAGGACAATGCACAGTGGAGTTATGATAACATCGTGTCCTTTGGCGAAGGAAAATCCTTCGCCGCACATCAATGTTTTTACACGGTTTGAGGAAACGTCAGAATTCTGACCATGATCTAATGACTTGACTGAGCTGATTTGAGCTGTATATTGTAAATCAGCCAGGAGCAGTTCATCAAAGTATAAAACATGTCACTTCCTGTAGCCACCAGGGGGCGCTGTAATTTCAAGTCATAATTTCTGTGTAGATGTCATCAGGATGGCACCCTTGTCTTACATGTCTAGTTTGGACTCGATTGGACAATGTATGTCTGAGATACAGAACCTCGTGTTTTGATGGCGTTAAATCAAACTCAAGACGCCACGCCACGGTCACACGGTGTGACGAAAGGTCAATCTCTTAATCACTTTTTATCTCCATCTTGTTGTGATGGCACTGATCTTAATTTGAAGTTAATCTGATGAAAGCCCTGGGACAAGTGCATCAAGTAAAAATGTGGAATATGGAAAAAAAATGGCCACTTAATCCAAAATGGCGGCCTCCCTGTTTGGTCAAGCATACTTATCCAAGATATTTTTTTGTTTGTTATGAAACGACACATGTCCCGATAGATTTGTATAAATGTCGGCCATCGTAGTGCCGGGGTTGCCCTATAGGGGGCGCTGGTCAGTTTTTTTGCCACGCCCATTTCTTAAAACCATATGAATATCTTCAGGGGGGGGCTGTTGTTACACACATGTAGTTTGAGAGAGATAGAATCATGAACACTGAAGTTACAGCAATTTCGTGTTTCACGGCGAGTTGATGAACTTTAATGCCACGCCATTCATATGGCGTTTGACGAAAAGTCACGGTAATCTTATGTCTTCATTGTCAATGTCTTGGGACCCATTTGATACAGTTTGACATGGTTGAGGTCAGTGGATGAGGAGAAATTCATCCAAGTGTAAGACAAGCAAAAAACAAGACATTTCCTGTTGCCACCAGGGGGCGCTGCGGTTTTAATTCATCATTTATGCATAGATGTCATCAGGCGGGGACTATTGTCTTACATGTCTAGTTTGGACTTGATTGGAACATGTATGTCCGAGATACAGATGCCCGTGTTTTGATGGCGTGTAACCAATTTTTAACGCCATGCCACGGTCACACGGTGTGATAAAAAAAAAATCCCTCAATCATTTTTTATCTCCATCTTGTTGTGATGACACTCATCTGAATTTGAAGTTGATCTGATGAAAGCCCTGGGACAAGTACGTAAAAGTAAAAATGTGGGATATTGCCAAAATGGCCACTAAAAGCAAAATGGCGGACTTCCTGTTAAGTTTTTCATAATGCTCCATGAGACTTTTTTTCATGACTGGTCACGATACACCTATATCCAGATTTTGATGAAAATCCGTTATGTGGAAACCTAGGGGCTGGTTCCAGGGGGCGCTGTAGAGCCATTTTGCCACGCCCAATTCCAATTACTCCAGAATACTAAAATATCCGCAGACCTTGAATTTCCTGCAAAGTTTCATAACTTTTTGAGCATGTCTAGACCCTGAAAAAGCCCCCCAAAGGGAAATAATAATAATAATAATAATAATAATAAAAATCCTTACAGATTCAATAGGGCCTCTCACCATTCGGTGCTCGGGCCCTAATAATAATAATAATAATCATTTCAATTTCAATAGGGCCTCCCACCGATTTCGGTGCTCGGGCCCTAATAATAATAAAAATCCTTACAGATTCAATAGGGCCTCTCACCATTCGGTGCTCGGGCCCTAACTAGGGCTACGTTGTAGCACTTGCGGGCCCGAGCACCCGCACGTTGAAGCCTGTTGCGGTCGGTGGAGAGAGCGATCGATGACCAAGCGCACATCATCGATCGAGCATGCACTTCTCCACGTTGCATGCGTTTTGCGCTCTGCGGCAGTAGGTTTGCCAGTAGGTGGCGCCATCACTATTATTACGCACAGACATATATATCTGTTCATGTAGGCGCTCTGATGTAGCGTGAGCAATTTTGTGTCAATTGGACAATGTTAACACGACTTAATTTTCACACTGATCAGTAGGTGGCGCTATGACCCTGAACTAATATTTATATGTGGAGCTGTTCAGATCAGTATTGTGATCATAGGTCAGTAGTTTGGAGCCGGTTGGATAATGCAGAGTGGATTAACAAAGTACTTCCTGTTTCCTGGCGAATCAGTAGGTGGCGCTATGACACTGAGGAAATATTGACACATAGAGCTGTTCAGGCTTGGACTCTGACCATGTGACAGAAGTTTTGTAGTGATAGGACAATGCACAGTGGAGTTATGATAACATCGTGTCCTTTGGCGAAGGAAAATCCTTCGCCGCACATCAATGTTTACACGGTTTGAGGAAACGTCACAATTGTGACCATGATCTAATGACTTGACTGATCTGATTTGAGCTGTATATTGTAAATCAGCCAGGAGCAGTTCATCAAAGTATAAAACATGTCACTTCCTGTAGCCACCAGGGGGCGCTGTAATTTCAAGTTATAATTTCTGTGTAGATGTCATCAGGATGGCACCCTTGTCTTACATGTCTAGTTTGGACTCGATTGGACAATGTATGTCCGAGATACAGAACCTCGTGTTTTGATGGCGTTTAATCAAGCTCAAGACGCCACGCCACGGTCACACGGTGTGACGAAAGGTCAATCTCTTAATCACTTTTTATCTCCATGTTGTTGTGATGGCACTGATCTTAATTTGAAGTTAATCTGATGAAAGCCCTGGGACAAGTGCATCAAGTAAAAATGTGGAATATGGAAAAAAATGGCCACTTAATCCAAAATGGCGGCCTCCCTGTTTGGTCAAGCATACCTATCCAAGATATTTTTTTGTTTGTTATGAAACGACACATGTCCCGATAGATTTGTATAAATGTCGGCCATCGTAGTGCCGGGGTTGCCCTATAGGGGGCGCTGGTCAGTTGTTTTGCCACGCCCATTTCTTAAAACCATATGAATATCTTCAGGGGGGCGCTGTTGTTACACACATGTAGTTTGAGAGAGATAGAATCATGAACACTGAAGTTACAGCAATTTCGTGTTTCACGGCGAGTTGATGAACTTTAATGCCACGCCATTCATATGGCGTTTGACGAAAAGTCACGGTAATCTTATGTCTTCATTGTCAATGTCTTGGGACCCATTTGATACAGTTTGACATGGTTGAGGTCAGTGGATGAGGAGAAATTCATCCAAGTGTAAGACAAGCAAAAAACAAGACATTTCCTGTTGCCACCAGGGGGCGCTGCGGTTTTAAGTCATCATTTATGCATAGATGTCATCAGGCGGGGACTATTGTCTTACATGTCTAGTTTGGACTTGATTGGAACATGTATGTCCGAGATACAGATGCCCGTGTTTTGATGGCGTGTAACCAATTTTTAACGCCATGCCACGGTCACACGGTGTGATAAAAAAAAAATCCCTCAATCATTTTTTATCTCCATCTTGTTGTGATGACACTCATCTGAATTTGAAGTTGATCTGATGAAAGCCCTGGGACAAGTACGTAAAAGTAAAAATGTGGGATATTGCCAAAATGGCCACTAAAAGCAAAATGGCGGACTTCCTGTTGCGTTTTTCATAATGCTCCATGAGACTTTTTTTCATGACTGGTCACGATACACCTATATCCAGATTTTGATGAAAATCCGTTATGTGGAAACCTAGGGGCTGGTTCCAGGGGGCGCTGTAGAGCCATTTTGCCACGCCCAATTCCAATTACTCCAGAATACTAAAATATCCGCAGACCTTGAATTTCCTGCAAAGTTTCATAACTTTTTGAGCATGTCTAGACCCTGAAAAAGCCCCCCAAAGGGAAATAATAATAATAATAATAATAATAATAATAATAATAACTAGGGCTACGTTGTAGCACTTGCGGGCCCGAGCACCCTTACGTTGAAGCCTGTTGCGGTCGGTGGAGAGAGCGATCGATGACCAAGCGCACATCATCGATCGAGCATGCACTTCTCCACGTTGCATGCGTTTTGCGCTCTGCGGCAGTAGGTTTGCCAGTAGGTGGCGCCATCACTATTATTACGCACAGACATATAGATCTGTTCAAGTAGGCGCTCTGATGTAGCGTGAGAAATTTTGTGTCAATTGGACAATGTTTCCGCAACTTAATTTTCACACTGATCAATAGGTGGCGCTATGATCCTGAACTAATATTCATATATGGAGCTGTTCTATTCAGGATTGTGATCATAGGTCAGTAGTTTGGAACCGGTTGGATAATGCAGAGTGGATTAACAAAGTACTTCCTGTTTCCTGGCGAATCAGTAGGTGGCGCTATGACACTGAGGAAATATTGACACATAGAGCTGTTCAGGCTTGGACTCTGACCATGTGACAGAAGTTTTGTAGTGATAGGACAATGCACAGTGGAGTTATGATAACATCGTGTCCTTTGGCGAAGGAAAATCCTTCGCCGCACATCAATGTTTTTACACGGTTTGAGGAAACGTCAGAATTCTGACCATGATCTAATGACTTGACTGAGCTGATTTGAGCTGTATATTGTAAATCAGCCAGGAGCAGTTCATCAAAGTATAAAACATGTCACTTCCTGTAGCCACCAGGGGGCGCTGTAATTTCAAGTCATAATTTCTGTGTAGATGTCATCAGGATGGCACCCTTGTCTTACATGTCTAGTTTGGACTCGATTGGACAATGTATGTCTGAGATACAGAACCTCGTGTTTTGATGGCGTTAAATCAAACTCAAGACGCCACGCCACGGTCACACGGTGTGACGAAAGGTCAATCTCTTAATCACTTTTTATCTCCATCTTGTTGTGATGGCACTGATCTTAATTTGAAGTTAATCTGATGAAAGCCCTGGGACAAGTGCATCAAGTAAAAATGTGGAATATGGAAAAAAAATGGCCACTTAATCCAAAATGGCGGCCTCCCTGTTTGGTCAAGCATACTTATCCAAGATATTTTTTTGTTTGTTATGAAACGACACATGTCCCGATAGATTTGTATAAATGTCGGCCATCGTAGTGCCGGGGTTGCCCTATAGGGGGCGCTGGTCAGTTTTTTTGCCACGCCCATTTCTTAAAACCATATGAATATCTTCAGGGGGGGGCTGTTGTTACACACATGTAGTTTGAGAGAGATAGAATCATGAACACTGAAGTTACAGCAATTTCGTGTTTCACGGCGAGTTGATGAACTTTAATGCCACGCCATTCATATGGCGTTTGACGAAAAGTCACGGTAATCTTATGTCTTCATTGTCAATGTCTTGGGACCCATTTGATACAGTTTGACATGGTTGAGGTCAGTGGATGAGGAGAAATTCATCCAAGTGTAAGACAAGCAAAAAACAAGACATTTCCTGTTGCCACCAGGGGGCGCTGCGGTTTTAATTCATCATTTATGCATAGATGTCATCAGGCGGGGACTATTGTCTTACATGTCTAGTTTGGACTTGATTGGAACATGTATGTCCGAGATACAGATGCCCGTGTTTTGATGGCGTGTAACCAATTTTTAACGCCATGCCACGGTCACACGGTGTGATAAAAAAAAAATCCCTCAATCATTTTTTATCTCCATCTTGTTGTGATGACACTCATCTGAATTTGAAGTTGATCTGATGAAAGCCCTGGGACAAGTACGTAAAAGTAAAAATGTGGGATATTGCCAAAATGGCCACTAAAAGCAAAATGGCGGACTTCCTGTTAAGTTTTTCATAATGCTCCATGAGACTTTTTTTCATGACTGGTCACGATACACCTATATCCAGATTTTGATGAAAATCCGTTATGTGGAAACCTAGGGGCTGGTTCCAGGGGGCGCTGTAGAGCCATTTTGCCACGCCCAATTCCAATTACTCCAGAATACTAAAATATCCGCAGACCTTGAATTTCCTGCAAAGTTTCATAACTTTTTGAGCATGTCTAGACCCTGAAAAAGCCCCCCAAAGGGAAATAATAATAATAATAATAATAATAATAAAAATCCTTACAGATTCAATAGGGCCTCTCACCATTCGGTGCTCGGGCCCTAATAATAATAATAATAATAATAATAATAAAAATCCTTACAGATTCAATAGGGCCTCTCACCATTCGGTGCTCGGGCCCTAACTAGGGCTACGTTGTAGCACTAACGGGCCCGAGCACAGGCAATTTCAAGTCTGTTGCGGTCGGGGAAGAGAGAACGTTCGATGACCAAGCGCTCGTCTCCACATTGCCTGCGTTTGCGCTGTGCGGCAAGGAAGATCGCTCCACTTCTTCTGGCCAGCCGCTGGTGCTGAACTCGAGGTAAGTAACCTTCAAACTATCCAACATAACCTATTGCTTTATCTATCATCATATGCTTACATGCCTCAAGTTTTTTGTAATATGTAATTGTTATAAAAGTTACCGTTTATTTATCACGTCTAATGAACAGATTGAAGCAAGATAACTCCACAGTCTTGTTTTGGTTGTGACATTATTTTTTTTAATGAGTTACTATCAATACGCTACACGTGTACGTTTCATGTGATAGTAACTGTTTCACCAATATTCTGATACAGGATGGTATATCCGCCATTACTATTTTCACATTGTTTATTTAGTCTGTCATGGAGTTGTAGAGTGAATTAGACAGTAGTGATAACATTATAATGTCCACACATCAGTGTTGTAAACACTTCTCCAATTAATTTATAATAATATAATTATATAATTATGTTTTCACACTGAGGGAAGTGGAGAGACTTGATGTGGACTGTTATCAACAGCTCTGTGGGAGATCATCACCTTGAATATTACAGATGAGGTAGAAAGACATTTTATCTATGTGTACAATGTTGTATTTCTTTGTCACGTTTTATCAAAAGCGATTTAAAGTATGTGCATTTAACCATTAGGATACAAACCCAGACCCTAGTACATCGGTTCTAGCTGAAATAAGTAGTGCTTCATAAACAACACAAAACATTCATAACAGTACGCTTCTGCTCCTCATTAATGCAGCTCCTGATGTCCCCAGCAGCAACATGGTGGAGATCTGCAGCTTCATGCTGGTCAACTGGAAGACAACTGATTAAGATTAAAAGATTAAGATTAAAATCCATTTATTCATCCCAAACACATGCACAGACATGCAAAGGCACACTCATGCAGGTAGGGAAATTTAATCGCTGCTTTTTACCCATCTGGTGCAGGACACACAGAGCAGTGAGCGACCATGTACGGCGCTCGGGGGAGCAGATGTTGGGGGAGTGAGGTGCCTTGCTCATGGGCACTAGAGAGGGTAGGGAGACTCTTGGATTTTTGGACAGATCAATCCAGGTTCGACTTTTGTTGTCTCTCCATGGAGTCGAACCAAAGACGAACCAGAGACCTTCTCTGCCCATAGTCCAAGTTTCTGCCACTCGACCACCGCCTCTCCTCATGCATCATCAAACTAGTAATCTACACATCACTCCATGCGTTGCTCCCTTAACTACAGATGGCCTGCGAATGTCATGGAGTTTTACAGTGAATTAGACAGTTTAGGTATGATTTTAATCTCCACACATCAGTGTTGTAAACAGTTCTCAAATTAATTATAGAATTATGTTTTCACACTGAGAGAAGTGGAAAGACTTGATTTGGACTGTTATCAATAGGTCTGTGGGAGATTATCACCTTGAATAGTACTGATGAGGTAGAAAGACATTTTATGTATTTGTACAATGTTGTATTTCTTTCAGCACTTTTATCAGAAGGGACTTAAAATATGTACATTTCACCATGAGGATATAAACCAAGACCACAGTACAACAGTTCTATCTGAAATCTGTTGTGCTTTATACACAACACAAAACATTCTTTAACAGTGCGTTTTTTCTCTTCATAGATGAAGAACTGCAGCACCTGATGTCCTCAGCAGCAACATGGTGGAGATCTGATTTGATACACTTTAGATAAGAACCCAGTGTTTTATATTTCTGCTTTGCCATAAGAGACAGAACATGGTCATCACAGCTGTGTCCTTCAGGCTCGTCTGTCCCTAATAAAATGATAGGAAACATGAAAGTGATCGTCATTATTGTAGAGGAAGAGTTACATATGAACAAAGTGTGTAATCTTATTTTCTGTGGATATTCAACTGTGTATTTGAATATGCTTTTGGATTAAAACGTGCACTACCATGACAATGAATGTTTTTAATGGAGCTATTTCACATTAAAAGTATTGCATTATAATTTAATACATTATGTATTATGTGCAATACTTTGATTGTTTTTAAGTAATGAAATCAGGTCTGTACCTGGAGTCAGTGTTCAGTCTGGTTGGATTCAAGTTGTGTGTCAAGTTGGACCTTCTAGAGGAACATGAAACCAATACACTGATATGTAAAGTCATACATGGGCCAGGTTAAGTAATTAACAGACTTTTAAATGGTAAAAATAAAATATTAGTTCAAAGCTGAGCGTGCCTGACCCCACCTGCAGGTGGATCACCAACTTCCTGACCGACAGGAAGCAGCGCGTGAGGCTGGGGAAGCTTGTCTCTGACACCCGGACCATCAGCACTGGAGCCCCTCAAGGTTGTGTGCTCTCTCCTCTCCTCTTCTCCCTCTACACCAACAACTGCACCTCCAGCCATCCCTCTGTCAAACTCCTGAAGTTTGCCGACGACACCACCCTTATTGGATTAATTTCCAATGGGGACGAGGCCGCCTACAGAGAGGAAGTTAACAGCCTGGCTTCCTGGTGCAGCCAGAACCACCTGGAGCTGAACGCTTCAAAAACTGTAGAGATGGTGGCAGACTTCAGGAGGAGCCCAGCCCAAACCGCCCCCCTCACCATGTGCGACTCCCCAGTTAAAACAGTGGAGTCATTCAGATTCCTGGGGACGATCATAGCACAGGACCTGAGGTGGACGGAGAACATCACCTCCATCACCAAGAAGGCCCAGCAGAGGATGTTCTTCCTGCGGCAACTGAGGAAATTCAGCATGCCGCGGAAAGTGATGGTTGAGTTCTACACAGCCATCATTGAGTCCATCCTCACCTCATCCATCACCGTTTGGTTCGCTGCCTCCACTGCCAAGGACAAGGGCAGACTGCAGCGGATCATTCGGTCAGCTGAGAAGGTCATCGGCTGTGACCTGCCGGCTCTCCTAGACCTGTTCCACTCCAGGACCAGAAAGAGAGCAGGCAAGATCATCGCTGATCCTTCCCATCCCGGTCACCACCTGTTCCAGAGACTTCCATCTGGGAAAAGGTTCCGGGCCGTCAGGACTAAAACCTCGCGTCACCTGAACAGTTTTTTCCCCATGGCAGTGGGGCTCACAAACAAGCCCCCCCCATCACACTGACTCTGCTGACCCCCCCCCCCCCCCCCCACCCTCGCACATAATTTATAACACTACATTATTGGCACTACCACCAATCTTTGCACCTTAAAACCGAACACAACACATTTACTGTATATATTATTTTTTCGATATTGTTGTTTTTTATATTGATGTTTATATTGCTCTATACTGTTGTTTTTATATTGTTGTTTGTAAAGTGCACCAACCACACCAAGGCAATTTCCTGTATGTGAAAATATACAAGGCAATAAAAAGAATTCTGATTCTGATTCTGATTCTGAGTTAATCAGAGCATAATCATTTCAGATTAGGAAATAGGTAGTGCATATAAGCCCACAACTCTGTATGACACTGTCTGTTCTAGTAAAGGTACAAGGCTATGACTTACTCATATTTAACAAAAGAATTCAGTGAAGTCTGTCTGAGATTAACGATTTAAATACTGAAGGTGGGAGACACGGTTATTTTTCACTGTAACACGTGACAGGACATCAACACCGTGACTCTGAATAAAGAGCCTTAAAAGACGTAGTGCTCCTTTGAACAGCTGCTCTTACAATGTGTAGCAAGTGCTAAATCTCCATTAGTATAATAGTAACAAAAATCACCCTTTACATAATTGAACATATATTTTCCATGTGAACCCCTTTAACACAGTTCAATTCAGGAGCAAAATATAATTTATACAGTATTTATTAGAGCTAGTATTAGTAAACAGATCAAACAAATGCAGTACAACACATCACACATCCACAGTGTCTCTTTTGCTTATCATCACAGTCAGTCAGAAGTGTCCGTTTAACTTACGTAGCAGTTGAGAGATGCTTCGTTGGAGCTAGCAGGAGCTAGCTCATAGCCAGTGCTGCTGTTGAGAGCGGCAGAGTTCACACAGGAAAAGACACAACGGGAGAGGGGAAAAAAGCTTTGAGTGCGTCCCACACTCTAACCTGCTGAGCGAACAACGTCCACAGTGACTCCGCCGCCGTCCTCTCATCCAGACTCGCCAACCGTTCTCCGGTTCTTCGTGATACACAGCTCCGCAGCTTGTGACGACGTAACTCTTTTCAGAGTCTCATGAGGCGTTCACTTGCAGCTGTGTTAAATGCAGCTTCGTTTGTCATGGCGAGTTGAAGAAGTCTGCTGCAAAGCTATGAATAATCCGCATGATGAAAACTCACAGCAATGTTATGCCTACATTATCAATATATTAAGACCCATGTGACACAGTTTGACATGGTTTAGCAAAGTGAATGAGGAGAAATACATCCAAGTGTGAGACGTAACAAACCGAAAGCGGTCTCATGCTGCGTTCAGGGTAACTCTGTTAAAATGGGTTTCATTGGTCATGGTGAGCTGATGAACTTTGATGCCACGCCATTAACAATCTGCATGATGAAAAGTCACAATAATGTTATGCCTACATTATCAATATCTTGAGACCAATTTGACACAGTTTGACATGGTTTAGTAAAGTGGCTGGAGGGAAATACATCAAAGAGTAAGATGACCAAAACAAGACATTTCCTGATGCCACCAGGGGGCGCTTTCCTTTTAAGTCATGATTTCTAGGTAGATGTCTTCCGGTCGCGACTCTTGTCTTATATGTGTAGTTTGGAGTCGATTGGACAAAATATGTCTAAGTTACAGAAGCTCGCTTATATTGGCGTTTAGTCGAACTTTGAGACCTCACCACGGTCACACGGTATGATGAAAAGTTTAAATTCTGATAACTTTAGATCTTCATCTTGTTTTGTAGAGTCTCATCTAATTTTTAAGTTGATCTGATGAAAGCTGTCTGAGTAGTACATAAAAACATAACACGTACCAAAACAAGACATTTCGCGTTACCACCAGGGGGCGCTGTGATTGTAAGTCACAATTTCTGCACCCATGTCTTCTGGTGGCGACTCTTGTCGAATGTGTCTAGTTTGGACTCAATTGGACAAAATATGTCTGAAATATGGAAGCTTGTGTTTTGATGGCGTTTCATCAAACTTTAACGCCACACCACGGTCAGACGGTTTTGCTAAAACGTAATCCTTCAATAACTTTAGATCTCCAATTTGTTGTGATGACGATCGTCTAAATTTGAAGTTGATCTGATGAAAGCTGTACGACAAGTACATCAAAGAAAAAATATGGAATATGACCAAAATGGCCACTAAAGTCAAACTGGCGGGCTTCCTGTTGCGTTATTCATAATGCACTGATGGACTTTTTTGTGCATCTAGTCATGATACACAATAATCTTTGTTTTTTTTGAGGATCGGTGAATGCTAAATGAGGGGCTTTTCCGTAGGTGGCGCTCTTGAGCCATTTTGCCACGCCCTTTTCAAAATACTCCAGAATACGTAATTTTACGCCGCCTTCGAATTTACTGCAAACTCCTACAACTTTTTGAGCACATTAAAGCCCTCAAAAAGCCAATTCATTTAAGCTAAGAAAAATAATAATAACTAGGGCTACGTTGTAGCACTAACGGGCCCGAGCACAGGCAATTTCAAGTCTGTTGCGGTCGGGGAAGAGAGAACGTTCGATGACCAAGCGCTCGTCTCCACATTGCCTGCGTTTGCCCTGTGCGGCAAGGAAGATCGCTCCACTTCTTCTGGCCAGCCGCTGGTGCTGAACTAGAGGTAAGTAACCTTGAAACTATCCAACATAACATATTGCTTTATCTATCATCATATGCTTACATGCCTCAAGTTTTTTGTAATATGTAATTGTTATAAAAGTTACCGTTTATTTATCACGTCTAATGAACAGATTGAAGCAAGATAACTCGACAGTCTTGTTTTGGTTGTGACATTATTTTTTTTAATGAGTTACTATCAATACGCTACACGTGTACGTTTCATGTGATAGTAACTGTTTCACCAATATTCTGATACAGGATGGTATATCCGCCATTACTATTTTCACATCGTTTATTTAGTCTGTCATGGAGTTGTAGAGTGAATTAGACAGTAGTGATAACATTATAATGTCCACACATCAGTGTTGTAAACACTTCTCCAATTAATTATATAATTATGTTTTCACACTGAGAGAAGTGGAGAGACTTGATGTGGACTGTTATCAACAGCTCTGTGGGAGATCATCACCTTGAATATTACAGATGAGGTAGAAAGACATTTTATCTATGTGTACAATGTTGTATTTCTTTGTCACGTTTTATCAAAAGCGATTTAAAGTATGTGCATTTAACCATTAGGATACAAACCCAGACCCTAGTACATCGGTTCTAGCTGAAATAAGTAGTGCTTCATAAACAACACAAAACATTCATAACAGTACGCTTCTGCTCCTCATTAATGCAGCTCCTGATGTCCCCAGCAGCAACATGGTGGAGATCTGCAGCTTCATGCTGGTCAACTGGAAGACAACTGATTAAGATTAAAAGATTAAGATTAAAATCCATGTATTCATCCAAAACACATGCACAGACATGCAAAGGCACACTCATGCAGGTAGGGACATTTAATCGCTGCTTTTTACCCATCTGGTGCAGGACACACAGAGCAGTGAGCGACCATGTACGGCACTCGGGGGAGCAGATGTTGGGGGAGTGAGGTGCCTTGCTCATGGGCACTAGAGAGGGTAGGGAGACTCTTGGATTTTTGGACAGATCAATCCAGGTGCGACTTTTGTTGTCTCTCCATGGAGTCGAACCAAAGACGAACCAGAGACCTTCTCTGCCCATAGTCCAAGTTTCTGCCACTCGACCACCGCCTCTCCTCATGCATCATCAAACTAGTAATCTACACATCACTCCATGCGTTGCTCCCTTAACTACAGATGGCCTGCGAATGTCATGGAGTTTTACAGTGAATTAGACAGTTTAGGTATGATTTTAATCTCCACACATCAGTGTTGTAAACAGTTCTCAAATTAATTATAGAATTATGTTTTCACACTGAGAGAAGTGGAAAGACTTGATTTGGACTGTTATCAATAGGTCTGTGGGAGATTATCACCTTGAATAGTACTGATGAGGTAGAAAGACATTTTATGTATTTGTACAATGTTGTATTTCTTTCAGCACTTTTATCAGAAGGGACT
Organism: Platichthys flesus; assembly: GCF_949316205.1. Lineage (NCBI taxonomy): Eukaryota > Metazoa > Chordata > Actinopteri > Pleuronectiformes > Pleuronectidae > Platichthys > Platichthys flesus. The sequence goes on along the minus strand of NC_084965.1, from coordinate 20,189,209 downwards.
TAAAATATGTACATTTCACCATGAGGATATAAACCAAGACCACAGTACAACAGTTCTATCTGAAATCTGTTGTGCTTTATACACAACACAAAACATTCTTTAACAGTGCGTTTTTTCTCTTCATAGATGAAGAACTGCAGCACCTGATGTCCTCAGCAGCAACATGGTGGAGATCTGATTTGATACACTTTAGATAAGAACCCAGTGTTTTATATTTCTGCTTTGCCATAAGAGACAGAACATGGTCATCACAGCTGTGTCCTTCAGGCTCGTCTGTCCCTAATAAAATGATAGGAAACATGAAAGTGATCGTCATTATTGTAGAGGAAGAGTTACATATGAACAAAGTGTGTAATCTTATTTTCTGTGGATATTCAACTGTGTATTTGAATATGCTTTTGGATTAAAACGTGCACTACCATGACAATGAATGTTTTTAATGGAGCTATTTCACATTAAAAGTATTGCATTATAATTTAATACATTATGTATTATGTGCAATACTTTGATTGTTTTTAAGTAATGAAATCAGGTCTGTACCTGGAGTCAGTGTTCAGTCTGGTTGGATTCAAGTTGTGTGTCAAGTTGGACCTTCTAGAGGAACATGAAACCAATACACAGATATGTAAAGTCATACATGGGCCAGGTTAAGTAATTAACAGACTTTTAAATGGTAAAAATAAAATATTAGTTCAAAGTTAATCAGAGCATAATCATTTCAGATTAGGAAATAGGTAGTGCATATAAACCCACAACTCTGTATGACACTGTCTGTTCTAGTAAAGTTACAAGGCTATGACTTACTCATATTTAACAAAAGAATTCAGTGAAGTCTGTCTGAGATTAACGATTTAAATACTGAAGGTGGGAGACACGGTTATTTTTCACTGTAACACGTGACAGGACATCAACACCGTGACTCTGAATAAAGAGCCTTAAAAGACGTAGTGCTCCTTTGAACAGCTGCTCTTACAATGTGTAGCAAGTGCTAAATCTCCATTAGTATAATAGTAACAAAAATCACCCTTTACATAATTGAACATATATTTTCCATGTGAACCCCTTTAACACAGTTCAATTCAGGAGCAAAATATAATTTATACAGTATTTATTAGAGCTAGTATTAGTAAACAGATCAAACAAATGCAGTACAACACATCACACATCCACAGTGTCTCTTTTGCTTATCATCACAGTCAGTCAGAAGTGTCCGTTTAACTTACGTAGCAGTTGAGAGATGCTTCGTTGGAGGTAGCAGGAGCTAGCTCATAGCCAGTGCTGCTGTTGAGAGCGGCAGAGTTCACACAGGAAAAGACACGACGGACGGGGGAAAAAAGCTTTGAGTCCCACACTCTAACCTGCTGAGCGAACAACGTCCACAGTGACTCCGCCGCCGTCCTCTCATCCAGACTCGCCAACCGTTCTCCGGTTCTTCGTGATACACAGCTCCGCAGCTTGTGACGACGTAACTCATGAGGCGTTCACTTGCAGCTGTGTTAAATGCAGCTTCGTTTGTCATGGCGAGTTGAAGAAGTCTGCTGCAAAGCTATGAATAATCCGCATGATGAAAACTCACAGCAATGTTATGCCTACATTATCAATATATTGAGACCCATGTGACACAGTTTGACATGGTTTAGCAAAGTGAATGAGGAGAAATACATCCAAGTGTGAGACGTAACAAACCGAAAGCGGTCTCATGCTGCGTTCAGGGTAACTCTGTTAAAATGGGTTTCATAGGTCATGATGAGCTGATGAACTTTGATGCCACGCCATTAACAATCTGCATGATGAAAAGTCACAATAATGTTATGCCTACATTATCAATATCTTGAGACCAATTTGACACAGTTTGACATGGTTTAGTAAAGTGGCTGGAGGGAAATACATCAAAGAGTAAGATGACCAAAACAAGACATTTCCTGATGCCACCAGGGGGCGCTTTCCTTTTAAGTCATGATTTCTAGGTAGATGTCTTCCGGTCGCGACTCTTGTCTTATATGTGTAGTTTGGAGTCGATTGGACAAAATATGTCTAAGTTACAGAAGCTCGCTTATATTGGCGTTTAGTCGAACTTTGAGACCTCACCACGGTCACACGGTATGATGAAAAGTTTAAATTCTGATAACTTTAGATCTTCATCTTGTTTTGTAGAGTCTCATCTAATTTTTAAGTTGATCTGATGAAAGCTGTCTGAGTAGTACATAAAAACATAACACGTACCAAAATAAGACATTTCGCGTTACCACCAGGGGGCGCTGTGATTGTAAGTCACAATTTCTGCACCCATGTCTTCTGGTGGCGACTCTTGTCGAATGTGTCTAGTTTGGACTCAATTGGACAAAATATGTCTGAAATATGGAAGCTTGTGTTTTGATGGCGTTTCATCAAACTTTAACGCCACACCACGGTCAGACGGTTTTGCTAAAACGTAATCCTTCAATAACTTTAGATCTCCAATTTGTTGTGATGACGATCGTCTAAATTTGAAGTTGATCTGATGAAAGCTGTACGACAAGTACATCAAAGAAAAAATATGGAATATGACCAAAATGGCCACTAAAGTCAAACTGGCGGGCTTCCTGTTGCGTTATTCATAATGCACTGATGGACTTTTTTGTGCATCTAGTCATGATACACAATAATCTTTGTTTTTTTTGAGGATCGGTGAATGCTAAATGAGGGGCTTTTCCGTAGGTGGCGCTCTTGAGCCATTTTGCCACGCCCTTTTCAAAATACTCCAGAATACAAAATTTTACGCCGCCTTCGAATTTACTGCAAACTCCTACAACTTTTTGAGCACATTAAAGCCCTCAAAAAGCCAATTCATTTAAGCTAAGAAAAATAATAATAATAATAATAATAATAATCATTTCAATTTCAATAGGGCCTCCCACCGATTTCGGTGCTCGGGCCCTAATAATAATAATCATTTCAATTTCAATAGGGCCTCCCACCGATTTCGGTGCTCGGGCCCTAATAATAATAAAAATCCTTACAGATTCAATAGGGCCTCTCACCATTCGGTGCTCGGGCCCTAACTAGGGCTACGTTGTAGCACTTGCGGGCCCGAGCACCCGCACGTTGAAGCCTGTTGCGGTCGGTGGAGAGAGCGATCGATGACCAAGCGCACATCATCGATCGAGCATGCACTTCTCCACGTTGCATGCGTTTTGCGCTCTGCGGCAGTAGGTTTGCCAGTAGGTGGCGCCATCACTATTATTACGCACAGACATATATATCTGTTCATGTAGGCGCTCTGATGTAGCGTGAGCAATTTTGTGTCAATTGGACAATGTTAACACGACTTAATTTTCACACTGATCAGTAGGTGGCGCTATGACCCTGAACTAATATTTATATGTGGAGCTGTTCAGATCAGTATTGTGATCATAGGTCAGTAGTTTGGAGCCGGTTGGATAATGCAGAGTGGATTAACAAAGTACTTCCTGTTTCCTGGCGAATCAGTAGGTGGCGCTATGACACTGAGGAAATATTGACACATAGAGCTGTTCAGGCTTGGACTCTGACCATGTGACAGAAGTTTTGTAGTGATAGGACAATGCACAGTGGAGTTATGATAACATCGTGTCCTTTGGCGAAGGAAAATCCTTCGCCGCACATCAATGTTTACACGGTTTGAGGAAACGTCACAATTCTGACCATGATCTAATGACTTGACTGATCTGATTTGAGCTGTATATTGTAAATCAGCCAGGAGCAGTTCATCAAAGTATAAAACATGTCACTTCCTGTAGCCACCAGGGGGCGCTGTAATTTCAAGTTATAATTTCTGTGTAGATGTCATCAGGATGGCACCCTTGTCTTACATGTCTAGTTTGGACTCGATTGGACAATGTATGTCCGAGATACAGAACCTCGTGTTTTGATGGCGTTTAATCAAACTCAAGACGCCACGCCACGGTCACACGGTGTGACGAAAGGTCAATCTCTTAATCCCTTTTTATCTCCATGTTGTTGTGATGGCACTGATCTTAATTTGAAGTTAATCTGATGAAAGCCCTGGGACAAGTGCATCAAGTAAAAATGTGGAATATGGAAAAAAATGGCCACTTAATCCAAAATGGCGGCCTCCCTGTTTGGTCAAGCATACCTATCCAAGATATTTTTTTGTTTGTTATGAAACGACACATGTCCCGATAGATTTGTATAAATGTCGGCCATCGTAGTGCCGGGGTTGCCCTATAGGGGGCGCTGGTCAGTTGTTTTGCCACGCCCATTTCTTAAAACCATATGAATATCTTCAGGGGGGCGCTGTTGTTACACACATGTAGTTTGAGAGAGATAGAATCATGAACACTGAAGTTACAGCAATTTCGTGTTTCACGGCGAGTTGATGAACTTTAATGCCACGCCATTCATATGGCGTTTGACGAAAAGTCACGGTAATCTTATGTCTTCATTGTCAATGTCTTGGGACCCATTTGATACAGTTTGACATGGTTGAGGTCAGTGGATGAGGAGAAATTCATCCAAGTGTAAGACAAGCAAAAAACAAGACATTTCCTGTTGCCACCAGGGGGCGCTGCGGTTTTAAGTCATCATTTATGCATAGATGTCATCAGGCGGGGACTATTGTCTTACATGTCTAGTTTGGACTTGATTGGAACATGTATGTCCGAGATACAGATGCCCGTGTTTTGATGGCGTGTAACCAATTTTTAACGCCATGCCACGGTCACACGGTGTGATAAAAAAAAAATCCCTCAATCATTTTTTATCTCCATCTTGTTGTGATGACACTCATCTGAATTTGAAGTTGATCTGATGAAAGCCCTGGGACAAGTACGTAAAAGTAAAAATGTGGGATATTGCCAAAATGGCCACTAAAAGCAAAATGGCGGACTTCCTGTTGCGTTTTTCATAATGCTCCATGAGACTTTTTTTCATGACTGGTCACGATACACCTATATCCAGATTTTGATGAAAATCCGTTATGTGGAAACCTAGGGGCTGGTTCCAGGGGGCGCTGTAGAGCCATTTTGCCACGCCCAATTCCAATTACTCCAGAATACTAAAATATCCGCAGACCTTGAATTTCCTGCAAAGTTTCATAACTTTTTGAGCATGTCTAGACCCTGAAAAAGCCCCCCAAAGGGAAATAATAATAATAATAATAAAAATCCTTACAGATTCAATAGGGCCTCTCACCATTCGGTGCTCGGGCCCTAACTAGGGCTACGTTGTAGCACTTGCGGGCCCGAGCACCCGCACGTTGAAGCCTGTTGCGGTCGGTGGAGAGAGCGATCGATGACCAAGCGCACATCATCGATCGAGCATGCACTTCTCCACGTTGCATGCGTTTTGCGCTCTGCGGCAGTAGGTTTGCCAGTAGGTGGCGCCATCACTATTATTACGCACAGACATATATATCTGTTCATGTAGGCGCTCTGATGTAGCGTGAGCAATTTTGTGTCAATTGGACAATTTAACACAACTTAATTTTCACACTGATCAGTAGGTGGCGCTATGACCCTGAACTAATATGTATATGTGGAGCTGTTCAGATCAGTATTGTGATCATAGGTCAGTAGTTTGGAGCCGGTTGGATAATGCAGAGTGGATTAACAAAGTACTTCCTGTTTCCTGGTGAATCAGTAGGTGGCGCTATGACACTGAGGAAATATTGACACATAGAGCTGTTCAGGCTTGTACTCTTATCATGTGACAGAAGTTTGGTAGTGATAGGACAATGCACAGTGTAATTATGAAAACATCGTGTCCTTTGGCGAAGGATGATCCTTCGCCAAACATCAATGTTTACATGGTTTGAGGAAATGTCACAATTCTGACCTTGATTCAATGACTTGACTGAGTTCATTTGAGCTGTATATCTTAAAGCAGCCAGGAGCAGTTCATCAAAGTATAAAACATGTCACTTCCTGTAGCCACCAGGGGGCACTGTAATTTCAAGTCATAATTTCTGTGTAGATGTCATCAGGATGGCACCCTTGTCTTACATGTCTAGTTTGGACTCGATTGGACAATGTATGTCCGAGATACAGAACCTCGTGTTTTGATGGCGTTTAATCAAACTCAAGACGCCACGCCACGGTCACACGGTCTGACGAAAGGTCAATCTCTTAATCACTTTTTATCTCCATCTTGTTGTGATGGCACTGATCTTAATTTGAAGTTAATCTGATGAAAGCCCTGGGACAAGTGCATCAAGTAAAAATGTGGAATATGGAAAAAAAATGGCCACTTAATCCAAAATGGCGGCCTCCCTGTTTGGTCAAGCATACCTATCCAAGATATTTTTTTGTTTGTTATGAAACGACACATGTCCCGATAGATTTGTATAAATGTCGGCCATCGTAGTGCCGGGGTTGCCCTATAGGGGGCGCTGGTCAGTTTTTTTGCCACGCCCATTTCTTAAAACCATATGAATATCTTCAGGGGGGGGCTGTTGTTACACACATGTAGTTTGAGAGAGATAGAATCATGAACACTGAAGTTACAGCAATTTCGTGTTTCACGGCGAGTTGATGAACTTTAATGCCACGCCATTCATATGGCGTTTGACGAAAAGTCACGGTAATCTTATGTCTTCATTGTCAATGTCTTGGGACCCATTTGATACAGTTTGACATGGTTGAGGTCAGTGGATGAGGAGAAATTCATCCAAGTGTAAGACAAGCAAAAAACAAGACATTTCCTGTTGCCACCAGGGGGCGCTGCGGTTTTAAGTCATCATTTATGCATAGATGTCATCAGGCGGGGACTATTGTCTTACATGTCTAGTTTGGACTTGATTGGAACATGTATGTCCGAGATACAGATGCCCGTGTTTTGATGGCGTGTAACCAATTTTTAACGCCATGCCACGGTCACACGGTGTGATAAAAAAAAAATCCCTCAATCATTTTTTATCTCCATCTTGTTGTGATGACACTCATCTGAATTTGAAGTTGATCTGATGAAAGCCCTGGGACAAGTACGTAAAAGTAAAAATGTGGGATATTGCCAAAATGGCCACTAAAAGCAAAATGGCGGACTTCCTGTTGCGTTTTTCATAATGCTCCATGAGACTTTTTTTCATGACTGGTCACGATACACCAATATCCAGATTTTGATGAAAATCCGTTATGTGGAAACCTAGGGGCTGGTTCCAGGGGGCGCTGTAGAGCCATTTTGCCACGCCCAATTCCAATTACTCCAGAATACTAAAATATCCGCAGACCTTGAATTTCCTGCAAAGTTTCATAACTTTTTGAGCATGTCTAGACCCTGAAAAAGCCCCCCAAAGGGAAATAATAATAATAATAATAATAATAATAATAATAATAATAATAAAAATCCTTACAGATTCAATAGGGCCTCTCACCATTCGGTGCTCGGGCCCTAATAATAATAATAATAATAATAACTAGGGCTACGTTGTAGCACTTGCGGGCCCGAGCACCCGCACGTTGAAGCCTGTTGCGGTCGGTGGAGAGAGCGATCGATGACCAAGCGCACATCATCGATCGAGCATGCACTTCTCCACGTTGCATGCGTTTTGCGCTCTGCGGCAGTAGGTTTGCCAGTAGGTGGCGGCATCACTATTATTACGCACAGACATATATATCTGTTCATGTAGGCGCTCTGATGTAGCGTGAGCAATTTTGTGTCAATTGGACAATGTTAACACAACTTAATTTTCACACTGATCAGTAGGTGGCGCTATGACCCTGAACTAATATTTATATGTGGAGCTGTTCAGATCAGTATTGTGATCATAGGTCAGTAGTTTGGAGCCGGTTGGATAATGCAGAGTGGATTAACAAAGTACTTCCTGTTTCCTGGTGAATCAGTAGGTGGCGCTATGACACTGAGGAAATATTGACACATAGAGCTGTTCAGGCTTGTACTCTTATCATGTGACAGAAGTTTGGTAGTGATAGGACAATGCACAGTGTAATTATGAAAACATCGTGTCCTTTGGCGAAGGATGATCCTTCGCCAAACATCAATGTTTATTTATTATTACGCACAGACATATAGATCTGTTCAAGTAGGCGCTCTGATGTAGCGTGAGAAATTTTGTGTCAATTGGACAATGTTTCAGCAACTTAATTTTCACACTGATCAATAGGTGGCGCTATGATCCTGAACTAATATTCATATATGGAGCTGTTCTATTCAGGATTGTGATCATAGGTCAGTAGTTTGGAGCCGGTTGGATAATGCAGAGTGGATTAACAAAGTACTTCCTGTTTCCTGGCGAATCAGTAGGTGGCGCTATGACACTGAGGAAATATTGACACATAGAGCTGTTCAGGCTTGGACTCTGACCATGTGACAGAAGTTTTGTAATGATAGGACAATGCACAGTGGAGTTATGATAACATCGTGTCCTTTGGCGAAGGAAAATCCTTCGCCGCACATCAATGTTTACACGGTTTGAGGAAACGTCACAATTCTGACCATGATCTAATGACTTGACTGATCTGATTTGAGCTGTATATTGTAAATCAGCCAGGAGCAGTTCATCAAAGTATAAAACATGTCACTTCCTGTAGCCACCAGGGGGCGCTGTAATTTCAAGTCATAATTTCTGTGTAGATGTCATCAGGATGGCACCCTTGTCTTACATGTCTAGTTTGGACTCGATTGGACAATGTATGTCCGAGATACAGAACCTCGTGTTTTGATGGCGTTTAATCAAACTCAAGACGCCACGCCACGGTCACACGGTGTGACGAAAGGTCAATCTCTTAATCACTTTTTATCTCCATCTTGTTGTGATGGCACTGATCTTAATTTGAAGTTAATCTGATGAAAGCCCTGGGACAAGTGCATCAAGTAAAAATGTGGAATATGGGAAAAAAATGGCCACTTAATCCAAAATGGCGGCCTCCCTGTTTGGTCAAGCATACCTATCCAAGATATTTTTTTGTTTGTTATGAAACGACACATGTCCCGATAGATTTGTATAAATGTCGGCCATCGTAGTGCCGGGGTTGCCCTATAGGGGGCGCTGGTCAGTTTTTTTGCCACGCCCATTTCTTAAAACCATATGAATATCTTCAGGGGGGGGCTGTTGTTACACACATGTAGTTTGAGAGAGATAGAATCATGAACACTGAAGTTACAGCAATTTCGTGTTTCACGGCGAGTTGATGAACTTTAATGCCACGCCATTCATATGGCGTTTGACGAAAAGTCACGGTAATCTTATGTCTTCATTGTCAATGTCTTGGGACCCATTTGATACAGTTTGACATGGTTGAGGTCAGTGGATGAGGAGAAATTCATCCAAGTGTAAGACAAGCAAAAAACAAGACATTTCCTGTTGCCACCAGGGGGCGCTGCGGTTTTAAGTCATCATTTATGCATAGATGTCATCAGGCGGGGACTATTGTCTTACATGTCTAGTTTGGACTTGATTGGAACATGTATGTCCGAGATACAGATGCCCGTGTTTTGATGGCGCGTAACTAATTTTTATCGCCATGCCACGGTCACACGGTGTGATAAAAAAAAAATCCCTCAATCATTTTTTATCTCCATCTTGTTGTGATGACACTCATCTGAATTTGAAGTTGATCTGATGAAAGCCCTGGGACAAGTACGTAAATGTAAAAATGTGGGATATTGCCAAAATGGCCACTAAAAGCAAAATGGCGGACTTCCTGTTGCGTTTTTCATAATGCTCCATGAGACTTTTTTTCATGACTGGTCACGATACACCTATATCCAGATTTTGATGAAAATCCGTTATGTGGAAACCTAGGGGCTGGTTCCAGGGGGCGCTGTAGAGCCATTTTGCCACGCCCAATTCCAATTACTCCAGAATACTAAAATATCCGCAGACCTTGAATTTCCTGCAAAGTTTCATAACTTTTTGAGCATGTCTAGACCCTGAAAAAGCCCCCCAAAGGGAAATAATAATAATAATAATAATAATAAAAATCCTTACAGATTCAATAGGGCCTCTCACCATTCGGTGCTCGGGCCCTAATAATAAAAATCCTTACAGATTCAATAGGGCCTCTCACCATTCGGTGCTCGGGCCCTAATAATAATAATAATAATAATAAAAATCCTTACAGATTCAATAGGGCCTCTCACCATTCGGTGCTCGGGCCCTAATAACTAGGGCTACGTTGTAGCACTTGCGGGCCCGAGCACCCGCACGTTGAAGCCTGTTGCGGTCGGTGGAGAGAGCGATCGATGACCAAGCGCACATCATCGATCGAGCATGCACTTCTCCACGTTGCATGCGTTTTGCGCTCTGCGGCAGTAGGTTTGCCAGTAGGTGGCGCCATCACTATTATTACGCACAGACATATATATCTGTTCATGTAGGCGCTCTGATGTAGCGTGAGCAATTTTGTGTCAATTGGACAATGTTAACACGACTTAATTTTCACACTGATCAGTAGGTGGCACTATGACCCTGAACTAATATTTATATGTGGAGCTGTTCAGATCAGTATTGTGATCATAGGTCAGTAGTTTGGAGCCGGTTGGATAATGCAGAGTGGATTAACAAAGTACTTCCTGTTTCCTGGCGAATCAGTAGGTGGCGCTATGACACTGAGGAAATATTGACACATAGAGCTGTTCAGGCTTGGACTCTGACCATGTGACAGAAGTTTTGTAGTGATAGGACAATGCACAGTGGAGTTATGATAACATCGTGTCCTTTGGCGAAGGAAAATCCTTCGCCGCACATCAATGTTTACACGGTTTGAGGAAACGTCACAATTCTGACCATGATCTAATGACTTGACTGATCTGATTTGAGCTGTATATTGTAAATCAGCCAGGAGCAGTTCATCAAAGTATAAAACATGTCACTTCCTGTAGCCACCAGGGGGCGCTGTAATTTCAAGTCATAATTTCTGTGTAGATGTCATCAGGATGGCACCCTTGTCTTACATGTCTAGTTTGGACTCGATTGGACAATGTATGTCCGAGATACAGAACCTCGTGTTTTGATGGCGTTTAATCAAACTCAAGACGCCACGCCACGGTCACACGGTGTGACGAAAGGTCAATCTCTTAATCACTTTTTATCTCCATCTTGTTGTGATGGCACTGATCTTAATTTGAAGTTAATCTGATGAAAGCCCTGGGACAAGTGCATCAAGTAAAAATGTGGAATATGGAAAAAAAATGGCCACTTAATCCAAAATGGCGGCCTCCCTGTTTGGTCAAGCATACCTATCCAAGATATTTTTTTGTTTGTTATGAAACGACACATGTCCCGATAGATTTGTATAAATGTCAGCCATCGTAGTGCCGGGGTTGCCCTATAGGGGGCGCTGGTCAGTTTTTTTGCCACGCCCATTTCTTAAAACCATATGAATATCTTCAGGGGGGGGCTGTTGTTACACACATGTAGTTTGAGAGAGATAGAATCATGAACACTGACGTTACAGCAATTTCGTGTTTCACGGCGAGTTGATGAACTTTAATGCCACGCCATTCATATGGCGTTTGACGAAAAGTCACGGTAATCTTATGTCTTCATTGTCAATGTCTTGGGACCCATTTGATACAGTTTGACATGGTTGAGGTCAGTGGATGAGGAGGAATTCATCCAAGTGTAAGACAAGCAAAAAACAAGACATTTCCTGTTGCCACCAGGGGGCGCTGCGGTTTTAAGTCATCATTTATGCATAGATGTCATCAGGCGGGGACTATTGTCTTACATGTCTAGTTTGGACTTGATTGGAACATGTATGTCCGAGATACAGATGCCCGTGTTTTGATGGCGTGTAACCAATTTTTAACGCCATGCCACGGTCACACGGTGTGATAAAAAAAAAATCCCTCAATCATTTTTTATCTCCATCTTGTTGTGATGACACTCATCTGAATTTGAAGTTGATCTGATGAAAGCCCTGGGACAAGTACGTAAAAGTAAAAATGTGGGATATTGCCAAAATGGCCACTAAAAGCAAAATGGCGGACTTCCTGTTGTGTTTTTCATAATGCTCCATGAGACTTTTTTTCATGACTGGTCACGATACACCTATATCCAGATTTTGATGAAAATCCGTTATGTGGAAACCTAGGGGCTGGTTCCAGGGGGCGCTGTAGAGCCATTTTGCCACGCCCAATTCCAATTACTCCAGAATACTAAAATATCCGCAGACCTTGAATTTCCTGCAAAGTTTCATAACTTTTTGAGCATGTCTAGACCCTGAAAAAGCCCCCCAAAGGGAAATAATAATAATAATAAAAATCCTTACAGATTCAATAGGGCCTCTCACCATTCGGTGCTCGGGCCCTAACTAGGGCTACGTTGTAGCACTTGCGGGCCCGAGCACCCGCACGTTGAAGCCTGTTGCGGTCGGTGGAGAGAGCGATCGATGACCAAGCGCACATCATCGATCGAGCTAGCACTTCTCCACGTTGTATGCGTTTTGCGCTCTGCGTCAGTAGGTTTGCCAGTAGGTGGCGCCATCACTATTATTACGCACAGACATATATATCTGTTCATGTAGGCACTCTGATGTAGCGTGAGCAATTTTGTGTCAATTGGACAATGTTAACACAACTTAATTTTCACACTGATCAGTAAGTGGCGCTATGACCCTGAACTAATATTTATATGTGGAGCTGTTCAGATCAGTATTGTGATCATAGGTCAGTAGTTTGGAGCCGGTTGGATAATGCAGAGTGGATTAACAAAGTACTTCCTGTTTCCTGGCGAATCAGTAGGTGGCGCTATGACACTGAGGAAATATTGACACATAGAGCTGTTCAGGCTTGGACTCTGACCATGTGACAGAAGTTTTGTAGTGATAGGACAATGCACAGTGGAGTTATGATAACATCGTGTCCTTTGGCGAAGGAAAATCCTTCGCCGCACATCAATGTTTACACGGTTTGAGGAAACGTCACAATTCTGACCATGATCTAATGACTTGACTGATCTGATTTGAGCTGTATATTGTAAATCAGCCAGGAGCAGTTCATCAAAGTATAAAACATGTCACTTCCTGTAGCCACCAGGGGGCGCTGTAATTTCAAGTCATAATTTCTGTGTAGATGTCATCAGGATGGCACCCTTGTCTTACATGTCTAGTTTGGACTCGATTGGACAATGTATGTCCGAGATACAGAACCTCGTGTTTTGATGGCGTTTAATCAAACTCAAGACGCCACGCCACGGTCACACGGTGTGACGAAAGGTCAATCTCTTAATCACTTTTTATCTCCATCTTGTTGTGATGGCACTGATCTTAATTTGAAGTTAATCTGATGAAAGCCCTGGGACAAGTGCATCAAGTAAAAATGTGGAATATGGAAAAAAAATGGCCACTTAATCCAAAATGGCGGCCTCCCTGTTTGGTCAAGCATACCTATCCAAGATATTTTTTTGTTTGTTATGAAACGACACATGTCCCGATAGATTTGTATAAATGTCGGCCATCGTAGTGCCGGGGTTGCCCTATAGGGGGCGCTGGTCAGTTTTTTTGCCACGCCCATTTCTTAAAACCATATGAATATCTTCAGGGGGGGGCTGTTGTTACACACATGTAGTTTGAGAGAGATAGAATCATGAACACTGAAGTTACAGCAATTTCGTGTTTCACGGCGAGTTGATGAACTTTAATGCCACGCCATTCATATGGCGTTTGACGAAAAGTCACGGTAATCTTATGTCTTCATTGTCAATGTCTTGGGACCCATTTGATACAGTTTGACATGGTTGAGGTCAGTGGATGAGGAGAAATTCATCCAAGTGTAAGACAAGCAAAAAACAAGACATTTCCTGTTGCCACCAGGGGGCGCTGCGGTTTTAAGTCATCATTTATGCATAGATGTCATCAGACGGGGACTATTGTCTTACATGTCTAGTTTGGACTTGATTGGAACATGTATGTCCGAGATACAGATGCCCGTGTTTTGATGGCGTGTAACCAATTTTTAACGCCATGCCACGGTCACACGGTGTGATAAAAAAAAAATCCCTCAATCATTTTTTATCTCCATCTTGTTGTGATGACACTCATCTGAATTTGAAGTTGATCTGAAGAAAGCCCTGGGACAAGTACTTAAAAGTAAAAATGTGGGATATTGCCAAAATGGCCACTAAAAGCAAAATGGCGGACTTCCTGTTGCGTTTTTCATAATGCTCCATGAGACTTTTTTTCATGACTGGTCACGATACACCTATATCCAGATTTTGATGAAAATCCGTTATGTGGAAACCTAGGGGCTGGTTCCAGGGGGCGCTGTAGAGCCATTTTGCCACTCCCAATTCCAATTACTCCAGAATACTAAAATATCCGCAGACCTTGAATTTCCTGCAAAGTTTCATAACTTTTTGAGCATGTCTATACCCTGAAAAAGCCCCCCAAAGGGAAATAATAATAACTAGGGCTACGTTGTAGCACTAACGGGCCCGAGCACAGGCAATTTCAAGTCTGTTGCGGTCGGGGAAGAGAGAACGTTCGATGACCAAGCGCTCGTCTCAGCGTTGCATGCATTTGCACACTGCTGCGATATAAACGCTTCACTTCCTGTAGCCAGCAGGTGGCGCTATGATTTTAAGTCATGGTGTCTTTGTTGATGTCATCAGGTCGCGCTTCTTGTCTAACATGTGTAGTTTGAACTCGATTGGACCAAATATGTCCAAGATACAGAAGCTTGTGTTTTGATGGCGTTTAGTCACATTTTGACGCCTCGCCACAGTCACACGGTGTGGCGAAAAATTGATCTTTCAATAACTTTAGATCTCCATCTTGTTGTGATGACACTCGTCTAAATTTTCAGTTGATCTGATGAAAGCTCTCCAAGAAGTACTTGAAAATAAAAAACATGGAATATGGTCCAAATAGAAAATGGCGGGGTTCCTGTTGCGTTTTTCAAATTGCTCCGAGCGCGTTTTTTGTGCATCTGGTGATGATACACAACTGTCTTCAATTTCGTGAGGATCAGTGAATTCTAAATGAGGTGTTTCTCCATAAATGAGGGGAAGCTCCGTTGGTTGCGCTGTTGAGCCATTTTGCCACGCCCATTCTTTAAAACCATCTGAATATCTTCAAGGGAGGGGGGCTGATGATACACACATGTAGTTTGAGGGAGATGGACCCATGAACACGGAAGTTAAAGCGTTTTCGTGTGTCATGGCGAGCTGATGTGACGCCCCGCCACAGTCAGACAGTGTGACGAAAAGTTGTTTCTTTGATAACTTTAGATCTCCATCTTGTTGTGATGACGCTCGTCTAAATTTTCAGTTGATGTGATGAAAGCTGTACGAGAAGTATATCAAAGTAAAAGATTATGGAATATGACCAAAATGTCCACGAAATCGAAAATGGCGTGCTTCCTGTTGCGTTTTTCATATTGCTCCGAGCGCGTTTTTTGTGCATCTGGTGATGATACACAACTGTCTTCAATTTCGTGCGGATCAGTGAATGCTAAATGAGGTGTTTCTCCGTAAATGAGGGAAAGCACCGTTGGTGGCGCTGTTGAGCCATTTTGCCACACCCATTTCCAAATACCCCAGATTACGTAAATTTTCACAAGGCCCATAATCTGCCCTATAGATGTTGAATGCATTCTGTAGTGAGAACACATTCAAACACATGTCCTACACCTCCATGAGAGGGGGGAGGGGTGAGAAGGGGGAGGGATGAGAGGGGTGAAAGGGGGTGGGGTAAGATGGGGGCAGGTTGATCTGAGGAGGTCTGTTTTAGACAGAGTAAAAAGGTGCTGTTTTACATTATCCTTGGGGTATTTTTACCAAAATATTTTACAGACATTTCATTAAACCCCAAGGAACCATATCAACTGTGTTGAAATGGAAATAATATGTCCCCTTTAAAGCGAATATGTCCCCTTTAAGCGGTTTCGTGTGTCATGGTGAGCTGATTTGACGCCCCGCCACAGTCAGACGGTGTGTCGAAAAGTTGTTTCTTTGATAACTTTAGATCTCCATCTTGTTGTGATGCCACCCGTCTAAATTTTAAATTGATGTGATGAAAGCTCTCCGACAAATAAATCAAAGCGCACGATGTACAAAAACAAGACATTTCCTGATGCCACCAGGGGGCGCTTTCCTTTTAAGTCATGATTTCTAGGTAGATGTCTTCCGGTCGCGACTCTTGTCTTATATGTGTAGTTTGGAGTCGATTGGACAAAATATGTCTAAGTTACAGAAGCTTGCTTATATTGGCGTTTAGTCGAACTTTGAGACCTCACCACGGTCACACGGTGTGATGAAAAGTTTAAATATTGATAACTTTAGATCTTCATCTTGTTTTGTAGAGTCTCATCTAATTTTTAAGTTGATCTGATGAAAGCTCTCCGAGTAGTACATAAAAACATAACACGTCTTAAAAACAAGACATTTCCTGTTGCCCCAAGGGGGCGCTGTGATTGTAAGTCACAATTTCTGCACCGATGTCTTCTGGTCGCGATTCTTGTCGTATGTGTCTAGTTTGGACTCAATTGGACAAAATATGTCTGAAATATGGAAGCTTGTGTTTTGATGGCGTTTCATCAAACTTTAACGCCACACCACGGTCAGACGGTTTTGCTAAAACGTAATCCTTCAATAACTTTAGATCTCCAATTTGTTGTGATGACGATCGTCTAAATTTGAAGTTGATCTGATGAAAGCTGTACGACAAGTACATCAAAGAAAAAATATGGAATATGACCGAAATGGCCACTAAAGTCAAACTGGCGGGCTTCCTGCTGCGTTATTCATAATGCACTGATGGACTTTTTTGTGCATCTTGTCATGAGACACAATAGTCTATGTTTTTTTTGAGGATCGGTGAATGCTAAATGAGGGGCTTTTCCGTAGGTGGCGCTCTTGAGCCATTTTGCCACGCCCTTTTCAAAATACTTCAGAAAACGTAAACTTGCGCACATTTGTAATTTACTGTACACTTTAGAAACTTTTTGAGCACGTTAAAGCCCTCAAAAAGCCAATTCACTGAGCGAAGAAAAATAATAATAATAATAATCTTTTCAATTTCAATAGGTCCTCTCACCGATTTCGGTGCTCGGGCCCCAATAAAAATCCTTACAGATTCAATAGGGCCTCTCACCATTCGGTGCTCGGGCCCTAACTAGGGCTACGTTGTAGCACTTGCGGGCCCGAGCACCCGCACGTTGAAGCCTGTTGCGGTCGGTGGAGAGAGCGATCGATGACCAAGCGCACATCATCGATCGAGCATGCACTTCTCCACGTTGCATGCGTTTTGCGCTCTGCGGCAGTAGGTTTGCCAGTAGGTGGCGCCATCACTATTATTACGCACAGACATATATATCTGTTCATGTAGGCGCTCTGATGTAGCGTGAGCAATTTTGTGTCAATTGGACAATGTTAACACAACTTAATTTTCACACTGATCAGTAGGTGGCGCTATGACCCTGAACTAATATTTATATGTGGAGCTGTTCAGATCAGTATTGTGATCATAGGTCAGCAGTTTGGAGCCGGTTGGATAATGCAGAGTGGATTAACAAAGTACTTCCTGTTTCCTGGTGAATCAGTAGGTGGCGCTATGACACTGAGGAAATATTGACACATAGAGCTGTTCAGGCTAGTACTCTTATCATGTGACAGAAGTTTGGTAGTGATAGGACAATGCACAGTGGAGTTATGATAACATCGTGTCCTTTGGCGAAGGAAAATCCTTCGCCGCACATCAATGTTTACACGGTTTGAGGAAACGTCACAATTCTGACCATGATCTAATGACTTGACTGATCTGATTTGAGCTGTATATTGTAAATCAGCCAGGAGCAGTCATCAAAGTATAAAACATGTCACTTCCTGTAGCCACCAGGGGGCGCTGTAATTTCAAGTCATAATTTCTGTGTAGATGTCATCAGGATGGCACCCTTGTCTTACATGTCTAGTTTGGACTCGATTGGACAATGTATGTCCGAGATACAGAACCTTGTGTTTTGATGGCGTTTAATCAAACTCAAGACGCCACGCCACGGTCACACGGTGTGACGAAAGGTCAATCTCTTAATCACTTTTTATCTCCATCTTGTTGTGATGGCACTGATCTTAATTTGAAGTTAATCTGATGAAAGCCCTGGGACAAGTGCATCAAGTAAAAATGTGGAATATGGAAAAAAAATGGCCACTTAATCCAAAATGGCGGCCTCCCTGTTTGGTCAAGCATACCTATCCAAGATATTTTTTTGTTTGTTATGAAACGACACATGTCCCGATAGATTTGTATAAATGTCGGCCATCGTAGTGCCGGGGTTGCCCTATAGGGGGAGCTGGTCAGTTTTTTTGCCACGCCCATTTCTTAAAACCATATGAATATCTTCAGGGGGGGGCTGTTGTTACACACATGTAGTTTGAGAGAGATAGAATCATGAACACTGAAGTTACAGCAATTTCGTGTTTCACGGCGAGTTGATGAACTTTAATGCCACGCCATTCATATGGCGTTTGACGAAAAGTCACTGTAATCTTATGTCTTCATTGTCAATGTCTTGGGACCCATTTGATACAGTTTGACATGGTTGAGGTCAGTGGATGAGGAGAAATTCATCCAAGTGTAAGACAAGCAAAAAACAAGACATTTCCTGTTGCCACCAGGGGGCGCTGCGGTTTTAAGTCATCATTTATGCATAGATGTCATCAGGCGGGGACTATTGTCTTACATGTCTAGTTTGGACTTGATTGGAACATGTATGTCCGAGATACAGATGCCCGTGTTTTGATGGCGTGTAACCAATTTTTAACGCCATGCCACGGTCACACGGTGTGATAAAAAAAAAATCCCTCAATCATTTTTTATCTCCATCTTGTTGTGATGACACTCATCTGAATTTGAAGTTGATCTGATGAAAGCCCTGGGACAAGTACGTAAAAGTAAAAATGTGGGATATTGCCAAAATGGCCACTAAAAGCAAAATGGCGGACTTCCTGTTGCGTTTTTCACAATGCTCCATGAGACTTTTTTTCATGACTGGTCACGATACACCTATATCCAGATTTTGATGAAAATCCGTTATGTGGAAACCTAGGGGCTGGTTCCAGGGGGCGCTGTAGAGCAATTTTGCCACGCCCAATTCCAATTACTCCAGAATACTAAAATATCCGCAGACCTTGAATTTCCTGCAAAGTTTCATAACTTTTTGAGCATGTCTAGACCCTGAAAAAGCCCCCCAAAGGGAAATAATAATAATAATAATAATAAAAATCCTTACAGATTCAATAGGGCCTCTCACCATTCGGTGCTCGGGCCCTAATAATAAAAATCCTTACAGATTCAATAGGGCCTCTCACCATTCGGTGCTCGGGCCCTAATAATAATAATAACTAGGGCTACGTTGTAGCACTTGCGGGCCCGAGCACCCGCACGTTGAAGCCTGTTGCGGTCGGTGGAGAGAGCGATCGATGACCAAGCGCACATCATCGATCGAGCATGCACTTCTCCACGTTGCATGCGTTTTGCGCTCTGCGGCAGTAGGTTTGCCAGTAGGTGGCGCCATCACTATTATTACGCACAGACATATAGATCTGTTCAAGTAGGCGCTCTGATGTAGCGTGAGAAATTTTGTGTCAATTGGACAATGTTTCCGCAACTTAATTTTCACACTGATCAGTAGGTGGCGCTATGACCCTGAACTAATATTTATATGTGGAGCTGTTCAGATCAGTATTGTGATCATAGGTCAGTAGTTTGGAGCCGGTTGGATAATGCAGAGTGGATTTACAAAGTACTTCCTGTTTCCTGGCGAATCAGTAGGTGGCGCTATGACACTGAGGAAATATTGACACATAGAGCTGTTCAGGCTTGGACTCTGACCATGTGACAGAAGTTTTGTAGTGATAGGACAATGCACAGTGGAGTTATGATAACATCGTGTCCTTTGGCGAAGGAAAATCCTTCGCCGCACATCAATGTTTACACGGTTTGAGGAAACGTCACAATTGTGACCATGATCTAATGACTTGACTGATCTGATTTGAGCTGTATATTGTAAATCACACAGGAGCAGTTCATCAAAGTATAAAACATGTCACTTCCTGTAGCCACCAGGGGGCGCTGTAATTTCAAGTCATAATTTCTGTGTAGATGTCATCAGGATGGCACCCTTGTCTTACATGTCTAGTTTGGACTCGATTGGACAATGTATGTCCGAGATACAGAACCTCGTGTTTTGATGGCGTTTAATCAAACTCAAGACGCCACGCCACGGTCACACGGTGTGACGAAAGGTCAATCTCTTAATCACTTTTATCTCCATCTTGTTGTGATGGCACTGATCTTAATTTGAAGTTAATCTGATGAAAGCCCTGGGACAAGTGCATCAAGTAAAAATGTGGAATATGGAAAAAAAATGGCCACTTAATCCAAAATGGCGGCCTCCCTGTTTGGTCAAGCATACCTATCCAAGATATTTTTTTGTTTGTTATGAAACGACACATGTCCCGATAGATTTGTATAAATGTCGGCCATCGTAGTGCCGGGGTTGCCCTATAGGGGGCGCTGGTCAGTTTTTTTGCCACGCCCATTTCTTAAAACCATATGAATATCTTCAGGGGGGGGGCTGTTGTTACACACATGTAGTTTGAGAGAGATAGAATCATGAACACTGAAGTTACAGCAATTTCGTGTTTCACGGCGAGTTGATGAACTTTAATGCCACGCCATTCATATGGCGTTTGACGAAAAGTCACGGTAATCTTATGTCTTCATTGTCAATGTCTTGGGACCCATTTGATACAGTTTGACATGGTTGAGGTCAGTGGATGAGGAGAAATTCATCCAAGTGTAAGACAAGCAAAAAACAAGACATTTCCTGTTGCCACCAGGGGGCGCTGCGGTTTTAAGTCATCATTTATGCATAGATGTCATCAGGCGGGGACTATTGTCTTACATGTCTAGTTTGGACTTGATTGGAACATGTATGTCCGAGATACAGATGCCCGTGTTTTGATGGCGTGTAACCAATTTTTAACGCCATGCCACGGTCACACGGTGTGATAAAAAAAAAATCCCTCAATCATTTTTTATCTCCATCTTGTTGTGATGACACTCATCTGAATTTGAAGTTGATCTGATGAAAGCCCTGGGACAAGTACGTAAAAGTAAAAATGTGGGATATTGCCAAAATGGCCACTAAAAGCAAAATGGCGGACTTCCTGTTGCGTTTTTCATAATGCTCCATGAGACTTTTTTTCATGACTGGTCACGATACACCTATATCCAGATTTTGATGAAAATCCGTTATGTGGAAACCTAGGGGCTGGTTCCAGGGGGCGCTGTAGAGCCATTTTGCCACGCCCAATTCCAATTACTCCAGAATACTAAAATATCCGCAGACCTTGAATTTCCTGCAAAGTTTCATAACTTTTTGAGCATGTCTAGACCCTGAAAAAGCCCCCCAAAGGGAAATAATAATAACTAGGGCTACGTTGTAGCACTTGCGGGCCCGAGCACCCGCACGTTGAAGCCTGTTGCGGTCGGTGGAGAGAGCGATCGATGACCAAGCGCACATCATCGATCGAGCATGCACTTCTCCACGTTGCATGCGTTTTGCGCTCTGCGGCAGTAGGTTTGCCAGTAGGTGGCGCCATCACTATTATTACGCACAGACATATAGATCTGTTCAAGTAGGCGCTCTGATGTAGCGTGAGAAATTTTGTGTCAATTGGACAATGTTTCCGCAACTTAATTTTCACACTGATCAATAGGTGGCGCTATGATCCTGAACTAATATTCATATATGGAGCTGTTCTATTCAGGATTGTGATCATAGGTCAGTAGTTTGGAGCCGGTTGGATAATGCAGAGTGGATTAACAAAGTACTTCCTGTTTCCTGGCGAATCAGTAGGTGGCGCTATGACACTGAGGAAATATTGACACATAGAGCTGTTCAGGCTTGGACTCTGACCATGTGACAGAAGTTTTGTAGTGATAGGACAATGCACAGTGGAGTTATGATAAAATCGTGTCCTTTGGCGAAGGAAAATCCTTCGCCGCACATCAATGTTTACACGGTTTGAGGAAACGTCACAATTCTGACCATGATCTAATGACTTGACTGATCTGATTTGAGCTGTATATTGTAAATCAGCCAGGAGCAGTTCATCAAAGTATAAAACATGTCACTTCCTGTAGCCACCAGGGGGCGCTGTAATTTCAAGTCATAGATCTTAATTTGAAGTTAATCTGATGAAAGCCCTGGGACAAGTGCATCAAGTAAAAATGTGGAATATGGAAAAAAAATGGCCACTTAATCCAAAATGGCGGCCTCCCTGTTTGGTCAAGCATACCTATCCAAGATATTTTTTTGTTTGTTATGAAACGACACATGTCCCGATAGATTTGTATAAATGTCGGCCATCGTAGTGCCGGGGTTGCCCTATAGGGGGCGCTGGTCAGTTTTTTTGCCACGCCCATTTCTTAAAACCATATGAATATCTTCAGGGGGGGGCTGTTGTTACACACATGTAGTTTGAGAGAGATAGAATCATGAACACTGAAGTTACAGCAATTTCGTGTTTCACGGCGAGTTGATGAACTTTAATGCCACGCCATTCATATGGCGTTTGACGAAAAGTCACGGTAATCTTATGTCTTCATTGTCAATGTCTTGGGACCCATTTGATACAGTTTGACATGGTTGAGGTCAGTGGATGAGGAGAAATTCATCCAAGTGTAAGACAAGCAAAAAACAAGACATTTCCTGTTGCCACCAGGGGGCGCTGCGGTTTTAAGTCATCATTTATGCATAGATGTCATCAGGCGGGGACTATTGTCTTACATGTCTAGTTTGGACCTGATTGGAACATGTATGTCCGAGATACAGATGCCCGTGTTTTGATGGCGTGTAACCAATTTTTAACGCCATGCCACGGTCACACGGTGTGATAAAAAAAAAATCCCTCAATCATTTTTTATCTCCATCTTGTTGTGATGACACTCATCTGAATTTGAAGTTGATCTGATGAAAGCCCTGGGACAAGTACGTAAAAGTAAAAATGTGGGATATTGCCAAAATGGCCACTAAAAGCAAAATGGCGGACTTCCTGTTGCGTTTTTCACAATGCTCCATGAGACTTTTTTTCATGACTGGTCACGATACACCTATATCCAGATTTTGATGAAAATCCGTTATGTGGAAACCTAGGGGCTGGTTCCAGGGGGCGCTGTAGAGCCATTTTGCCACGCCCAATTCCAATTACTCCAGAATACTAAAATATCCGCAGACCTTGAATTTCCTGCAAAGTTTCATAACTTTTTGAGCATGTCTAGACCCTGAAAAAGCCCCCCAAAGGGAAATAATAATAATAATAATAATAATAATAATAATAATAATAATAATAAAAATCCTTACAGATTCAATAGGGCCTCTCACCATTCGGTGCTCGGGCCCTAATAACTAGGGCTACGTTGTAGCACTTGCGGGCCCGAGCACCCGCACGTTGAAGCCTGTTGCGGTCGGTGGAGAGAGCGATCGATGACCAAGCGCACATCATCGATCGAGCATGCACTTCTCCACGTTGCATGCGTTTTGCGCTCTGCGGCAGTAGGTTTGCCAGTAGGTGGCGCCATCACTATTATTACGCACAGACATATATATCTGTTCATGTAGGCGCTCTGATGTAGCGTGAGCAATTTTGTGTCAATTGGACAATGTTTCCGCAACTTAATTTTCACACTGATCAATAGGTGGCGCTATGATCCTGAACTAATATTCATATATGGAGCTGTTCTATTCAGGATTGTGATCATAGGTCAGTAGTTTGGAGCCGGTTGGATAATGCAGAGTGGATTAACAAAGTACTTCCTGTTTCCTGGCGAATCAGTAGGTGGCGCTATGACACTGAGGAAATATTGACACATAGAGCTGTTCAGGCTTGGACTCTGACCATGTGACAGAAGTTTTGTAGTGATAGGACAATGCACAGTGGAGTTATGATAACATCGTGTCCTTTGGCGAAGGAAAATCCTTCGCCGCACATCAATGTTTACACGGTTTGAGGAAACGTCACAATTCTGACCATGATCTAATGACTTGACTGATCTGATTTGAGCTGTATATTGTAAATCAGCCAGGAGCAGTTCATCAAAGTATAAAACATGTCACTTCCTGTAGCCACCAGGGGGCGCTGTAATTTCAAGTCATAATTTCTGTGTAGATGTCATCAGGATGGCACCCTTGTCTTACATGTCTAGTTTGGACTCGATTGGACAATGTATGTCCGAGATACAGAACCTCGTGTTTTGATGGCGTTTAATCAAACTCAAGACGCCACGCCACGGTCACACGGTGTGACGAAAGGTCAATCTCTTAATCACTTTTTATCTCCATCTTGTTTTGATGGCACTGATCTTAATTTGAAGTTAATCTGATGAAAGCCCTGGGACAAGTGCATCAAGTAAAAATGTGGAATATGGAAAAAAAATGGCCACTTAATCCAAAATGGCGGCCTCCCTGTTTGGTCAAGCATACCTATCCAAGATATTTTTTTGTTTGTTATGAAACGACACATGTCCCGATAGATTTGTATAAATGTCGGCCATCGTAGTGCCGGGGTTGCCCTATAGGGGGCGCTGGTCAGTTTTTTTGCCACGCCCATTTCTTAAAACCATATGAATATCTTCAGGGGGGGGCTGTTGTTACACACATGTAGTTTGAGAGAGATAGAATCATGAACACTGAAGTTACAGCAATTTCGTGTTTCACGGCGAGTTGATGAACTTTAATGCCACGCCATTCATATGGCGTTTGACGAAAAGTCACGGTAATCTTATGTCTTCATTGTCAATGTCTTGGGACCCATTTGATACAGTTTGACATGGTTGAGGTCAGTGGATGAGGAGAAATTCCTCCAAGTGTAAGACAAGCAAAAAACAAGACATTTCCTGTTGCCACCAGGGGGCGCTGCGGTTTTAAGTCATCATTTATGCATAGATGTCATCAGGCGGGGACTATTGTCTTACATGTCTAGTTTGGACTTGATTGGAACATGTATGTCCGAGATACAGATGCCCGTGTTTTGATGGCGTGTAACCAATTTTTAACGCCATGCCACGGTCACACGATGTGATAAAAAAAAAATCCCTCAATCATTTTTTATCTCCATCTTGTTGTGATGACACTCATCTGAATTTGAAGTTGATCTGATGAAAGCCCTGGGACAAGTACGTAAAAGTAAAAATGTGGGATATTGCCAAAATGGCCACTAAAAGCAAAATGGCGGACTTCCTGTTGCGTTTTTCATAATGCTCCATGAGACTTTTTTTCATGACTGGTCACGATACACCTATATCCAGATTTTGATGAAAATCCGTTATGTGGAAACCTAGGGGCTGGTTCCAGGGGGCGCTGTAGAGCCATTTTGCCACGCCCAATTCCAATTACTCCAGAATAAAAAAATATCCGCAGACCTTGAATTTCCTGCAAAGTTTCATAACTTTTTGAGCATGTCTAGACCCTGAAAAAGCCCCCCAAAGGGAAATAATAATAATAATAATAATAATAATAATAATAATAATAATAATAATAATAAAAATCCTTACAGATTCAATAGGGCCTCTCACCATTCGGTGCTCGGGCCCTAAAAATCCTTACAGATTCAATAGGGCCTCTCACCATTCGGTGCTCGGGCCCTAACTAGGGCTACGTTGTAGCACTTGCGGGCCCGAGCACCCGCACGTTGAAGCCTGTTGCGGTCGGTGGAGAGAGCGATCGATGACCAAGCGCACATCATCGATCGAGCATGCACTTCTCCACGTTGCATGCGTTTTGCGCTCTGCGGCAGTAGGTTTGCCAGTAGGTGGCGCCATCACTATTATTACGCACAGACATATATATCTGTTCATGTAGGCGCTCTGATGTAGCGTGAGCAATTTTGTGTCAATTGGACAATGTTAACACAACTTAATTTTCACACTGATCAGTAGGTGGCGCTATGACCCTGAACTAATATTTATATGTGGAGCTGTTCAGATCAGTATTGTGATCATAGGTCAGTAGTTTGGAGCCGGTTGGATAATGCAGAGTGGATTAACAAAGTACTTCCTGTTTCCTGGCGAATCAGTAGGTGGCGCTATGACACTGAGGAAATATTGACACATAGAGCTGTTCAGGCTTGGACTCTGACCATGTGACAGAAGTTTTGTAGTGATAGGACAATGCACAGTGGAGTTATGATAACATCGTGTCCTTTGGCGAAGGAAAATCCTTCGCCGCACATCAATGTTTACACGGTTTGAGGAAACGTCACAATTCTGACCATGATCTAATGACTTGACTGATCTGATTTGAGCTGTATATTGTAAATCAGCCAGGAGCAGTTCATCAAAGTATAAAACATGTCACTTCCTGTAGCCACCAGGGGGCGCTGTCATTTCAAGTCATAATTTCTGTGTAGATGTCATCAGGATGGCACCCTTGTCTTACATGTCTAGTTTGGACTCGATTGGACAATGTATGTCCGAGATACAGAACCTCGTGTTTTGATGGCGTTTAATCAAACTCAAGACGCCACGCCACGGTCACACGGTGTGACGAAAGGTCAATCTCTTAATCACTTTTTATCTCCATCTTGTTTTGATGGCACTGATCTTAATTTGAAGTTAATCTGATGAAAGCCCTGGGACAAGTGCATCAAGTAAAAATGTGGAATATGGAAAAAAAATGGCCACTTAATCCAAAATGGCGGCCTCCCTGTTTGGTCAAGCATACCTATCCAAGATATTTTTTTGTTTGTTATGAAACGACACATGTCCCGATAGATTTGTATAAATGTCGGCCATCGTAGTGCCGGGGTTGCCCTATAGGGGGCGCTGGTCAGTTTTTTTGCCACGCCCATTTCTTAAAACCATATGAATATCTTCAGGGGGGGGCTGTTGTTACACACATGTAGTTTGAGAGAGATAGAATCATGAACACTGAAGTTACAGCAATTTCGTGTTTCACGGCGAGTTGATGAACTTTAATGCCACGCCATTCATATGGCGTTTGACGAAAAGTCACGGTAATCTTATGTCTTCATTGTCAATGTCTTGGGACCCATTTGATACAGTTTGACATGGTTGAGGTCAGTGGATGAGGAGAAATTCCTCCAAGTGTAAGACAAGCAAAAAACAAGACATTTCCTGTTGCCACCAGGGGGCGCTGCGGTTTTAAGTCATCATTTATGCATAGATGTCATCAGGCGGGGACTATTGTCTTACATGTCTAGTTTGGACTTGATTGGAACATGTATGTCCGAGATACAGATGCCCGTGTTTTGATGGCGTGTAACCAATTTTTAACGCCATGCCACGGTCACACGATGTGATAAAAAAAAAATCCCTCAATCATTTTTTATCTCCATCTTGTTGTGATGACACTCATCTGAATTTGAAGTTGATCTGATGAAAGCCCTGGGACAAGTACGTAAAAGTAAAAATGTGGGATATTGCCAAAATGGCCACTAAAAGCAAAATGGCGGACTTCCTGTTGCGTTTTTCATAATGCTCCATGAGACTTTTTTTCATGACTGGTCACGATACACCTATATCCAGATTTTGATGAAAATCCGTTATGTGGAAACCTAGGGGCTGGTTCCAGGGGGCGCTGTAGAGCCATTTTGCCACGCCCAATTCCAATTACTCCAGAATAAAAAAATATCCGCAGACCTTGAATTTCCTGCAAAGTTTCATAACTTTTTGAGCATGTCTAGACCCTGAAAAAGCCCCCCAAAGGGAAATAATAATAATAATAATAATAATAATAATAATAATAATAATAATAATAATAATAATAATAAAAATCCTTACAGATTCAATAGGGCCTCTCACCATTCGGTGCTCGGGCCCTAAAAATCCTTACAGATTCAATAGGGCCTCTCACCATTCGGTGCTCGGGCCCTAACTAGGGCTACGTTGTAGCACTTGCGGGCCCGAGCACCCGCACGTTGAAGCCTGTTGCGGTCGGTGGAGAGAGCGATCGATGACCAAGCGCACATCATCGATCGAGCATGCACTTCTCCACGTTGCATGCGTTTTGCGCTCTGCGGCAGTAGGTTTGCCAGTAGGTGGCGCCATCACTATTATTACGCACAGACATATATATCTGTTCATGTAGGCGCTCTGATGTAGCGTGAGCAATTTTGTGTCAATTGGACAATGTTAACACAACTTAATTTTCACACTGATCAGTAGGTGGCGCTATGACCCTGAACTAATATTTATATGTGGAGCTGTTCAGATCAGTATTGTGATCATAGGTCAGTAGTTTGGAGCCGGTTGGATAATGCAGAGTGGATTAACAAAGTACTTCCTGTTTCCTGGCGAATCAGTAGGTGGCGCTATGACACTGAGGAAATATTGACACATAGAGCTGTTCAGGCTTGGACTCTGACCATGTGACAGAAGTTTTGTAGTGATAGGACAATGCACAGTGGAGTTATGATAACATCGTGTCCTTTGGCGAAGGAAAATCCTTCGCCGCACATCAATGTTTACACGGTTTGAGGAAACGTCACAATTCTGACCATGATCTAATGACTTGACTGATCTGATTTGAGCTGTATATTGTAAATCAGCCAGGAGCAGTTCATCAAAGTATAAAACATGTCACTTCCTGTAGCCACCAGGGGGCGCTGTCATTTCAAGTCATAATTTCTGTGTAGATGTCATCAGGATGGCACCCTTGTCTTACATGTCTAGTTTGGACTCGATTGGACAATGTATGTCCGAGATACAGAACCTCGTGTTTTGATGGCGTTTAATCAAACTCAAGACGCCACGCCAAGGTCACACGGTGTGACGAAAGGTCAATCTCTTAATCACTTTTTATCTCCATCTTGTTGTGATGGCACTGATCTTAATTTGAAGTTAATCTGATGAAAGCCCTGGGACAAGTGCATCAAGTAAAAATGTGGAATATGGAAAAAAAATGGCCACTTAATCCAAAATGGCGGCCTTCCTGTTTGGTCAAGCATACCTATCCAAGATATTTTTTTGTTTGTTATGAAACGACACATGTCCCGATAGATTTGTACAAATGTCGGCCATCGTAGTGCGGGGGTT
Organism: Platichthys flesus; assembly: GCF_949316205.1. Classification (NCBI taxonomy): domain Eukaryota; kingdom Metazoa; phylum Chordata; class Actinopteri; order Pleuronectiformes; family Pleuronectidae; genus Platichthys; species Platichthys flesus. The sequence goes on along the minus strand of NC_084965.1, from coordinate 20,160,215 downwards.
GCCCTATAGGGGGCGCTGGTCAGTTTTTTTGCCACGCCCATTTCTTAAAACCATATGAATATCTTCAGGGGGGGGCTGTTGTTACACACATGTAGTTTGAGAGAGATAGAATCATGAACACTGAAGTTACAGCAATTTCGTGTTTCACGGCGAGTTGATGAACTTTAATGCCACGCCATTCATATGGCGTTTGACGAAAAGTCACGGTAATCTTATGTCTTCATTGTCAATGTCTTGGGACCCATTTGATACAGTTTGACATGGTTGAGGTCAGTGGATGAGGAGAAATTCATCCAAGTGTAAGACAAGCAAAAAACAAGACATTTCCTGTTGCCACCAGGGGGCGCTGCGGTTTTAAGTCATCATTTATGCATATATGTCATCAGGCGGGGACTATTGTCTTACATGTCTAGTTTGGACTTGATTGGAACATGTATGTCCGAGATACAGATGCCCGTGTTTTGATGGCGTGTAACCAATTTTTAACGCCATGCCACGGTCACACGGTGTGATAAAAAAAAAATCCCTCAATCATTTTTTATCTCCATCTTGTTGTGATGACACTCATCTGAATTTGAAGTTGATCTGATGAAAGCCCTGGGACAAGTACGTAAAAGTAAAAATGTGGGATATTGCCAAAATGGCCACTAAAAGCAAAATGGCGGACTTCCTGTTGCGTTTTTCATAATGCTCCATGAGACTTTTTTTCATGACTGGTCACGATACACCTATATCCAGATTTTGATGAAAATCCGTTATGTGGAAACCTAGGGGCTGGTTCCAGGGGGCGCTGTAGAGCCATTTTGCCACGCCCAATTCCAATTACTCCAGAATACTAAAATATCCGCAGACCTTGAATTTCCTGCAAAGTTTCATAACTTTTTGAGCATGTCTAGACCCTGAAAAAGCCCCCCAAAGGGAAATAATAATAATAATAATAATAATAATAATAATAATAATAATAATAATAATAATAAAAATCCTTACAGATTCAATAGGGCCTCTCACCATTCGGTGCTCGGGCCCTAATAATAATAATAATAATAATAATAATAATAACTAGGGCTACGTTGTAGCACTTGCGGGCCCGAGCACCCGCACGTTGAAGCCTGTTGCGGTCGGTGGAGAGAGCGATCGATGACCAAGCGCACATCATCGATCGAGCATGCACTTCTCCACGTTGCATGCGTTTTGCGCTCTGCGGCAGTAGGTTTGCCAGTAGGTGGTCGCCATCACTATTATTACGCACAGACATATATATCTGTTCATGTAGGCGCTCTGATGTAGCGTGAGCAATTTTGTGTCAATTGGACAATGTTTCCGCAACTAAATTTTCACACTGATCAATAGGTGGCGCTATGATCCTGAACTAATATTCATATATGGAGCTGTTCTATTCAGGATTGTGATCATAGGTCAGTAGTTTGGAGCCGGTTGGATAATGCAGAGTGGATTAACAAAGTACTTCCTGTTTCCTGGCGAATCAGTAGGTGGCGCTATGACACTGAGGAAATATTGACACATAGAGTTGTTCAGGCTTGGACTCTGACCATGTGACAGAAGTTTTGTAGTGATAGGACAATGCACAGTGGAGTTATGATAACATCGTGTCCTTTGGCGAAGGAAAATCCTTCGCCGCACATCAATGTTTACACGGTTTGAGGAAACGTCACAATTCTGACCATGATCTAATGACTTGACTGATCTGATTTGCGCTGTATATTGTAAATCAGCCAGGAGCAGTTCATCAAAGTATAAAACATGTCACTTCCTGTAGCCACCAGGGGGCGCTGTAATTTCAAGTCATAATTTCTGTGTAGATGTCATCAGGATGGCACCCTTGTCTTACATGTCTAGTTTGGACTCGATTGGACAATGTATGTCCGAGATACAGAACCTCGTGTTTTGATGGCGTTTAATCAAACTCAAGACGCCACGCCACGGTCACACGGTGTGACGAAAGGTCAATCTCTTAATCACTTTTTATCTCCATCTTGTTGTGATGGCACTGATCTTAATTTGAAGTTAATCTGATGAAAGCCCTGGGACAAGTGCATCAAGTAAAAATGTGGAATATGGAAAAAAAATGGCCACTTAATCCAAAATGGCGGCCTCCCTGTTTGGTCAAGCATACCTATCCAAGATATTTTTTTGTTTGTTATGAAACGACACATGTCCCGATAGATTTGTATAAATGTCGGCCATCGTAGTGCCGGGGTTGCCCTATAGGGCTGGTCAGTTTTTTTGCCACGCCCATTTCTTAAAACCATATGAATATCTTCAGGGGGGGGCTGTTGTTACACACATGTAGTTTGAGAGAGATAGAATCATGAACACTGAAGTTACAGCAATTTCGTGTTTCACGGCGAGTTGATGAACTTTAATGCCACGCCATTCATATGGCGTTTGACGAAAAGTCACGGTAATCTTATGTCTTCATTGTCAATGTCTTGGGACCCATTTGATACAGTTTGACATGGTTGAGGTCAGTGGATGAGGAGAAATTCATCCAAGTGTAAGACAAGCAAAAAACAAGACATTTCCTGTTGCCACCAGGGGGCGCTGCGGTTTAAAGTCATCATTTATGCATAGATGTCATCAGGCGGGGACTATTGTCTTACATGTCTAGTTTGGACCTGATTGGAACATGTATGTCCGAGATACAGATACCCGTGTTTTGATGGCGTGTAACCAATTTTTAACGCCATGCCACGGTCACACGGTGTGATAAAAAAAAAATCCCTCAATCATTTTTTATCTCCATCTTGTTGTGATGACACTCATCTGAATTTGAAGTTGATCTGATGAAAGCCCTGGGACAAGTACGTAAAAGTAAAAATGTGGGATATTGCCAAAATGGCCACTAAAAGCAAAATGGCGGACTTCCTGTTGCGTTTTTCATAATGCTCCATGAGACTTTTTTTCATGACTGGTCACGATACACCTATATCCAGATTTTGATGAAAATCCGTTATGTGGAAACCTAGGGGCTGGTTCCAGGGGGCGCTGTAGAGCCATTTTGCCACGCCCAATTCCAATTACTCCAGAATACTAAAATATCCGCAGACCTTGAATTTCCTGCAAAGTTTCATAACTTTTTGAGCATGTCTAGACCCTGAAAAAGCCCCCCAAAGGGAAATAATAATAATAATAATAATAATAATAATAATAATAATAATAATAAAAATCCTTACAGATTCAATAGGGCCTCTCACCATTCGGTGCTCGGGCCCTAATAATAATAAAAATCCTTACAGATTCAATAGGGCCTCTCACCATTCGGTGCTCGGGCCCTAATAACTAGGGCTACGTTGTAGCACTTGCGGGCCCGAGCACCCGCACGTTGAAGCCTGTTGCGGTCGGTGGAGAGAGCGATCGATGACCAAGCGCACATCATCGATCGAGCATGCACTTCTCCACGTTGCATGCGTTTTGCGCTCTGCGGCAGTAGGTTTGCCAGTAGGTGGCGCCATCACTATTATTACGCACAGACATATATATCTGTTCATGTAGGCGCTCTGATGTAGCGTGAGCAATTTTGTGTCAATTGGACAATGTTTCCGCAACTTAATTTTCACACTGATCAATAGGTGGCGCTATGATCCTGAACTAATATTCATATATGGAGCTGTTCTATTCAGGATTGTGATCATAGGTCAGTAGTTTGGAGCCGGTTGGATAATGCAGAGTGGATTAACAAAGTACTTCCTGTTTCCTGGCGAATCAGTAGGTGGCGCTATGACACTGAGGAAATATTGACACATAGAGCTGTTCAGGCTTGGACTCTGACCATGTGACAGAAGTTTTGTAGTGATAGGACAATGCACAGTGGAGTTATGATAACATCGTGTCCTTTGGCGAAAGAAAATCCTTCGCCGCACATCAATGTTTACACGGTTTGAGGAAACGTCACAATTCTGACCATGATCTAATGACTTGACTGAGCTGATTTGAGCTGTACATTGTAAATCAGCCAGGAGCAGTTCATCAAAGTATAAAACATGTCACTTCATGTTGCCACCAGGGGGCACTGTGATTTCAAGTCAAAATTTCTGTGTAGATGTCATCAGGATGGCACCCTTGTCTTACATGTCTAGTTTGGACTCGATTGGACAATGTATGTCCGAGATACAGAACCTCGTGTTTTGATGGCGTTTAATCAAACTCAAGACGCCACGCCACGGTCACACGGTGTGACGAAAGGTCAATCTCTTAATCACTTGTTATCTCCATCTTGTTGTGATGGCACTGATCTTAATTTGAAGTTAATCTGATGAAAGCCCTGGGACAAGTGCATCAAGTAAAAATGTGGAATATGGAAAAAAAATGGCCACTTAATCCAAAATGGCGGCCTCCCTGTTTGGTCAAGCATACCTATCCAAGATATTTTTTTGTTTGTTATGAAACGACACATGTCCCGATAGATTTGTATAAATGTCGGCCATCGTAGTGCCGGGGTTGCCCTATAGGGGGCGCTGGTCAGTTTTTTTGCCACGCCCATTTCTTAAAACCATATGAATATCTTCAGGGGGGGGCTGTTGTTACACACATGTAGTTTGAGAGAGATAGAATCATGAACACTGAAGTTACAGCAATTTCGTGTTTCACGGCGAGTTGATGAACTTTAATGCCACGCCATTCATATGGCGTTTGACGAAAAGTCACGGTAATCTTATGTCTTCATTGTCAATGTCTTGGGACCCATTTGATACAGTTTGACATGGTTGAGGTCAGTGGATGAGGAGAAATTCATCCAAGTGTAAGACAAGCAAAAAACAAGACATTTCCTGTTGCCACCAGGGGGCGCTGCGGTTTTAAGTCATCATTTATGCATAGATGTCATCAGGCGGGGACTATTGTCTTACATGTCTAGTTTGGACTTGATTGGAACATGTATGTCCGAGATACAGATGCCCGTGTTTTGATGGTGTGTAACCAATGTTTAACGCCATGCCACGGTCACACGGTGTGATAAAAAAAAAATCCCTCAATCATTTTTTATCTCCATCTTGTTGTGATGACACTCATCTGAATTTGAAGTTGATCTGATGAAAGCCCTGGGACAAGTACGTAAAAGTAAAAATGTGGGATATTGCCAAAATGGCCACTAAAAGCAAAATGGCGGACTTCCTGTTGCGTTTTTCATAATGCTCCATGAGACTTTTTTTCATGACTGGTCACGATACACCTATATCCAGATTTTGATGAAAATCCGTTATGTGGAAACCTAGGGGCTGGTTCCAGGGGGCGCTGTAGAGCCATTTTGCCACGCCCAATTCCAATTACTCCAGAATACTAAAATATCCGCAGACCTTGAATTTCCTGCAAAGTTTCATAACTTTTTGAGCATGTCTAGACCCTGAAAAAGCCCCCCAAAGGGAAATAATAATAATAATAATAATAATAATAATAATAATAATAATAAAAATCCTTACAGATTCAATAGGGCCTCTCACCATTCGGTGCTCGGGCCCTAAAAATAATAAAAATCCTTACAGATTCAATAGGGCCTCTCACCATTCGGTGCTCGGGCCCTAACTAGGGCTACGTTGTAGCACTTGCGGGCCCGAGCACCCGCACGTTGAAGCCTGTTGCGGTCGGTGGAGAGAGCGATCGATGACCAAGCGCACATCATCGATCGAGCATGCACTTCTCCACGTTGCATGCGTTTTGCGCTCTGCGGCAGTAGGTTTGCCAGTAGGTGGCGCCATCACTATTATTACGCACAGACATATATATCTGTTCATGTAGGCGCTCTGATGTAGCGTGAGCAATTTTGTGTCAATTGGACAATGTTTCCGCAACTTAATTTTCACACTGATCAATAGGTGGCGCTATGATCCTGAACTAATATTCATATATGGAGCTGTTCTATTCAGGATTGTGATCATAGGTCAGTAGTTTGGAGCCGGTTGGATAATGCAGAGTGGATTAACAAAGTACTTCCTGTTTCCTGGCGAATCAGTAGGTGGCGCTATGACACTGAGGAAATATTGACACATAGAGCTGTTCAGGCTTGGACTCTGACCATGTGACAGAAGTTTTGTAGTGATAGGACAATGCACAGTGGAGTTATGATAACATCGTGTCCTTTGGCGAAGGAAAAAAACTTCGCCGCACATCGATGTTTACACGGTTTGAGGAAACGTCACAATTCTGACCATGATCTAATGACTTGACTGATCTGATTTGAGCTGTATATTGTAAATCAGCCAGGAGCAGTTCATCAAAGTATAAAACATGTCACTTCCTGTAGCCACCAGGGGGCGCTTTGATTTCAAGTCATAATTTCTGTGTAGATGTCATCAGGATGGCACCCTTGTCTTACATGTCTAGTTTGGACTCGATTGGACAATGTATGTCCGAGATACAGAACCTCGTGTTTTGATGGCGTTTAATCAAACTCAAGACGCCACGCCACGGTCACACGGTGTGACGAAAGGTCAATCTCTTAATCACTTTTTATCTCCATCTTGTTGTGATGGCACTGATCTTAATTTGAAGTTAATCTGATGAAAGCCCTGGGACAAGTGCATCAAGTAAAAATGTGGAATATGGAAAAAAAATGGCCACTTAATCCAAAATGGCGGCCTCCCTGTTTGGTCAAGCATACCTATCCAAGATATTTTTTTGTTTGTTATGAAACGACACATGTCCCGATAGATTTGTATAAATGTCGGCCATCGTAGTGCCGGGGTTGCCCTATAGGGGGCGCTGGTCAGTTTTTTTGCCACGCCCATTTCTTAAAACCATATGAATATCTTCAGGGGGGGGCTGTTGTTACACACATGTAGTTTGAGAGAGATAGAATCATGAACACTGAAGTTACAGCAATTTCGTGTTTCACGGCGAGTTGATGAACTTTAATGCCACGCCATTCATATGGCGTTTGACGAAAAGTCACGGTAATCTTATGTCTTCATTGTCAATGTCTTGGGACCCATTTGATACAGTTTGACATGGTTGAGGTCAGTGGATGAGGAGAAATTCATCCAAGTGTAAGACAAGCAAAAAACAAGACATTTCCTGTTGCCACCAGGGGGCGCTGCGGTTTTAAGTCATCATTTATGCATAGATGTCATCAGGCGGGGACTATTGTCTTACATGTCTAGTTTGGACTTGATTGGAACATGTATGTCCGAGATACAGATGCCCGTGTTTTGATGGCGTGTAACCAATTTTTAACGCCATGCCACGGTCACACGGTGTGATAAAAAAAAAATCCCTCAATCATTTTTTATCTCCATCTTGTTGTGATGACACTCATCTGAATTTGAAGTTGATCTGATGAAAGCCCTGGGACAAGTACGTAAAAGTAAAAATGTGGGATATTGCCAAAATGGCCACTAAAAGCAAAATGGCGGACTTCCTGTTGCGTTTTTCATAATGCTCCATGAGACTTTTTTTCATGACTGGTCACGATACACCTATATCCAGATTTTGATGAAAATCCGTTATGTGGAAACCTAGGGGCTGGTTCCAGGGGGCGCTGTAGAGCCATTTTGCCACGCCCAATTCCAATTACTCCAGAATACTAAAATATCCGCAGACCTTGAATTTCCTGCAAAGTTTCATAACTTTTTGAGCATGTCTAGACCCTGAAAAAGCCCCCCAAAGGGAAATAATAATAATAATAATAATAAAAATCCTTACAGATTCAATAGGGCCTCTCACCATTCGGTGCTCGGGCCCTAACTAGGGCTACGTTGTAGCACTTGCGGGCCCGAGCACCCGCACGTTGAAGCCTGTTGCGGTCGCTGGAGAGAGCGATCGATGACCAAGCGCACATCATCGATCGAGCATGCACTTCTCCACGTTGCATGCGTTTTGCGCTCTGCGGCAGTAGGTTTGCCAGTAGGTGGCGCCATCACTATTATTACGCACAGACATATATATCTGTTCAAGTAGGCGCTCTGATGTAGCGTGAGAAATTTTGTGTCAATTGGACAATGTTTCCGCAACTTAATTTTCACACTGATCAATAGGTGGCGCTATGATCCTGAACTAATATTCATATATGGAGCTGTTCTATTCAGGATTGTGATCATAGGTCAGTAGTTTGGAGCCGGTTGGATAATGCAGAGTGGATTAACAAAGTACTTCCTGTTTCCTGGCGAATCAGTAGGTGGCGCTATGACACTGAGGAAATATTGACACATAGAGCTGTTCAGGCTTGGACTCTGACCATGTGACAGAAGTTTTGTAGTGATAGGACAATGCACAGTGGAGTTATGATAACATCGTGTCCTTTGGCGAAGGAAAATCCTTCGCCGCACATCAATGTTTACACGGTTTGAGGAAACGTCACAATTCTGACCATGATCTAATGACTTGACTGATCTGATTTGAGCTGTATATTGTAAATCAGCCAGGAGCAGTTCATCAAAGTATAAAACATGTCACTTCCTGTAGCCACCAGGGGGCGCTGTAATTTCAAGTCATAATTTCTGTGTAGATGTCATCAGGATGGCACCCTTGTCTTACATGTCTAGTTTGGACTCGATTGGACAATGTATGTCCGAGATACAGAACCTCGTGTTTTGATGGCGTTTAATCAAACTCAAGACGCCACGCAACGGTCACACGGTGTGACGAAAGGTCAATCTCTTAATCACTTTTTATCTCCATCTTGTTGTGATGGCACTGATCTTAATTTGAAGTTAATCTGATGAAAGCCCTGGGACAAGTGCATCAAGTAAAAATGTGGAATATGGGAAAAAAATGGCCACTTAATCCAAAATGGCGGCCTCCCTGTTTGGTCAAGCATACCTATCCAAGATATTTTTTTGTTTGTTATGAAACGACACATGTCCCGATAGATTTGTATAAATGTCGGCCATCGTAGTGCCGGGGTTGCCCTATAGGGGGCGCTGGTCAGTTTTTTTGCCACGCCCATTTCTTAAAACCATATGAATATCTTCAGGGGGGGGCTGTTGTTACACACATGTAGTTTGAGAGAGATAGAATCATGAACACTGAAGTTACAGCAATTTCGTGTTTCACGGCGAGTTGATGAACTTTAATGCCACGCCATTCATATGGCGTTTGACGAAAAGTCACGGTAATCTTATGTCTTCATTGTCAATGTCTTGGGACCCATTTGATACAGTTTGACATGGTTGAGGTCAGTGGATGAGGAGAAATTCATCCAAGTGTAAGACAAGCAAAAAACAAGACATTTCCTGTTGCCACCAGGGGGCGCTGCGGTTTTAAGTCATCATTTATGCATAGATGTCATCAGGCGGGGACTATTGTCTTACATGTCTAGTTTGGACTTGATTGGAACATGTATGTCCGAGATACAGATGCCCGTGTTTTGATGGCGTGTAACCAATTTTTAACGCCATGCCACGGTCACACGGTGTGATAAAAAAAAAATCCCTCAATCATTTTTTATCTCCATCTTGTTGTGATGACACTCATCTGAATTTGAAGTTGATCTGATGAAAGCCCTGGGACAAGTACGTAAAAGTAAAAATGTGGGATATTGCCAAAATGGCCACTAAAAGCAAAATGGCGGACTTCCTGTTGCGTTTTTCATAATGCTCCATGAGACTTTTTTTCATGACTGGTCACGATACACCTATATCCAGATTTTGATGAAAATCCGTTATGTGGAAACCTAGGGGCTGGTTCCAGGGGGCGCTGTAGAGCCATTTTGCCACGCCCAATTCCAATTACTCCAGAATACTAAAATATCCGCAGACCTTGAATTTCCTGCAAAGTTTCATAACTTTTTGAGCATGTCTAGACCCTGAAAAAGCCCCCCAAAGGGAAATAATAATAATAATAATAATAATAATAATAATAATAATAATAATAATAATAATAACTAGGGCTACGTTGTAGCACTTGCGGGCCCGAGCACCCGCATGTTGAAGCCTGTTGCGGTCTGTGGAGAGAGCGATCGATGACCAAGCGCACATCATCGATCGAGCATGCACTTCTCCACGTTGCATGCGTTTTGCGCTCTGCGGCAGTAGGTTTGCCAGTAGGTGGCGCCATCACTATTATTACGCACAGACATATATATCTGTTCATGTAGGCGCTCTGATGTAGCGTGAGCAATTTTGTGTCAATTGGACAATGTTAACACAACTTAATTTTCTTATGATCAGTAGGTGGCGCTATGACCCTTAACTAATATTCATATATGGATTTGTTCTATTCAGGATTGTGATCATAGGTCAGTAGTTTGGAGCCGGTTGGATAATGCAGAGTGGATTAACAAAGTACTTCCTGTTTCCTGGCGAGTCAGTAGGTGGCGCTATGACACTGAGGAAATATTGACACATAGAGCTGTTCAGGCTTGGACTCTGACCATGTGACAGAAGTTTTGTAGTGATAGGACAATGCACAGTGGAGTTATGATAACATCGCGTCCTTTGGCGAAGGAAAATCCTTCGCCGCACATCAATGTTTACACGGTTTGAGGAAACGTCACAATTCTGACCATGATCTAATGACTTGACTGATCTGATTTGAGCTGTATATTGTAAATCAGCCAGGAGCAGTTCATCAAAGTATAAAACATGTCACTTCCTGTAGCCACCAGGGGGCGCTGTAATTTCAAGTCATAATTTCTGTGTAGATGTCATCAGGATGGCACCCTTGTCTTACATGTCTAGTTTGGACTCGATTGGACAATGTATGTCCGAGATACAGAACCTCGTGTTTTGATGGCGTTTAATCAAACTCAAGACGCCACGCCACGGTCACACGGTGTGACGAAAGGTCAATCTCTTAATCACTTTTTATCTCCATCTTGTTGTGATGGCACTGATCTTAATTTGAAGTTAATCTGATGAAAGCCCTGGGACAAGTGCATCAAGTAAAAATGTGGAATATGGAAAAAAAATGGCCACTTAATCCAAAATGGCGGCCTCCCTGTTTGGTCAAGCATACCTATCCAAGATATTTTTTTGTTTGTTATGAAACGACACATGTCCCGATAGATTTGTATAAATGTCGGCCATCGTAGTGCCGGGGTTGCCCTATAGGGGGCGCTGGTCAGTTTTTTTGCCAAGCCCATTTCTTAAAACCATATGAATATCTTCAGGGGGGGGCTGTTGTTACACACATGTAGTTTGAGAGAGATAGAATCATGAACACTGAAGTTACAGCAATTTCGTGTTTCACGGCGAGTTGATGAACTTTAATGCCACGCCATTCATATGGCGTTTGACGAAAAGTCACGGTAATCTTATGTCTTCATTGTCAATGTCTTGGGACCCATTTGATACAGTTTGACATGGTTGAGGTCAGTGGATGAGGAGAAATTCATCCAAGTGTAAGACAAGCAAAAAACAAGACATTTCCTGTTGCCACCAGGGGGCGCTGCGGTTTTAAGTCATCATTTATGCATAGATGTCATCAGGCGGGGACTATTGTCTTACATGTCTAGTTTGGACTTGATTGGAACATGTATGTCCGAGATACAGATGCCCGTGTTTTGATGGCGTGTAACCAATTTTTAACGCCATGCCACGGTCACACGGTGTGATAAAAAAAAAATCCCTCAATCATTTTTTATCTCCATCTTGTTGTGATGACACTCATCTGAATTTGAAGTTGATCAGATGAAAGCCCTGGGACAAGTACGTAAAAGTAAAAATGTGGGATATTGCCAAAATGGCCACTAAAAGCAAAATGGCGGACTTCCTGTTGCGTTTTTCATAATGCTCCATGAGACTTTTTTTCATGACTGGTCACGATACACCTATATCCAGATTTTGATGAAAATCCGTTATGTGGAAACCTAGGGGCTGGTTCCAGGGGGCGCTGTAGAGCCATTTTGCCACGCCCAATTCCAATTACTCCAGAATACTAAAATATCCGCAGACCTTGAATTTCCTGCAAAGTTTCATAACTTTTTGAGCATGTCTAGACCCTGAAAAAGTCCCCCAAAGGGAAATAATAATAATAATAATAATAATAATAATAATAAAAATCCTTACAGATTCAATAGGGCCTCTCACCATTCGGTGCTCGGGCCCTAATAATAATAATAATATTAATAAAAATCCTTACAGATTCAATAGGGCCTCTCACCATTCGGTGCTCGGGCCCTAATAATAATAATAATAATAATAATAAAAATCCTTACAGATTCAATAGGGCCTCTCACCATTCGGTGCTCGGGCCCTAATAATAATAATAATAATAAAAATCCTTACAGATTCAATAGGGCCTCTCACCATTCGGTGCTCGGGCCCTAACTAGGGCTACGTTGTAGCACTAACGGGCCCGAGCACAGGCAATTTCAAGTCTGTTGCGGTCGGGGAAGAGAGAACGTTCGATGACCAAGCGCTCGTCTCCACATTGCCTGCGTTTGCCCTGTGCGGCAAGGAAGATCGCTCCACTTCTTCTGGCCAGCCGCTGGTGCTGAACTAGAGGTAAGTAACCTTGAAACTATCCAACATAACCTATTGCTTTATCTATCATCATATGCTTACATGCTTCAAGTTTTTTGTAATATGTAATTGTTATAAAAGTTACCGTTTATTTATCACGTCTAATGAACAGATTGAAGCAAGATAACTCGACAGTCTTGTTTTGGTTGTGACATTATTTTTTTTAATGAGTTACTATCAATACGCTACACGTGTACGTTTCATGTGATAGTAACTGTTTCACCAATATTCTGATACAGGATGGTATATCCGCCATTACTATTTTCACATCGTTTATTTAGTCTGTCATGGAGTTGTAGAGTGAATTAGACAGTAGTGATAAGATTATAATGTCCACACATCAGTGTTGTAAACACTTCTCCAATTAATTATATAATTATGTTTTCACACTGAGGGAAGTGGAGAGACTTGATGTGGACTGTTATCAACAGCTCTGTGGGAGATCATCACCTTGAATATTACAGATGAGGTAGAAAGACATTTTATCTATGTGTACAATGTTGTATTTCTTTGTCACGTTTTATCAAAAGCGATTTAAAGTATGTGCATTTAACCATTAGGATACAAACCCAGACCCTAGTACATCGGTTCTAGCTGAAATAAGTAGTGCTTCATAAACAACACAAAACATTCATAACAGTACGCTTCTGCTCCTCATTAATGCAGCTCCTGATGTCCCCAGCAGCAACATGGTGGAGATCTGCAGCTTCATGCTGGTCAACTGGAAGACAACTGATTAAGATTAAAAGATTAAGATTAAAATCCATTTATTCATCCCAAACACATGCACAGACATGCAAAGGCACACTCATGCAGGTAGGGAAATTTAATCGCTGCTTTTTACCCATCTGGTGCAGGACACACAGAGCAGTGAGCGACCATGTACGGCGCTCGGGGGAGCAGATGTTGGGGGAGTGAGGTGCCTTGCTCATGGGCACTAGAGAGGGTAGGGAGACTCTTGGATTTTTGGACAGATCAATCCAGGTTCGACTTTTGTTGTCTCTCCATGGAGTCGAACCAAAGACGAACCAGAGACCTTCTCTGCCCATAGTCCAAGTTTCTGCCACTCGACCACCGCCTCTCCTCATGCATCATCAAACTAGTAATCTACACATCACTCCATGCGTTGCTCCCTTAACTACAGATGGCCTGCGAATGTCATGGAGTTTTACAGTGAATTAGACAGTTTAGGTATGATTTTAATCTCCACACATCAGTGTTGTAAACAGTTCTCAAATTAATTATAGAATTATGTTTTCACACTGAGAGAAGTGGAAAGACTTGATTTGGACTGTTATCAATAGGTCTGTGGGAGATTATCACCTTGAATAGTACTGATGAGGTAGAAAGACATTTTATGTATTTGTACAATGTTGTATTTCTTTCAGCACTTTTATCAGAAGGGACTTAAAATATGTACATTTCACCATGAGGATATAAACCAAGACCACAGTACAACAGTTCTATCTGAAATCTGTTGTGCTTTATACACAACACAAAACATTCTTTAACAGTGCGTTTTTTCTCTTCATAGATGAAGAACTGCAGCACCTGATGTCCTCAGCAGCAACATGGTGGAGATCTGATTTGATACACTTTAGATAAGAACCCAGTGTTTTATATTTCTGCTTTGCCATAAGAGACAGAACATGGTCATCACAGCTGTATCCTTCAGGCTCGTCTGTCCCTAATAAAATGATAGGAAACATGAAAGTGATCGTCATTATTGTAGAGGAAGAGTTACATATGAACAAAGTGTGTAATCTTATTTTCTGTGGATATTCAACTGTGTATTTGAATATGCTTTTGGATTAAAACGTGCACTACCATGACAATGAATGTTTTTAATGGAGCTATTTCACATTAAAAGTATTGCATTATAATTTAATACATTATGTATTATGTGCAATACTTTGATTGTTTTTAAGTAATGAAATCAGGTCTGTACCTGGAGTCAGTGTTCAGTCTGGTTGGATTCAAGTTGTGTGTCAAGTTGGACCTTCTAGAGGAACATGAAACCAATACACAGATATGTAAAGTCATACATGGGCCAGGTTAAGTAATTAACAGACTTTTAAATGGTAAAAATAAAATATTAGTTCAAAGTTAATCAGAGCATAATCATTTCAGATTAGGAAATAGGTAGTGCATATAAGCCCACAACTCTGTATGACACTGTCTGTTCTAGTAAAGTTACAAGGCTATGACTTACTCATATTTAACAAAAGAATTCAGTGAAGTCTGTCTGAGATTAACGATTTAAATACTGAAGGTGGGAGACACGGTTATTTTTCACTGTAACACGTGACAGGACATCAACACCGTGACTCTGAATAAAGAGCCTTAAAAGACGTAGTGCTCCTTTGAACAGCTGCTCTTACAATGTGTAGCAAGTGCTAAATCTCCATTAGTATAATAGTAACAAAAATCACCCTTTACATAATTGAACATATATTTTCCATGTGAACCCCTTTAACACAGTTCAATTCAGGAGCAAAATATAATTTATACAGTATTTATTAGAGCTATTATTAGTAAACAGATCAAACAAATGCAGTACAACACATCACACATCCACAGTGTCTCTTTTGCTTATCATCACAGTCAGTCAGAAGTGTCCGTTTAACTTACGTAGCAGTTGAGAGATGCTTCGTTGGAGCTAGCAGGAGCTAGCTCATAGCCAGTGCTGCTGTTGAGAGCGGCAGAGTTCACACAGGAAAAGACACAACGGGAGAGGGGAAAAAAGCTTTGAGTGCGTCCCACAATCTAACCTGCTGAGCGAACAACGTCCACAGTGACTCCGCCGCCGTCCTCTCATCCAGACTCGCCAACCGTTCTCCGGTTCTTCGTGATACACAGCTCCGCAGCTTGTGACGACGTAACTTTTTTCAGAGTCTCATGAGGCGTTCACTTGCAGCTGTGTTAAATGCAGCTTCGTTTGTCATGGCGAGTTGAAGAAGTCTGCTGCAAAGCTATGAATAATCCGCATGATGAAAACTCACAGCAATGTTATGCCTACATTATCAATATATTGAGACCCATGTGACACAGTTTGACATGGTTTAGCAAAGTGAATGAGGAGAAATACATCCAAGTGTGAGACCTAACAAACCGAAAGCGGTCTCATGCTGCGTTCATGGTAACTCTGTTAAAATGGGTTTCATTGGTCATGGTGAGCTGATGAACTTTGATGCCACGCCATTAACAATCTGCATGATGAAAAGTCACAATAATGTTATGCCTACATTATCAATATCTTGAGACCAATTTGACACAGTTTGACATGGTTTAGTAAAGTGGCTGGAGGGAAATACATCAAAGAGTAAGATGACCAAAACAAGACATTTCCTGATGCCACCAGGGGGCGCTTTCCTTTTAAGTCATGATTTCTAGGTAGATGTCTTCCGGTCGCGACTCTTGTCTTATATGTGTAGTTTGGAGTCGATTGGACAAAATATGTCTAAGTTACAGAAGCTCGCTTATATTGGCGTTTAGTCGAACTTTGAGACCTCACCACGGTCACACGGTATGATGAAAAGTTTAAATATTGATAACTTTAGATCTTCATCTTGTTTTGCAGAGTCTCATCTAATTTTTAAGTTGATCTGATGAAAGCTGTCTGAGTAGTACATAAAAACATAACACGTACCAAAAACAAGACATTTCCTGTTGCCACCAGGGGGCGCTGTGATTGTAAGTCACAATTTCTGCACCGATGTCTTCTGGTGGCGACTCTTGTCGAATGTGTCTAGTTTGGACTCAATTGGACAAAATATGTCTGAAATATGGAAGCTTGTGTTTTGATGGCGTTTCATCAAACTTTAACGCCACACCACGGTCAGACGGTTTTGCTAAAACGTAATCCTTCAATAACTTTAGATCTCCAATTTGTTGTGATGACGATCGTCTAAATTTGAAGTTGATCTGATGAAAGCTGTACGACAAGTACATCAAAGAAAAAATATGGAATATGACCAAAATGGCCACTAAAGTTAAACTGGCGGGCTTCCTGTTGCGTTATTCATAATGCACTGATGGACTTTTTTGTGCATCTACTCATGATACACAATAGTCTTTGTTTTTTTTGAGGATCGGTGAATGCTAAATGAGGGGCTTTTCCGTAGGTGGCGCTCTTGAGCCATTTTGCCACGCCCTTTTCAAAATACTCCAGAATACGAAATTTTTCGCCGCCTTCGAATTTACTGCAAACTCCTACAACTTTTTGAGCACATTAAAGCCGTCAAAAAGCCAATTCATTTAAGCTAAGAAAAATAATAATAATAATAATAATAATCATTTCAATTTCAATAGGGCCTCCCACCGATTTCGGTGCTCGGGCCCTAATAATCATTTCAATTTCAATAGGGCCTCCCACCGATTTCGGTGCTCGGGCCCTAATAATAATCATTTCAATTTCAATAGGGCCTCCCACCGATTTCGGTGCTCGGGCCCTAATAATAATCTTTTCAATTTCAATAGGTCCTCTCACCGATTTCGGTGCTCGGGCCCTAATAATAATCATTTCAATTTCAATAGGGCCTCCCACCGATTTCGGTGCTCGGGCCCTAATAATAATCATTTCAATTTCAATAGGGCCTCCCACCGATTTCGGTGCTCGGGCCCTAATAACTTGGGCTACGTTGTAGCACTAACGGGCCCGAGCACAGGCAATTTCAAGTCTGTTGCGGTCGGGGAAGAGAGAACGTTCGATGACCAAGCGCTCGTCTCCACATTGCCTGCGTTTGCCCTGTGCGGCAAGGATGATCGCACCACTTCTTCTTGCCAGCCGCTGGTGCTGAACTAGAGGTAAGTAACCTTCAAACTATCCAACATAACCTATTGCTTTATCTATCATCATATGCTTACATGCCTCAAGTTTTTTGTAGTATGTAATTGTTATAAAAGTTACCGTTTATTTATCACGTCTAATGAACAGATTGAAGCAAGATAACTCCACAGTCTTGTTTTGGTTGTGACATTATTATTTTTTTTAATGAGTTACTGTCAATACGCTACACGTGTACGTTTCATGTCATAGTAACTGTTTCACCAATATTCTGATACAGGATGGTATATCCGCCATTACTATTTTCACATCGTTTATTTAGTCTGTCATGGAGTTGTAGAGTGAATTAGACAGTAGTGATAAGATTATAATGTCCACACATCAGTGTTGTAAACACTTCTCCAATTAATTATATAATTATGTTTTCACACTGAGGGAAGTGGAGAGACTTGATGTGGACTGTTATCAACAGCTCTGTGGGAGATCATCACCTTGAATATTACAGATGAGGTAGAAAGACATTTTATCTATGTGTACAATGTTGTATTTCTTTGTCATGTTTTATCAAAAGCGATTTAAAGTATGTGCATTTAACCATTAGGATACAAACCCAGACCCTAGTACAACGGTTCTAGCTGAAATATGTAGTGCTTCATAAACAACACAAAACATTCATAACAGTACGCTTCTGCTCCTCATTAATGCTGCTCCTGATGTCCCCAGCAGCAACATGGTGGAGATCTGCAGCTTCATGCTTGTCAACTGGAAGACAACTGATTAAGATTAAAAGATTAAGATTAAGATCCATTTATTCATCCCAAACACATGCACAGACATGCAAAGGCACACTCATGCAGGTAGGGAAATTTAATCTCTGCTTTTTACCCATCTGGTGCAGGACACACAGAGCAGTGAGCGACCATGTACGGCGCTCGGGGAGCAGATGTTGGGGGAGTGAGGTGCCTTGCTCATGGGCACTAGAGAGGGTAGGGAGACTCTTGGATTTTTGGACAGATCAATCCAGGTTCGACTTTTGTTGTCTCTCCATGGAGTCGAACCAAAGACGAACCAGAGACCTTCTCTGCCCATAGTCCAAGTTTCTGCCACTCGACCACCGCCTTTCCTCATGCATCATCAAACTAGTAATCTACACATCACTCCATGCGTTGCTCCCTTAACTACAGATGGCCTGCGAATGTCATGGAGTTTTACAGTGAAGTACACAGTTTAGGTATGATTTTAATCTCCACACATCAGTGTTGTAAACAGTTCTCAAATTAATTATAAAATTATGTTTTCACACTGAGAGAAGTGGAAAGACTTGATTTGGACTGTTATCAATAGGTCTGTGGGAGATTATCACCTTGAATAGTACTGATGAGGTAGAAAGACATTTTATGTATTTGTACAATGTTGTATTTCTTTCAGCACTTTTATCAGAAGGGACTTAAAATATGTACATTTAACCATGAGGATATAAACCAAGACCACAGTACAACAGTTCTATCTGAAATCTGTTGTGCTTTATACAAAACACAAAACATTCTTTAACAGTGCGTTTTTTCTCTTCATAGATGAAGAACTGCAGCACCTGATGTCCTCAGCAGCAACATGGTGGAGATCTGCAGCTTCATGCTGGTCAACCCAGTGTTTAATATTTCTGCTTTGCCATAAGAGACAGAACATGGTCATCACAGCTGTGTCCTTCAGGCTCGTCCGTCCCTAATAAAATGATAGGAAACAAAAAATATATCATTATTGTAAAGGAAGTGTTTCTTTTGAACAAGTGTGTATTCTCATTTTCTGTGGATATTCAACTACGTATTTGAATATGCTTTTGGATTAAAACGTGCACTAGCATGACAATAAATGTACAGTATGGAGTTATTTCACATTAAAAGTATTGCATTATAATTTAATACATTATGTATTATGTGCAATACTTTGATTGTTTGTATTAGTAATGAAAACAGGTCTGTACCTGGAGTCAGTGTTCAGTCTGGTTGGATTCAAGTTGTGTCTCATGCTGGACATGCTAGAGGAACATTGAACACAAATACACAGATATGTAAAGTCATACGTGTGCCAGGTCAACTGCTTAACAGACTTTTACATGGTAAAAATAAAATATTACTTCAAAGTTAAATCATTTCAGCTTAGGAAATAGGTAGTGCATATTAGCCTGCAATTCTGTATGACACTGTCTGTTCTATTAAAGTTACAAGGCTATGATTTACTCATATTTAACAAAAGAATTCAGTGAAGTCTGTCTGAGATTAACGATTTAAAGAGTGAAGGTGGCAGACACGGTTACTTTTCACTGTAACACGTTACAACACTACTCTGAAGAAAGAGCTTTAGGACACATAATGGTCCTTTGAACAGCTGCTCTTGCAATGCAGATGTGACGTTAAACACTCAGGTTTCTCAGGTTTCAGTTACATTAGCTAGCCCGGAGGCTAAATAGCCTCCGGGCTAGCTCCTTGAGCCGACACGCAGTCTCCTTTCTCAGATTCATCCTTATAAATTAACGCTTGTATCTGCTTGGTGGACCTGGGTTCATGGTGGTGTGTCGGTAACAGCTGGCATTAGCATCGAACCCGTTAGCAGCTGGTATGTAGCTTCCAGATTAGCGTTGCTAAGCTAGCACGCCTGATTCAAAGGCACCCTGCGAATCACTGCGAACACATGTAAATAAAATACTCTACGTGACTTACCACAGAAACGGGAGCGCAAACGTCGTTAACGTGTCCGTCAGGAGAAGGAGCAGAACATCAAACTGTGTTATTTACCGGATATGTGAGTGCAAGCCATTTCACGGTCTAATGAGGCGTTCACGTGCAGCTGTGTTAAATGGAGTTTCGCTTGTCATGGCGAGTTGAAGAAGTCTGCTGCAAAGCTATGAATAATCCGCATGATGAAAACTCACAGCAATTTTATGCCTACATTATCAATATCTTGAGACACATGTGACAAAGTTTGACATGGTTTAGCAAAGTGAATGAGGAGAAATACATCCAAGTGTGGGACGTAACAAAACGAAGCGGTCTCATGATGCGTTCATGGTAACTCCGTTAAAATTGATTTCGTTTGTCATGGTGAGCTGATGAACTTTGATGCCACGCCAATAATAATCCGCATGATGAAAATTCACAGTAATGTTATGCCTACATTATCAATATCTTGAGACCCATTTCACACAGTTTGACATGGTTTAGCAAAGTGGCTTGGGAGAAATACATCAAAGAGTAAGATGACCAAAACAAGACATTTCCTAATGCCCCCAGGGAGCGCTGCCCTTTTAACTCATGTTTTCTAGGTAGATGTTTTCCAGTGGCGGTTCTTGTCTCATATGTGTAGTTTGGAGTCGATTGGACCAAATATGTCTGAGATACAGACGCTCGTGTTTTCATGGCGTTTCATCAAACTTTAAGGCCACGCCACAGTCAGACGGTGTGTCAAAAAGTTGTTTCTTTGATAACTTTAGATCTCCATCTTGTTGTGATGAAACTCAAGTAACTTTTAAGTTAATCTGATAAAAGCTCTCCAACAAGTACTTGAAAATGTAATATGTACCAAAAACAAGACATTTCCTGTTGCCACCAGGGGGCGCTGTGATTGTGAGTCACAATTTCTACACCGATGTCGTCTGGTCGCAACTCTTGTCATTTGTGTCTAGTTTGGACTCGATTGTACAAAATATGTCTGAGATACAGAAGCTCGTATTTTGATGGCGTTTTCATCACACTTTGCCGCCACGCCACAGGCACACGGTATGACGAAAAGTTGATGTTTTTGATAACTTTCAATCTCCATATTGATATGACGACAGTCATTTACATTTTAAGCTGATCTGATGAAAGCTGTACGACAAGTACATCAAAGAAAAAATTATGGAATATTACTAAAATAAGCACTAAATCCATAATGGCGTGCTTCCTGTTGCGTTTTTCATAATGCTCCAAGAGGCTTTTTTGTTCATCTGGTGATGTTACACAACTGTCTTTAATTTCATAAGGATCAGTGAATGCTAAATGAGGTGCTTCTCCGTAAATGAGGGGAAGCTCCGTTGGTGGCGCTGTTGAGCCATTTTGCACGCCCATTTCCAAATACCCCAGAATACGTACATTTTCACGACTTTCTAACCAACTGCAAACTTTTACAACTTTTTGAGCATGATAAAGCCCTCAAAAAGCCAATTCATTAAATCAGGAGAAAAAAAAGAATAATAATAATAATCATTACAATTTCAGTAGGGCCTCCCACCGATTTCGGTGCTCGGGCCCTAATAATGAAAGCTCTCCGAGTAGTACATAAAAATAGAACACGTACCAAAAACAAGAAATTGCCTGTTGCCACCAGGGGCCGCTGTGATTTTAAGTCACGACTGCTGTGTTGTTGTCTTCAGGTCGAGACTCTTGTCTTACATGTGTAGTTTGCAGTCCATGGGACCAAATATGTCTGAGATATAGAAGCTCGTGTTTTGATGGCGTTTCGTCACACTTTGACGCCATGCCACGGTCAGACGGCGTGACGAAAAGTTGATCTTTCAATAACTTTTGATCTCCATTTTGTTGTGATGACACTCGTCTAAATTTTAAGTTGATATGGTGAAAACTCTTAGCCTGACGTTGTCATACTCACAATTGTAGTCAGAATGTGAGTCTGATACCGCTCCATTGGGCTGTGATTATGGGGCGTGTTTCAACCGAAGCAGGAAATAAAATTCCTCTTCGCTCAATTGGATAGACCTACAACCAATCAGAGCAACGTAGTATGTGACGTATGTAAAGCGACGCAAAGTTGTTGTCAACAGAACTCAGCTGCACGCACGCTGGAAGATGTAGAAGAATCAGTAAAACAGTTTTGCCGGGGTTATAAAAATAATTTAAGGATACACGGAGAGCTTACCAACACAATCAGCATTTTTGAGAGAAACAGTTAATGTAACAGCCCCCCCCGAACATTACGCAGAGTTTCTCTACTGATGTCATACGGCTCTTTATTGTTCACTTCATCGTAGCCGTAAATACACCGTAAAACTGGAATGACATTAAGTATACGATATTTTAATCCATAAAACCAAACACAAACATTAAAATACAATAAACAAACAAATCACCACGAAACAAGTCTGATGCGTTAACGTGACATAGCGACTCCCGTTCCGCGCTACCTGCAGCAAAGTAAATGGGACCAGCTTCCTTACCTCGTTCCGCGGGCGAGGGGTGTTAAACTATAGTTTTTGACACATGCCGCACAGCCCGCGTCCGGTCGTAGTTCCTGCTCCTATCCTTGTGCCGGCACTGTACGGCAGTTGTCTTATTGCACTGGTCCGCAAGCGAGGGATCTGGTGCGTCTATTAACATGGTCTGCTCCTTAAACTGCAGGTATTTATGCGAGGGGAGTTGCTACGTGTAAAACTAAATAAGCCCAACACAAAATAACAGAATAAAACAGTATGCATAAAGTTGCAGGTGTAGCAGTCAGTTACAGTAAAGTTGATTGCACGTACGAACAAGTTCTCCGTTTAGGATTACAGCTCCACAACACATCAAACAAATCGTATCACATTTGTCGGTCCTGTAAGAACTTAATCACACGGTTGGAACACAACATTCCCGTGTCCCATCTTCTTCGCGACCATCGGGGCCAGCTGATAGATTAAACTTTTTCCGAATCCAGTAGGAAGGATGGCAAAAACATCTTTTCGATCTACAAATGCCTTGATCGCGTTTCTCTGTTCCTCTTTTGAAATTAATGCGCTGTCGATGTCTCCTAAAACAGACTCAATGGCAGCATCTACACATCTCAGCTCTCCAGCGGCAGGCATGTTTCTGGAAAACAACGTCAACCGAAGTTCACTTTGATTACGTAGTTGATTACGTTACCGTTGATCATCTGTCCATCATCGTATAAAGCCCGCCCTGACAATCTGATTGGTCCGGATGATTTCAAACCGGGCATAATTTCTCCCCAACGGAGCGACTCCAGACCGAACTTCCCGACCTCAAATGTTGTGGGCGGGGCTAAGTTCGTCTGGCATCCAGGCTAGAAAACTCTACGAGAAGTACATCAAAGTAAAAATATGGAATATGACCAAAATGGCCACTTATTCCAAAATGGCAGGCTTCATGTTAAGTTTTTCATAATGGTCCTTGAGGCGTTTTTGTGCATCTGGTCATGATACACAACTGTCTTGATTTTCGTGAGGATCTGTGAATGCTAAATGAGGGGCTTTTCCGTAGGTGGCGCTGTTGAGCCATTTTGCCACGCCCATTTCCAAATACTCCAGAATACGTAAATTTAAACCACTTTCTAATTTACTGCAAACTTTTACAACTTTTTGAGCATGTTTAAAAATTCTCAAAATAATCCTTTCAATTTCAATAGGGCCTCCCACCGGAGGTGCTCGGGCCCTAATAATAGGAATAATAATAATAATTTCAATTTCAATAGGGCCTCCCACCTATTTCAGTGCTCGGGCCCTAATTAATCAGTGCCAGTTCCAATTGTAACCCGTCGGCATGCCTGCTCCATCAGTCTCATTCAGAGACCCATGTGCTCTAGGAGAGAGAGAGACTGCAGCAGACAAGGCCTCAACCTGAATAACTGAGGCCACCGGCAGACCTCGCTGCTGAACGATCTGAGGTTATCTCAATGACAGACCACCTGGACCCGAGATGAGGTCACCAGCCAGTGGATCACAGTCTGGCCGAGAAGGTCCTGAGCACAGTGGCACTTATTCAAGTAGGCTTGGTCAAATCATTTGATTCTGTCATTAACGAATGGGTTGATGTCTAAATCTACCTTCAAAGGTTCATTCACTTATTCATTAGTTGCCGTCAATCTGATCACAGCACAACCCAACTTATCCGCCATGATCCCTCAAATTATAACCTTTTTATTGTATTGCTTTGAATCATGTTGCATTTATTCCGTTTTGCATATTCTTGAGTTATCCTTTACACTTTTCCCTCCCTAGCAGACATTAGTAAACAAATCTCATATTTTTGTACCTGGTGGTTGCCTTTGTGTTCTTTTGAAGTCACAAATTGTTGTGGTGATTACAGTCCTGATAGTGGCTTTACTGAAGCAACTTGTGCAAGATGAGATACAAATGACATATTTAATGTCATTAATGACAGAATCATTTGTTTTGCATTTATGTCTCTTAGGAAAGTACCTGGTGGATGTGAGTAATAACAGGAGGGTGAACCAGTATCCAGAGTCGAACGCTGAATATCTGGCTTCACTGCTGCCGGACTCTATAGTGGTCAAAGGCTTCAACGTCATCTCAGCATGGGCCATGCAGCAGAGCTGCCCCAAAGATGCCAGCACACAGGTACAAAGTCCAACACATTCTGTTGAAGTCAACAACAAACTTATCACAAAGGTTACCATGCAACCTTATTGTGTTGATTTCACCATCAGCATTTATTAATGGAATTCAGTAACACTGAATTGGATCAGTCACTCAAGTCACATATTCTGGGCCTTCATTCACACAATAACAGGTGATCTCTCATCACTAAAGGCCGGAACATGGTTCTGCTTTTTGGGAGACAAGAAGAGACACGTAAGCGCAAAAGCCCCTTGCGTGCCCCTTGCGTTCTTTCAGACCCCTTCTTGCGTACTTGCGTGCATTGCCCAATTTTTGTAACTATACGACAAAGCTACGCAAGCCACACGCAGTCCGCAAGGCTGTGATTGGTCTGCTAACTACATCCTTTCCGGAGTCACATTTCCGGAGTCACATTTCCGGTTTCATGCCCCATCATACCGGCAGAAACCAAAGAAGATTTAGAAGAACGAAGATAGACCAAATAGAAGAGTGTTTGGCAGAAGAGGTCTGAAAGTATGTCCACTTGTATAACCTGTCATTGACGTTGACCTGGATGGAGATCTCGGCTAACGTCGGTTTGCAGGTCGACGAGTGTATGAAGCTGTGGAGCAAGATCAGGAAAACATTTGTCCGCCAGAAAAAGGCTATGAGGAGCAGCATTGGCGATGCAGGGGGAAAGAAAGTCCCTGCCTTTTATTTATTTCTATCGTGGTTGGGACCACACATTAAACACCAGGCGATGTTATAAATAAATAAACAGTCCATGACGACTGCCTCACACAAAGAAGGCGTCTCTAAGGTCGTCTTCAACAAAAAACGTTTCTCCCCCTAGTGTTCTGGCAGTGAAATGCTTTGCAACTGGCGCAATCCTTGGAGAATCATAAATTAAAACGAGTCCATCGACACAACTGTGTGAAAAGCCGCAGCCGTAGTTGCAGAACCATGCGCCAGCCTTGAGGCTCTGTACCTGGTATCAATGTCTGTCTCTAGTGAACAAAAGTAGGCAGCTCTAAGCTCAGGTGTGAAATAACCCAAGACAAACAGACAACACATTTGAGATCCAATCACCTTCAGAGGTGGTAGACACATATAGCATATTCTTTTAGCATCTCTTCACCTCTCAGTGTCTAAAATACAATAGTTTATTATACCTTCTGCCACAAGATTAACACTGACTGACTTTCAATTTTTTTGGCAAATGAATACATCTTATTTAATTGTAAAGCTATACACAGTGCATCTCACATATATATTCATGCATACACTTACTCACATTGACAATGGACATGTGTATAGTCTGTATAAAAAGAGAATAATTTGGTCTTTGGTCAAGTGCCTTGAGATAAATTAGATTATGATTTGGCGCAATACAATAAAAATCTCTAGTTGTCCACTAACTTCTTGGACAGGGATGGCCGCAAGACAGGATCAAGGGCACAGTAAAAGTGATTAAATTAGCTGTCTGTGAAAACCAGTGGGAAATGGTCTAAGGTCCGGACCAGGGGTTTTGAGAGAAAGATCAAATGATTACTTTGGTTACATGATAATATCTGAGACAGCAACATTATCATTTAGAAACATTTATCACCAAAAGACAGATTTTTCATTTAAACTCAAGAAGAAAATAAGTAGACAAACTGAAGAAAGAAATTGGATTATTTTGTCAAAGTTCTATTCCAAAAGTAATCATCATAATCAGGTCCAATGCATTTTGTTTCAGTATAATGTGATATAAAAGGCTCACTGCTGGATCTGTGGATTCTCGCACGATGACAAATCGGACACTTTCAATCTCTTCTAATTTAGGCACAGATTACACAATGCAGGACCCTCATAACAATAGAGCTCCTGGCTGTAAAATAAATCCTGAAATAATCCCCCAACATGTCAGCTGTCTTTATCCATGGTTTGTATTATAAAAGTTTGGAACAACAACTTAAGTCCTGCCATGAAGACGCTTCTTAAAGCTCAGGTTAACAGTACATTGGGTAGTGAAGAATTTTATGGTGGACCATTGATTTAAGAAATCATATTGCAGAAGTAAAGATCATTTATAAGATTTATATTATTGTTATTTCATATGCACATAACAACTGGGAGGTTTTTAGAGAAAATATTCTGTATTTATTTTTGTATCGATTAATTGTTATTTAGTTTCTCATAACTTCCTGACCTCCCTACCTTGTCTGTGCTCTAAGACCACATTGGTTCCCACTAACAACAATCTGATTTAATTCTTAAAACAACTGACAGATATATAGTTTACATTGTTACAGTAAAAATGTCAAGGTCCTGTTTGCTGTACTTTGTAATAATTCTTGCTCAAACACAAAATTGTTAATCTGTTCCTCACTACTCTCAGCAGTGGGTTACCATATATGTTTGCTCTGATGAGTATTTCTGGCAGCTGTAGATGGAATATTTTGCTGCTATTGATAGTACAGTGCAAATGTGAAATGGGGAGAGAGAATGGGGAAGATATGTAGCAAAGGGCCAGGTGGGAACTGAACCTATACCATAAGTCAACATACTTTTCATGGTAATTATGGAGCATGTCACCCAGTGCAACACTGTGGCTCTTTGAGGAGTTCAGTGGCAAAGAGAAATAAGTAATTATCAATATTCTATCTCAAATGTCTTCTCCCCTTGGTTCCATACTTTCTGCTTCTCTAACCAGTCCTCTTCTCTGTAATACTGGCTCTGTGTAGGTATTCATCTGCAGTGACTCAGTGGAGGCACGACGGCAAATTATGGAGTTAGCCCGCCAGCTCAACTTCCAGCCCGTGGATATGGGCGCATTGTCTTCTTCAAGGGACATTGAGAACATGCCCATACAATTATTTCCTGGTTGGAGGGGCCCAGTCCTAGCTGCTGTGGCCCTCTCTATCTTCTTTTTTGCCTACTCTTTTGTACGAGATATTATCCACCCATATGTGAAATACAAGCAAAGTGACTTTTACAAGATCCCCATTGAGATAGTCAATCGGACACTGCCCACTGTGGCTATCACTCTTTTGGCCCTTGTGTACCTGGCTGGCCAGCTGGCTGCTGCCCACCAGCTCTATTATGGTACTAAGTACAGACATTTCCCACATTGGCTGGAGGGGTGGCTGCAGAGCCGAAAACAGATGGGCCTACTCAGCTTCTTTCTGGCTGCTGTCCACGTTCTCTACAGCCTCTGTCTGCCCATGAGGAGATCGGAGAGGTACCTGCTGCTCAACACTGCCTACCAGCAGGTCAGTATAGGACAAGGGTTACTGACAATATGTCCACATTCATACTCATAAACTTGATCTTCCACCACACAAAGCTGGCATGAAATATATCATCATTTTGAGAAATATAATTATTTCATCTAATACATCTAAATATGTATTTAGATGTATTAAATCTAAAAACATATTTAGGGTGAAGAGGATGTCGCACCTTATTAAGCCCTATGAGACAAACTGATTTGGGAATATGGGAATATCTGGCAACATGCACTTTAGCCAGAGCTGCTGCCTACAAAGACCTATTTTACTCACCTATATGTTGCATTGACCTATTCTGCCTGCTGCAACAATATATTGATGGCCCAGGCAAGACTGGCCTGTTAATACATACACATGAATGAGGGAGATGTAAAAATATTTACATCTGAACAAATTTCAATCCAATCATTTTTTAAATCAAGGGTTTATGATCTATCAACTTCAAGACGTAAAAGGGACCAGCGTGTTCAACATTAAGCTTACATGAACTGAAAAATGTGGTGCGAAATAATGAATTATTGTAAGAAAATAAAAAACTGTTCCCTTGTCAAGCATGGATTTTCCTCGATCTTCCTTAATACATTTGGAGATTATTTAATTCAAGGTTTAGTCGGAAGAGATGTGTTTTTAGTTTGCGGTGGAAGATGTGTAGACCTTCTGCCAATTTTTTGTTGAGTGGTTAGCTCGCAATGAGGCAGCAACAAGCCAATTGGCAGATGCAGAGCGGAGTGGACGGGCTGGGCTGTGAGGTTTGACCATGTCCTGGAGGCAGCCACTGGTAACCAGTGAAGGGAGCGGACGAGCGGAGTAGTGTGTGTGAATTAAGGTAGGTTGAAGACCAGACGTGCTGCTGCATTCTGGGAGAGTAGACTGTCGAGTGTCACACCCAGGTTCCTAGCAGTCTGGGTGGGGGCTTACACGGAGTGGTCAAAGGTGGGGGAGAGCGTGGCCTAGGGGATAGAGCGGGTGGTCTGCAAGAAGAAGGTTGCCGGTTCGAATCCCACTCTATCCCATCTGCATGCCTAAGTGTCCTTGGCAAGATACTGAACCCCTAGATGGCCCCTCATAAAATGATGAGTGTTCTAAAAATGTAAGTCGCTTTGGATAAAAGCGTCAGCTAAATGACATGTAATGTAATGTAATGTAATAGTCAGGTTGTGGGTGGGAGAGTCTTTCCCTGGTAGGTAAAGTAGTTCAGTCTTATTAAGGTTAATTTTCAGGTGGTGTGCATGCATCCACTGAGAGATCTCAGTCAGACAGGCAGAGATTCATACTGCTACCTGTGTTTCAGATTGGGGAAAAGTGAGGATAGTTGGGTGTCATCTGCGTAGCTGTGGTAGGAAAAGCCATGTGAGTGAATGACAGAGCCGAGAGAGTTGGTGTACAGAAGGAAAAGGAGGGGACCCAGGACAGAACCTTGAGGGACCCCAGTAGTGAGAGGTCAAAGTTCAGACACAGATCCTCTCCAAGTTACCCGGTAAGTGTGATCTTTTAGGTAGGATGAGAGCAGGGAGAGAACAGAGTCTGAGACACCCAGATCATGTAGGGAGGAAATAAGGATCTGTTGGTTCACTGTGTCAAAGTTTTAGAAAGAAAGGGAAGAAGAGAGAGAGGTCTGTAGTTTTTTACTTCAGATGGGTTTCTTCAGGAGAAGGTTAACTCTGGCTTGAAATAGTAAAGCAAACCATTCTTAACTGACCATCTCTTTAATCCAAATCCATGCTTGAGTGCCTGAAATATTAAGCATACTCCGACATATGGTGGTAAATATTGGTCATGTCCACTCCCATATCTATGCAGCCGTGTTCTACATTAATTGAAAATATTATGAAAATGTATATCACAGACGCCAAATATACAATGTATTAAAATAAGAGCTTTGAGATAGGTTGAGTTTTATTAATGAGTGTTGAGGAAGAGCATTTCCGATATTTCAAAGTTTCACTTCCATATTTCCTGCATTTATGTTTTTTTATCATATTCACACAAACAAATTTGGTGCCGCTAGTATTCTTTTAACCCTTTGACGTGGTTTCAGGAGGTAAATAGAGTCAAAGCACCTCGTCTTTGTCCCAGTCTTTTCTTGCAGGTTGATGTTGCCATGCATTATAACAAGTGATATGTGATAATGCCTTTGATGAATTCTATCTTGAGCATCTTCTGTGTTGTCAGGTCCATGCTAACGTGGAGAATGCGTGGAATGAGGAGGAAGTGTGGAGGGTGGAGATGTATGTTTCCTTTGGGATCATGAGTCTTGGGCTCCTGTCACTTTTGGCCATCACCTCCATTCCATCCGTCTACAGCATGCTCAACTGGAGGGAGTTCAGCTTTATACAGGTATGAACATAAACTCCGGGGGTTTTCGAAATCTGACTGTGTCTTTCCTCAGGGTGGAAAATCTGTTAAGTTAGTGAAATGTTACCAGAGCTGCAGAATCAATGAATTATCTTGCTTAGACCAAAATAATCACTAATGATTCTACAGAAACTGTATTTTGTCTATGATAAATGCTTGTCTTCAATGAACATTAGAGATAGTGATGTGAACAACAGGAATAGGGAACACTGGGTTTGAGTTACACAAGGTGAAGTTTGGCCCATGGTAATATTGCAGTGTACCAGGAGTTGTGTGTCTGAAATGGAGGGATGGCTTTGCTGTACGTTCATAGCACTTGTTACATGTGTGCACCATCACACGTCTCTCTGTCTTTGCACCAGTCCACTCTTGGCTACATTGCCCTGCTCATTGCCACCTTCCATGGCCTGCTGTTTGGCTGGAAGCGGGCCTTTGAGGAGGAGGCCTACCGATTCTACCTGCCCCCCAGCTTCGTGGTGGCCCTGACCCTGCCGGTGATTGTGATACTAGGAAAGGTGATGATTCTGCTTCCCTGTGTTGCCTGCAAGCTCCATCGGATCCGCCGGGGAATGGATAGCTGTCAGTACCGGTGCCAGCGCCTGGAGCCAGTGGGTTCAGCTGCCCATGTTTCACCTGAGAGAGTCACCATCATGTGATCACTGCAGCACATAGCTATCTGCTCCTTTACTTAGGGTTTCACACATACTGCCACATGCCATACAAACAAAGACTATTTACTCATGTGATGAAAATGCAATATTGTTCTCACTTTGTTATTGATAACAGTGTTTCGTGACATGTGAATTATGTACTTGTGTGATTGTGTTCCAGATGTTTGCCCAAACTTTAAAACTGAATATTATTTCCTTGACATTGTCCTATCAATATGCTCCAAGTACCTGGCAATATTTCACCAACAGTTTCATGTTGAGTACACTCAGATACACATTAGTCATTAATGAAAAGGGTAAGACCAACATTTTTCCACATAAAGGTAACTTTACAGGTTCTACAGGTACTACTTATGAAAGCAATAGTGTGAACAAGTCTGAGAAAGTAACCCCAATGATGTCATAGGGTGGAGATAAGAGATTTAACTCATGAAATCTATTTGTCTACCAGGCAGGGATGTTTAATGAAAAGACACTTCTGAGTCTCTCTTCTGATCGAGTAACTGTTTTCTGAGTGATATATGGTCCTGTCACATGGTAAAACATCATAATCAACACCTGTTATTTAATACAACAAATGGAAACAATGGTCAATGCTAAGAAAATCAGATAAGACGTGGATATCTCCCTTTTTACAAATTTGCAACTTTTAAGACGTTAAGACTTAAGACTTTTTACTTTTAAGGAATACACATGAATAGCTGGGTTCTTCTGTCCATGTTGTCAGGTCAACAAGAAACTCGAAAATGCATCAGTGTTCAGTATGTTAGTCCTGTAACAACCTGGTGACAACATGTATTTTATACTTGAAGGTTGACACATTTCTTTAAAGTCATGTTTTTCATTCTTAAAGCCTAAAAAACAATTAAATAAACAATTATGTGTAAGTAACTTAGAAGAAATCCTTAGTTTTTTGTTTGTTTATTATATCACTCTGCTTAAAATTTTTCTAAATTTTACAAAGATGTTTCATAACACTGTCAAATGTTTTAAGGTATTTGTTGATTGTGCATTATCACTATGTTGTTATGGTTTTTCTGCCTTTCATGACTGTGGTACTATACCAGTGAATATTGTGTCTATCTGTCATGTTCTAATTTATGAGATCCATGGCTTTGATTGACGAGTCATGTTTGTACACACTGCATCTTAATGGTGAAGATATTTTGGTTGCCTGCAATGTAGCTTATCTGCCAGTACAATTACATTAGCTTATAGATATAGTCATGCTGCCTTGTCAAAAACAGTGTCAGGTCAACATCTTCATACAGGTAAGATCTGATCATTTTCACTGTAAGATGTGTGACTTTTCCATCAGCGCTTTTGGGCGTAATTCTGATGATAATCTGTTCTGTTCAATGTGCCTATCAATTTGAATAAAGTATGTCACCAAAATACTAACAGCATTCATCAAAACGTGATGTTCACTCCGGTGGATCATCCACCTAAAGCATTTTTACATCTGGATGTATATTCTCTGCCTTGAAATAAGTCAAAAAGCATTGGCTGACTTGCTGTAGTACAGTACCAAATGTTTTAGAGCCTGTTCTTGTCATACATTTTTAATCATGTGCAGCTTTGATTTAGCTTTTTGGCTAATACGCACATTACGGCTGACTGTCAAGTTTCAAGTTTAGTCATGAAATTCCAGCGACCTCAAACAATAAAGTGGAATAAAATTGTGTTTCTCGGGATCTGTGTGCACGTACAAACTGTTTAAGGCAATAAAGTGTCTGAGTTAAAATGATAAAAAAATAAATAAAAGGACTTAAAAGTTAGCATTATAAAGGGGTGGGAGGAGTGTCTCAAAATACTGAAGGCTTTCTTCCTGCATGTCTCCTTATAGATGTCGCAAACATCTGTCTTCATAGGAAATCATGTCCTAAATGAAGGGTAGTGAGACCCCGATGACCTTCTAAGCCATCCTTGTGACATGTTGTCAGGTATTTCTTTCTGACGCACTGCAGGTCGTCAGTACAATTTCAACAGTGCCACAGTAGAAAGTGGAGAGGTTGCCCTACCAAGCCCTTCCAAAGAAGCTTTGTTTTTTGCTGCTGACCCTCTCCATTGAGCAGCTGCTGATCTGCCGTGGGGACTGCTCAGTCTTTGACCTGAAGTCCATCTGTTGCACCACTGCCCTGGAGTATGTTTCATCGACATTACCGATGAGTCCTACTAATGTAGTCATCCGCAAATTTGATGAACTGGTTTGAGTTGGATTTATTAATGCAGTTAAATGTAAGTGGAGTATTTGGCGAAAGACTGATCACGCAGCCTTGAGGGGTCTCTGTGTTCAGTGTGATGTCTTGGTGCCACAACATACTGAATGTGGTCTGACAAAAAAAATCAAACATTTATTTGCAGAGGGGGCTTCTTAATCAGCTACCCTGGGATGATGGTCAATGAACAGTATTCTGGCACTGGTTGGCAGCAAAGTTTGCAAATTGAAACAGAATTTGCGAGGAGAACAGCAGACATTTAGGCTGAACACATGGTGTAAATGATGCCGTTTCGGGCCAAGAACACCTGGATGACACCACAGGAGCAGTATGGAGGCAGTTTCTTTTCCTTCGGTTTTTTTATGTTCAAAGAAGTGGTCACCCTTGACTTCAACTGTATTGGATTTGGCTGCAATGCTGTTTACCCCTGAAACTCCAGAAGTGTTTTGTGGACTTAAACACTTCACCAACCCCTCCATCCGCATAGCGGTGAGTAGATGTGAATTAAAATGTTTAGGTTAACGATAACAAATCTATCCATTCTCCATCTCTCCTATACGTTTATGTGGGAGCTGAAGCCATCCTTGCTGACATTAGGCAAGAGGCAGGGTAAACTTGACAGGTGATGACCCATCAACATGATTTGTTAAAGAGCTACGAAGCAAAACATGTATAGTATAAAATAATTTTAATGAAAACCCATCACACTTAAATCTCAGTACATTCATGGTGGCAAATAAAACTCAATTTAAATCTGATTCATAACTTAAGAAATAAACAAAGAAATAAAACAAAGTCGGAACTTTCACAGTAACTAACACCAACACCTTTTATACAGTTAGTGGTATGTAGTGATGGCAAACGGTATAACCGCTCAATATAAAATATAGTTTGACCATTTAATGAACCAATGGGCTGAAGTCGCATTTGTTTTCGTCATAGTACAGGAGAGAGCTGCCTTCTCTCAACACACTAAACCCATAAGAACAAAGTGCAGCAGTTGTTTTTAATCTAAATACTTAAGATGAGAATGAGGTTTTTTACACCATCAGACTCCACTGTGCTGTGTCATTGGGCTACTTAAACTGAGCTCATACTACTCAGCAAACGAATACATTTTACAGTTGCAACCAAACATGAATGGGGGGGGGGGGGGAGAACAATCTCCGCTAAAATCAGTGGCGGGTAAGACGTGTTGTGCATGTTATCTAACAATATTTACTGAGGCAAACTCGCCATTTTGGCAGATGAACAATAATGCTACACCTTTTCAATGGGATTCGGCGTGAAGGCAGGTCCACTGCTTGGTCCTGAAAAGCGACTAAAACGTCCCACACACACACATTCAGCGGCCGGTGCATGTCCATCAGTGGTAAAAACAGAGTCATATGTGGGAGCGCACCTGCTCCAGGTACGGCAGCAGCTCCTGAGCAGTGGGCCTGCATCTGACCTCTGCGCTCCAACACAGGCTCAACAGAGTCCTGCACAGCCGCCCCTGCTCCGAGCGGAACACCGGCTGGTCCTGGACTGGCGGTCGCAGATTGTACGCCACCACCGCATAGACCACGTGCTGCCGGTCGCCGGTGTAGGGCTGCTCTCTGGTGATCAGCTGCCACAGGGTGATCCCGAAGGAGAAGATGTCCGCCTTAGGAGACACCTCCTCGCCCTTCAGCAGCTCAGGGGCCCTGTGCGTGTACGTGCCGCCCATGTGGCTGAGGAGGGGGGTGATGGTGCTCGTCTCACAGCGACGGTCTACTTTGAGAGAGCAGCCGAAATCAACTATTTTGCAGACGTCTTCACTGGACACCAGCACGTTGGCTGGTTTTATGTCGAGATGCACGATGCTGTGAGAGTGTAGGAACCGCAGGCCGTGCGCGATGTCTGTGGAGTACCTGAGCCAGCGGTCCTCCCCCAGCTCTGCACAGCCGTAGATGATCTGTTGCAGATTTCTGCTCCCAACAAACTCCATCAGGATGGTTCCGATGCTGCTCTCATCTTCAAAATCCGCCGGCACGCAGGTGGTAGCCGCGATGACGCGCACGACGTTTCTGTGGCGCAGGTGTGCTGCGTTCAGCTCGGCCCAGAAGCTCTGTCGGGAGGCCAACTTGTTCTTTGTGCATTTCTTGACTTTCTTCAGCGCCACGGTCTCCCCGAGGTACTCCACCTTGTAGACAGAGCCGAATCCCCCGGAGCCCACAGGCTGCATGGACCGCAGCTCCTTCCAAAGGATCACAGACGACCAGAGCCGGCTGGCCACTCTGCCGTGCAGTCGCTGGACGGGGACCTGTAAGGTGGAGCCGTGCGAGTGTCTGGTCAGCGGGCTGCTGCAGGTCCCAATGTCCAGAGATGGGTAGAGGTCTTTAGGGAGCAGGCGACTCACAGGGTTCGGAGAAGGCATCGTTGCATGTTAGAGTCAGCCTGTGCAATCTAAGGTTTGCCGCTGACTGAACAGCACAGCTCTTCACTGCTTTTCTGTACACGCACAAACGCAGCCACACTGCCACTTAGTGTTGTGGAGTATGTAATGCTTTCTGTTTGGGTTCAACGGGTTCATCCCAATGGTTCAACTCAGTTTACTCAGTCTGCAGTAGGGGAGGACGGGTAATATGAGCCACTTTTTGCATTCTGTTTGAGGTGAAGCACAATAATATTTATGTGTGTCCAAAAGTAACTACCGTGTGCATGCCACTGCTACATCAGCAGCTTACTGGACAACTTTGTGCTGTGTTCAGTTTGAGAGGTGGACAGAGATTTTACATTGTTCAGCATGAGGCTGGGGGAGGGAGCTCCACTGGGAAACATGTAACACAGCTCAGAGGCTGTATTTGTCCTGCTCAGTGTGTTTCACTGAGACTTTCCCAGAATGCATCTACAAATTATCACATTCTAACAACTACGTCAGTGCACAACAGTGTTGATAACAGAGGAAAGGGCACAATGTGCTGCATCATCTGTTCGTCTGTTCATGACAAACTGTGTCACTCTTAAATTCGGTTCCCCTGCGAATGATCCTTGAAACTTCTAAATAGGCCTTGAGATGATCTTCAGTGTCTTTGTTCTGCACAGGCCAAGCTGTGCTTAAGATTTGACAAAAGCGAGGGCAAGAGGGAGAATTACTGAAGCGTACGGGGTAAGATATAGTGTGGCTCAGTTTGAGACTCAGAGACAGCTAAACAGGTCTGTATACACATCATATGCCATGCTGTTAGTGAATGGATTTTTAATGGATTTGTCTAGACTCACAATATGATCAAATTAACTAATTCAACGTAAATATAAACATTATGTAAAAAAGATTTGACTATTGTTTTCCTGTGGGACAATAAAGAAAACTTAGTATACAGTCCGAGCAATGCATTACATTTCTTATAAGTTTTGTTATCGTATGATCTATACCCAGTCTAATACATGTCTGAATTGTTCAGTAAAACATTGACTTTTAGAATTGGTTCACCTCAACTTTTATAAAACCACTCTCTAAAACATACAAGCCAGAAACATGTATACAGAGTTCAACGTCGAAAAGTGAAGATGTGTGACAATGTGTGGGTGAATGGGTGAATGCCCGAAAACTGTAATGTAAAGAGCTTTAAGTAGTTATTAAGGCCAGAAAGTGCTATTTAAATAAAGGCCGTTTACCATTTTATCAAGAAATTCATTCATTCAAGATTCTGAAAGTAATTGTGTTAGTGGCTTTACTTTTAAAATAAAGAAAATAATCTTCTTCCCCTGCTTGGAGAAGAAGATTATTTTCTGCGATCCATTGTTATAGCTTTTTGCCTTGTTAATATTTGCTCAAAATTAGCTGGAATACCTTATGAAATCAAAATTGAATATATTTTCTTAAAATCTGACCCTAAAAGATATTTTTTAACTTTCTTAAACTTCCTTTTTTTAATGTGAACTACATGGTGAATAATATATGCTAAATTGTAATGGGGAAACAAGTAATTAAGGTATAAATAATAGTGATAAATGGATAAAAGACACACTGCACACCTTTTAGTGATGTGACTGTCATAAAAATATCTATATTTTCTTCTCCATTGACCCAGTCTAACACACATACATACACAGTAATCATATCAGCTTTGACTTTTTAAGAATCCACTTAGCTATATATATTACATTTTACTTATATTATATTATTAGGCTACCTCACAGTAACACTAGTTAGTTCAAATGGCCTGGTGTGTATAAAAATCCCCTGATGAACCACCAACAGATAAAGATCAAGAGACAAAATCACAATTGTAGACATGTTTAAAGAAATTATCAGACATAGTGCGGTTGGATCCTTCTCTTATGTTTATTAAACTTTCATTACATTGTGTAAAACACTGGAGTTTATGACTGCAGGCCTTCTCCCTCATAGCAGCAAGGTATGTTAATCCAATCAGGTTACTCTGCCAGACAATAAATAATCTGCCTCTTTGGATGATGTCAATGTTTCAAACACAATGGATAAAAGCTGCAGCATTCATTTTTATTTTACACAACCTATAAACACATACATATATATTTAGTTATATATATGTTTATGTGAAATACTTTGCCTATTTATAAAAATACAACAGTAGTTTGTAAAATAGATTTGAAGAAAAATATTGAGAATTAGCAATGAGTCCATCATTGAAACAGGATGGCATTATTGAAATGCAATGGATAACAAAACCAACATGGCTGGAATGCAGTTTGTCTCTGAACTTCCTCTGCTAATTTTGAACGGAGTCGTGTTTCTCAGCATCAGCACAGATGTCTGCATCTCTGCTGAGTGCACATCACTCAGAGTTATCTCCCACCATGACACAGATTCCAAATATCAAAACACAAGGGTGGGTAGGGGGTCGACTGGGGAGACGTCTGGGGGAATTTACAGGCAAGTCTGTAAAAAGACTACAAAAATCACAGTACAATGAAATATATGTAGCTATATAGTACAAACAGGCACACAAATGCCAACTGTTCAGCTAAACTGGATATTTTGTTTGTACAAATGATACATTTAATAACTAGAAAAGAGGTCTGTAGCACCTTAAGGAGCTTTAGAAGTATGTTAGCAGCTTGATCCAAGACCAAAATAAATTGCAGTATTGCAGTGTTTCTTACATACACATTCAATAAAGTTCACTGGTACCAATGAAGCTTATATAAAAGTTTGACATGATTTGCTAAATGTCTGTGCCTCTCACCGAAGAGCATCTGCTGTCTGTGGTTCCCACTCTGGAACACATAGTGTTTTTAGGACAGTTTAGTTAGTAGTTTTAGTTTTATTTACTTTCAATTTTGATCCATATTTTGTTGATTTTAATACTCCCCCATCAAATCTCTGGATTCTATCATACAGACATAAATTAAATCAAGACTGCAGTTAGCTGATTGTACAGTTGGAGAAAAACCTCTAAGAAATCAATTCACATTTTTTCATAATTTCACACTTAGGTCAAATGATGATAGAAGAGGGCAAAAACACCCCGGGAGGAATTGAACATATATCTTGTTTGTCTTTTTAACAATAACTTTAACAAGATGATACAATTAAGCGCTAAATAACTGTCCGGTTAAGCTTCATTATTGCCTGTGCTCTCACTTAACCTAACGGTTTTAAAAGTCAAGAAGGCTTTCTGAAAAACTAAATCGTACATAAAATCGTACATAAAAGCCTCTTCAGTGAGACACACAGAACACTTGTGCAAGTAAAGCAAAATTACACTTTGATAGGAAAAACACTGTCAAAATTGTACCTGTAAAAATAAAACATTTATATTGTATTTACATGTTATTGTTCTCTGAAAGAGCTAAATATATATCTATAGTATAATAAAGGTTTTAGACAAAAAGGATTGTAGGAAATGAAGGCATTCAGTTCAAAAAGTGCTATTATTACTATATAAAGTACATGTACACGTATATGTATGCATATATACGTATACATATATATGTAAAAGAGAGGGAGAGAGAGGTTTGCTAGTTACACTTGTAAAATCTCAAACCTTGACGAGATAAAAATAGCAAAGTTCCATAAATGATTTGCATTACACATTCAACTCTATATTTCACACAAGCCAGAAAAATATTGACTCTATTCATGTCTCATCAAGTCCCATCATTCACAAAGAAAACAGGGGAGCTTAACACTTCTAGTTCATCATCATTTTTAAATCCTGGAGCACAAAAGCAAGATGAGTATGTGAGGTAAATGATAACACTATTGGGTTAAATATATGTATCAAACATTTTATGTAACTCAGACGCACCATCTGTTAACTGCTGCAGTTGAAGGGAAAAATGTTTGCAATCGTGATGTTCACATTCATAGTGTGCAGTCAAATGTTTTTTGAATAGAGAAGACAAGTATACAATGATCTTTCTGTTCTACAGATAAAACGTAAAACGTACAATTGTTGTTTTGTGGAACAATGGACATCAGCTGACTTCACCTTTGTCACATTTCATCATTCAGTAATGTTGTAGTAGGGCTGGGAATTTACTGAAATGTGTCAATATGATGATAAAGGTCTACATTATATATTCAGTTTACTCTTTTGAGCAGTATCTCATGGCCTTCATCTGCAAATTGACCTTGCTCAATTCATATGTAGTTTGCTCACTTCTCATCATGTGCCCAAAGTATGGAGCTTTGGTCAAATGATATATTTTCATTGTCAAACCTTAACTTAGTAAAATACAGAGTAGAATTAGCAACTAATCAAAACTGAGCTTTCCCAGTAGTTTTTTGATGCACAGTTAGTACTTTAAAAAATATTTGCCTCCTTCTGATCTCTTTCAATTTCTGTAATGTCGTTACACTTAAATGTTTCATATCATCAAAGTAATTTTAATATTAGTCTTATGTAAACCGAAATAAAGGTAATAAATTGTTTTTAAATGACAATTTCATTTATTGAAGGAAAACACTGTTTTGCCTAATGGGAAAAAGGTATTTGACCCCTCAGTTTCTAACAAGCCAAACCAAGGCATGATTATGGGAAAAAAAAATTCAATCTAAACATCAGGCACTTCAAAACCGACACATGATGCCATAAACTAAAGAACTTCAAGAACAGATTTGAAACAACCCCATTGAAATCTACAGTACTCTGGAAAGGTTTTTTAGAGCCATTGCTAAGGTTCTTGGACTCTAAACACGGTGAGAACCGGTATAAAGACAACTTGGGACAGTGGTGAACCTTCCTGGAGTGGCCGCCCTTCCAAAGTTCCTCCCAGAGCGCTTCAACAACTCATCTAGGAGGTCAAACGCAGTCGGATTATGCAGCAGGACAACGATCCACAGGCCACAAGCAAGTCGACCTCAA
Organism: Platichthys flesus; assembly: GCF_949316205.1. Lineage (NCBI taxonomy): Eukaryota > Metazoa > Chordata > Actinopteri > Pleuronectiformes > Pleuronectidae > Platichthys > Platichthys flesus. The sequence continues at coordinate 20,119,856 of NC_084965.1, read as the reverse complement.
AATGGCCCAAAGAAATAAAATAAAGTCAGAGTCCTGCCTTGAATCCAATTGAGACGCCCGTCATGCTAAAAAGCCCACCAAACAATTAGAGTGGGCCAAAATTCCTCCACAGCGATGTCAAAGACTCATTGCAAGCTATTACAAATGTTAAGTGCCTAGGGTGGCACAACCAGTTATTAGGTTTTGGGGGCAATTCATTTTTCACATGGGTGATTTAGGGTTTGAATAAACTTCAATAAGTGAAATTACCATTTTTCGTATACTCATGTTTTCTATATCTTAAAATTATTCGGCTGATTTAAATACAACAAATTAGCGGAAACTGGAGAAATAGGGCAGGGGCAAATACCTGTTCACAACTTGATTGAAATCAGAAACTAGTTCAAAGAATAAGTCATGATGTTTATGTGCTACACAAACATTTCAGTTGATGACCAGCCCCACTAAGCTGGCTTCTGATTGCGAGCACAAAGTAAAGTGTATAACAACAGGGACTACACTCATGAGCCCATAGATAACAACTAGATAACACAGACACTGGAACCTACCCTAACACTTGTGACCTCAGCATTCTATGTGACCATTCTATGTCTACACGTACGTTACTTCATGATTCAGAGTTTTCCTGATTACCAGTAACACACTGCGACTCTCAGGTGTCTGTCATACTGTCAGAGCTGAAAATCTGCCAATGGTGATGAAAATAAATCACAAAGTGATGTGCAGAGTGCTGAGCCCACAAATGAGTGTGACCCAAATCAAGCAACTTTATAGGAGCAAAAATAGCTGTAGCTATTAAATGCAGCTCTACAGCCAAGAGAAAATCTACATCTAAACACAGTCAATAGAGGTAATGGCAGTTGCTAATGCCATTTCAAAGCAGTGCATCAGTGTTGACGGTAGTTTAATGTTTGATTCTGTTTGGATTTTGATAGCAAACATCTCCGGGGAACGTTTTTCACGTTATAAATCAGTATCTGCTTGTTTCAACACACCATTGATGGTTTATACTTTTTCACACGGTGTGAATAACAACATTCACAACCCCAAAATCCACATGTCTTATGCACCATTCCAGCATCTTTACAAATGTTGGAATCATTAACAGAATCTTGAAGTTTCGAGGTGTTAAGTTAGTTATACATGTAACTCTAACCTGTGGAAAACAATTAAAAAATATATCTGTTCAAACACAGCTGTTATTTATCTAGTTGTTGTTTTTTTAAAGCCCCTCATGGAATTCCCACATTGATTGTAAATCATATGTTGTATTTCCTGAAAAATAAGGCACATCTGCTTGAAACGTATAGTTTGAGGGTGACTGTGTCCAGAGTGATGACTGAGCAGTGACTGACTTCATGTTTAAAGAAGCTAAGGGGAAAAAGGCACTGATGACTGAGGGCCCATCAGAGGTGAACAACAGCTACAGCTCATGTCCTTTCATCACTATTTCTTAACAAATTAGCAGTGACTGTCATGTTGGATGGAGCTTTGATACTTACAGCTTCAACTCTAACTTCAACTTTAATTCTGTGAGTTAACAAATGCTTCAGATAATGCTAAAGAACACTCCACCTCCTGGTGGAAGCCCATACTGACTGCAGATAATAGCTAACGTTTAAATAAGAACAACAGATGATGAACACACCCAACTATAATGTCCCTTAAAAAGATTGATTCAAGCTTATTTTTTAAGTTTTGAAATTAAAGATGTTATTCACATAAATCATAAAACAAATATCTTCCCTCAAGTGGTCTCTGTCCATGTAGATAGATTTTGCTTGGTTGGCCCAGGTTTTTACACCATATAATGAAAGTAAAATAAAATCCTGTTATATATATATAATATGAATTTTGTCAATACAAGGCTCATGGGCTAAATGAGTCCATTTCACCTCAAATCTTTTGGAGTAGAAGCACAAGTCTCAGATGCAAAACTATGTGCATTGATAGATAAGGCAGTGGGGACAGCATTTAATATGATCTATCAGTGAATGTGCGTCTTCTCTATCAACATATTGAACTGCTTTTGAAATGACAGTCCTTTAAGGCTTTACCGGAAAGACTACTGAGTCAGCTGATTTAAAAGAAGCATGCTTTGGCCTAATGAACTTTATGTATCTTTACTCCAGGGAATATAAGCTGCGAATCTCAGCCCTTTTCCAGTTTTGTCCTGCTTCACATTCAAACAGTTCTATATATTTAACCTAGGATCTACCCAAAAACACTAAAGTCACCCACCATTAAGCAGCTTTGCTCTTACAAATGCCTTTCTTGAGGAAGTTAAAGGATGGGCCAATGTTGACTGTTCAGGTTCAGTAACACTTAAAAAGTAGCAGACTCTAAGATGTACACCACAATGTGAAAGCACGCAATTCATTCCTAAAAAGTTGTTTTTTTTAGCTTGTTGGCTCACAAAGTAACACTCTGATGTTAAATTACCAATGATGAATCAATGATTTACACGATGACACAAGTAACACTGGAAGCTAATGTAATGTATATGTGAGTAGCACACTTTATAAAACTCAGATGAACCTTAACCATGTTTAAGTTTACGAAATAATGTTATAATGTATTTGATCAAATCTTTTTGGATATGCAAATATAATTTCCAGCTGTCTTAGTTGCAACATGTGTCTAGCATGTTTCTTTTTTACAATTTCACTTACTTTTTCAATGATTGTTAAAGTTCATGTTCATAGATTTCCAAATAAAACTTGCAGGACTAACATATCTTTTAAGTTTCCATGTTAATCTAAATATGAAGTGGAGCCGTACCAGAGGAAGTCAGAACTTGTGGCAGTGGACGGTTGACAGAGGGCAAACTAGTAACCTGATTGTGACCAGTAAAATGTTTTGGAACTTTTTCATTCATGGAATAACCACCAGGCGGTGAAACATTCACTCATAAATTATTTCCTCATTTGCCTGTTTCACATCCCATTCCTTTGACTAAATCATCAAAATAGCAGCAAATTGTGGGAGCTTCACATAACATTTTATGGACTTCATATATTCTCAAGGAGTTCCATATTATTCCACACTGGGTGACAAAAAAACTTAACTGGCATATTTAATGACTGTATTCTACACCTATGTCTCTAACATATAGAATGGCAAAAATATTTCATAATCAGAGCAGATCCTTTCATATATTTGCCATAAAAGCAGAGTATCAAATTCAGCCCCCTGCCCACCTTAATAATTTTTCGCAGTACCTAATTTGCGTCTTAACCGTAATTTTCATTTCTATGATGATGAAATACAACGGTTCTTCTGGATCTTTTGCATCCCAATCCTGACTATAGGTTTCAGTCCAACATTAGTCCTACCAGTCCTACCAACTACACTTCTTAGAGGTCTATCTCCTTCTGAAGATGATAGTTTGTGATTTTTTGCATTAATAACTTTCAGAAACCAAACAAGGTAGACAATCAAAATCATCACAATTCAGTTCTCTATGTGGAACCTGGTGCCCGCTCACACTTGATAGAATGATCTCACCTCTCCATCTAGGTAAACTATATGTTTGTGGTGGAATGGGTCTTTAGAGGGGATTACAAGAGAATGACAGCCCTTGGTGTTTGTACTGATGAGTTTACCTCCAAAGCTCTCCAAGATGAATTGTAAAGCTGTAATGCTGCCATTCAGTAGTTCCTATTCAGTACCTTGTGTTTGATCATGTGAATGTGGATGAACTTCTTTTTATAGATTGATCAAAGGACCAGCCTGATGTTTTGTGTGTGAGTGTGTGTGTGTGTGTGTGTGTGTGTCTGTGTGTGTGTGTGTCTGTGTCTTTGTCTCCAAAGCAGCGCAAATTAACAAAAACATACCAAAACTACAGACTGGTCCTTTAAAATCATGATTTAAAACAAAGGTAAGATGATGCTTGACAGCATCAGTTTGTTCAAAGTGTTCAAATGAAAAACATTATGAATTTCTGCACACTAAGCTCATTTATGTCATTCATCTTAGTGAAAGTTCCTCCAATTCACCTTTGATCTCTTTTTATTGTCACAGGTTCACATTACTGCAGAAAAATGGTTATACTCCAGCAATGTGTGTGTTGCAGATTTTTGTACTGATGATGGTAATGCAGTGCAAAGAGAAGTGCTGCACTGAAATCTATTAAAGTATGAACCTGAGCTGTGCTGACCTGTTTGTGAGAGCTGTTGCTTGCGCTGCAATTTAAGATCTAGAGAATAATTTGTCTGCTATTAAAGACATCACTAGGGAAACGTGTGATTAGCCAACTTAAATACAACTGATAGAGGCAAAGAAGACATCCTAGTTACCATTAGAAAACAGACTAAACCAAACCTTGTGTGGAGAGCTCTGTATCTGTGTGTGTTGTCAGTGCTCATCATATCCTGAGCTCTGTGTCTGCTGCATGTGGTACTATCTGCGCATGTTGTTATATTTCCAGGAGGGAGTTTCTAATATCACCAATCATGTGTTACTGGCATCTTGTTTCAGTGTCTCTCTTCCTGTGTGGTTGTGTAGCTTGACATGCGTGTCAGTACATGTGTGTTAAGAGTGCGTGTGTGCTATTTGCAGTACATACTGGATCACTGAAAAGCTTGGTGGAATCGGGGCAGTGTGGTGGGTGTGCTCAGGTTGGATATGAAGGAGGAGGGGAGCCCTTGAAGCGACGTCTCTGCAGCCTCTAGGCCTTCAGAGGACTGGGGGGGCAGCTGGACGAGAGGCGTGGGCTCTTCGTTGGGTTGATAGGCAACACCCTGCCCCCCGCTCCCCCCTGCCTGGTTGTACGGAGGCCCATTGAGTGGAAGGAAGTTGAAAAGCTGTGAAAAGTCCATCAGAGAGGAGGATGAGGCCAGAGAATCACCTGCAGTGGCTGATGCGACTGAAGAGGATATTTTGGACAAGGACACTTCCTCGCTTGCTCCTTCCAGCCCGCCAACTTGAGGCCCCAACTCAAGTTTGGAGGAGGAGAGTTGGGATTCTTGGGCTGCAGACGATGAGGAGGGCATGCTGCTCTGCAGCTCCATCAGGTAGGTCTCCAGTTCTCCCTTTAGATTCTGCTCCCGCTCCTGTGAGGAGACGGTGTATGAGGTAAAGTTGGAGCCCAGCGGGTACTTTGAAGAAAAGGGGTGTGTGGGGGTTGGGAAGGGCTCTGTGTCCAGGACGGGGCCTGTGTACATGTTGAGCTGGTGGAGCCTTGGCGTCAGCATTCCAGGGAGTTCACCCTTGATGTCCCCAGAAGCCAAGTCGTAGACAATGGGCTCCAGCGAATCAGCTGGCTCAGTTTTTACCCTCAGCAGCTCCTGGGGGTGGCTCTTCTTCATGTGACGTGTCAGGTGATCCTTCCTACCGAAACGCTGGGCACAGTATTGACAAAGGAAGTCCTTGCGTCCGGTGTGCACCACCATGTGGCGTCGTACGTCTTTCCGGGTATAAAATCGCCTCTCACAATGCTCACAGCGATGCTTTTTCTCTTTGGTTCCGCCAGAGGACTTGCCAGCATGTGTTTTGAGGTGCTCTAGAAGAATCCCGGTGCTAGGAAATGGCTGCAGGCACACTTGGCAGGTGAGATCTCCACTGTTGGCAGCGTGGAGGGCAAGGTGGCGTTTAAAGCCAAGCTTGGTGTTGTAGCTCTTGCCACACTCCTGACAGGTGAATGCCTCCTTGTATGGGTCATGAGTGTGTAGATGATTCTTTAAGTGATCCTTGCGGTGGAACATTTTCTCACAGTATGAACACTTGTGGTTTTTTTCTGGCGAGTGAGTTGCCATATGCCTTGGAACACAAGACACATTGTATAAGCAATCAGATTTTCTGCAATCATGTTTTAGGTAGGCATGCTTTACATTATACAAACACTTAATACCTGTGAACTAGTATTTATCAACACATCATTCTAAATACTGCAAAGCACTATGTTACCAAAGATTAAGAGAAAAGACACATGCTGCAGCCTGTTATATACTGTTGCTTGACTGTACCGTAGCAGCTTGTATTTGGAGACGAAAGCCTTGGTGCAGTCGGGTTGGGAGCAGCGGTAGGGTCTTTCTCCTGTGTGAGAATACGAGTGCACCTTCAACTTCTCCAGACTGTTGAACGCCTTCTGACACTCCTGGCAGGGGAAGTTCTTCTTCGGCTTCCCCTCGGCTCTCCTGCGCCTCCCTGTTGGTGGCGTGAGCTTGGCTTTCTCCAAGATGTGGTCACGGTGGCCCTGGGTCCCTGTCGCCATGGCACCTTAAGGCAGATCAGCTACATGGACAGAGACAGAGTGCCCAACTAGATCTGATGCAATTATTCTATCCAGCTTTATGTGCTCAACATCGTCCGGACTCAGGGGCCTGAGAGAGACAGACAGAGAGAGAGTGAGTTATTTACTACACGTAACAGCGATGGAACCATGAGTGCTACCTCTTAATATCTTATAAGATCAAATGATGATACCTGCATGGGAATTGGATTTATGTAGCAACAGTAGCAAGTGACATTCAGTGAGGTAAAAATATAGTAAGTGAGGAAACAGCTGAAATAGCTGTGTCTTCAAACGTGCAGTTTTATACAGTATAACCCCAGTTGCTGAATCTACTCACCATAGTGATTAAAGTGTGTAAAATGTTATTCCATTGTTGTATTTAATTAGTTTTATCATTTTCTTATAAAATCTTAGATATCATTTATTGTTTGGTTATGTATTGTTTATTCCTTATAGGTCCAGTGTGTAGGATTTATTGGCATCTGGTGATATTCAATCAACTGAATACCTCTCACCCCTCCTTCCCTAGGCACATACATTTTATTTTAGGTCCAGATAGAGAACATTTCCTGAAGCAAGGGTCTACAACATCATGATGTCTAACTAACATGATTTAGTGCAATTTATATTGAAATATTAGATGTATCAACATCTGTGTATAGTCTACATCTAACCGTCAAATCAAAATAAATTAATTCAATAATATTTTTGCAAAAGAACAGTAGAAGAGAAGCCAAACCCTCAAGGAAGGTGGGCTACATAACAAAATACCTTTCTGTATAATGCAAAGCAGTTCAACAGCACAACAAACTATACATTTACAGAAATAATCATACAGCTGAATCAACACTTCTTCATATATCTTCGTATGTTTCAACTTAAAAAACTAGACAGCATTGTATTTACATGGTGTGCGTGGTAATTTCAATGAAGCTTTTTCTTGGTTTGCCTTCATACCTGCATGTTAACATTAAACAGTTAAGTGAGACAGTGAGACAGCTGATAACTGTCTTTGCACATCAACATCATGGGTTTGGTGCAGTTGTCCCTCTGTGAGCCCTCAGCTGACACAGAACCCTCGGTTTCATATGAAGGATTACTATATGCTGCTTTGGCTTTCCCAAATATGTCCTTGGGTAAATCAAATGGCCACATTGCACTGTTGAAAAACACTAAGCAATGAGCTGTGGCTCAAGAGCTAGAGTGGGCCGTCCACCGACCAGAAGTTTGGTGATTCAAACCCCGGCTCTGAACCCCAAATTGCCACCCAACTGGGAAAAAAAGTACATTTTATATTACAACACAATGGGGGTGAATGGGTTAATGTGGCTTGTATCAAAAGCACTGAGTGAATGATAGGACTAGAAATGTGCAGTGTAAATATAGTCCATTTACAAAATAAAGTCTGTTATATATACTATATACATATAGATTAGGTTTAAGTTGCCAGTATGGTCAATTATAACAAAAAAAAAAGAAAAGGAAGATGTTACACTTATTTGGTAACAACATTTTGTGACTTGACAGACCCAACTAAGTTCAAAATCCTAAGGTGGCAACCTGTTTCAATCGACACATGTTGGCTGTTGTAGTAACTAAAACTGTATAAACATAACTTCTAAGAGGTGGGGGTTTAATAACTGTTCATGTCCTGCTGCTGTCAGGTGGCATCAAACAATAAAGCAGTTAAAAGTGAAGACTTTGATTCAGACTGAGAGCAGGTATAAATGTTTTAATTTATACAGCACTTATTGCCAAGTGCCATACAATTTACCACCCACCATCCACACACTTATTTAGTTTCTCTGTGGTAAATAATTAAAAGCCACATTTAAAAAAAAAGGCCAACAGTAAGAGCAAAGTGTAAAAAGTTTGGGTTTAGGAACATGTCATCCATCAAATGGACATATTTCCATTCCCCTACAAGTCTGCATTCACACAAACACACACACAGACACACATACACAGACGCACACAAACACACACATACCTCTATGTGAACCACACCACCCAGACAAAATATCATACCTAGCTTATTGGAATATTGTAGTGTTAGTAGTTCCTTCATGTATAGTTATTTTCTTGCAGCTCTGGTACATGTAACTTCCTTGGAAAATGTCCACATTTCATTCTATGCATAGCAATGAACAAATAACAAAGACTACAAGGAATATGATCCAAACCATGAGACAACTGAAGAGGGATCTGATGAGACTGTTACCTTCCAATCAAAGACTCAGAATTTCACGTTGAAGAAATAGTAAAGAATCAGGAACAGTTCAGAGATTATGCTGTGTGCATGAGGGAGGAGCAGAACAGCAAAGCAGGAGCCGAAACAAACATTGACCACCTTGATGTAGTACAATGCTTCCATCATATACTTTTACTCAGATGTTTTTATAAATAAGTCATGATGTTAAAAGTAATGTTAAATACAATTTTTGACACTCATACACACATTTATACGGTGTATCTATGAGCAGCACTTTTTCTATCTCACATCCCTCATACACTGCCAGTGCAGAATGGTGAAGACTCGGATCGATCCGCCGACCCTCTGATTAGTGGACGACCCGCTATAACTCTTGAGCCAGAGCCCCCCAGAATTGGGTTATCGGGAACAAGTTTCTTCTAATTATTTGAATGTGATTCGTTTTGAAATCTGGTGAACTGAAACATGATTTTATATTTAATAAGTCACTATGTGAGACATGATAAATTGTTTGTATGGGCTGACTATTGAAATTATTTTTTGTTTGTGGAGGTTACTGTCACATACACATGTAAAATAATCACTGCATGACGGCTCTGTTTCACAACATCCTACATGTGTGAGCCTACAATGCTTTTGTAGTGTGGATGGAGGTGAACCCAGGTTGGAAGCAGAAGACTTTCAGGAGGAGGCAATTCCTGGAGGAAAGCCTTGGAGATGCTTCTAATTCAAAAGTGCCAACACTTTCCTCAGACACCAGCGTCTGCTGGATAGATGAGGGACCAGATGAAAGAGACAGAGATGTAAAAACTATGATTGTATGCCTAAAATACAATGCACTATTTGCAATGCACCTGTAAAAACGACCCCTAATGGTCAATCATGCGCTTGACAACACACAAAAGTGATTTTATCACAATGTAAAGGTTGACAGATTCACATTTTGGGGTTTTCATATTTAATACCAAGAGTTTCCTGGGATTCAGAATAAATATCATATTTACTGAATACATACGCTGAAAAATGTGTCCCAGTGTAACTGTACAGGAAACGTTGACATCTGTCATCACACATTCTCAGATTGTATTATTGAAAATTCACACCACACTAAAAAGTCACAAATTATCAGCTAAAGATTTTACCCGGAAAAGGGTTTATGTTTCAGTTATTGACTGATTTTTTTTGCTTGGAATCAATCTTTGAGCATCTTGCTATTGAAGAGTAATCTTAAGAGTTGATTCCTGCATGTCTAGCAGAAATGAAGTCAATGATAAAAAAGAACTACACTAAATAAATAATTAATAACTAATTATTCCTCAATAAGTGCTTGAAATTCTAGAGAGCTGAACAATTTCAGATCTGTACAAATCTTAAGCAAATAAAACTAATCTTATGATTGTTTTCTCATTCCTTTGCAATGTTTTATAATTATTATAGCACATATTGTGTAATTCATATTTTGCCTGGGTAAAATGTGCAGTTCTTCAGGATGATCTTGCTAATATCAACAATAACAGCAATAATCATAATAACAACAATAGTAGTAATAACAGCAATAATCATAATAACAACAATAGTAGTAATAATAATAATAGCTTACAGCTGATGGTGTGATTAACAGTATGTACTAATCATTTATCAAAAGAGACAGAAACAGCTTTTTTCTTCAAAATTCTCATGCTTTGAGTTCAAAAATTTAAAGTAAAAGTGTAACATAACTCAATGTCTCAACTATAAAGTTCATGTTAATCTTGCGACAATATAAGACATTATACATACATACATATAGATCCGGGAATAGTAGTAATTTAGCAGAAAACACATGTTCAAGACATCAGAAGCATGAAAGTGTAAATACAACAATCAGGACAAGAAATACATCAGCTCCAAACCAGGTGCTTTTCCATAAAACTGTGGCATCAGTAGCCGTTTAGTATGGAAACGACTGCAGATGGAAATCATACCATAACAGCTGCAGAGTGACTGCATGTCACATGGTGCGTGGGGACGGTTTAAGGTGTAGGACAGGTGTAAACAGAGACACGAGCCAGCACTGACAACACACTTCCTCTCAGGAACTGTTTCAAGATCTACTTTCTCACCGCCGACACAAACACACTGGCCACAACAACTAATGTGCGACAGGAGAAGCTCCGCAGCGTTGAAGCATGTGAGGACGAGCAGCTCCTGTTTACAGCTCCGTGCTGACATGACAGGCTCCCTGTATACTGAGTTATGCGCAGCAGCAGCTTTACACTTCGAGGACATATTGTAAAGAGCAACTCCCAACTTGCTCGCTGCAACCTGCCACAGCAATCACACCGTAACACAAGTTGACTTTTGCTACTAAAACAAGCTGGGTGTATGTGTGACACGTTGGGCGCAGGCTGCACACGCACATCTTCAGCATTTCAAAATTAGTTTGCCTGAAGATCTACCTCCATTTTGCTGCTTTATTTACAAGCCGTGTCTTGTTTATTAGCCTCCCGGCGGGTCACAGCCCAAGTGTCAGCCGTGTGTCGCCGGGATCGATAGCTGCAGAGGATGGAAACGCGATACAGTTTGGAGACTAAAAGTGAAACAGCATGACAAGAGGAGTGTAGCCGCTACATGCTCGCATTCGGTGATATGGTTTTGGAAACAAGATGCTTGGACCGATAAGGACGTGCTGACAAGGTCTATGATGAAGTGTGTAGCTGTATCAGGCAGAAATCAACGTGAGTGCACACAGCAGGAAAAATGACAGAATTGCCGAATCCTTGTGCGCCCGTTGCTGTCGGCGAGCACCGCACTGCCGCTGTTTTTATATAAAAAAATAAACTATGTGGAAGCTGTTTCCAACTTTACACAACTTCCCTTCTTTCCACCGATCCCCGTGCTCTTCAATGTTCGTGGACACTCGCCGTGACACTAATATCACCAGTGACACAATTTATTTAAATTTTTTTTTCATTACTTGTGCCTCCCTAGGTTTTCTCTGTGGTCCCAAACTGGGTACTGATTAACACAAACTTTTTCCCCAGCTCACCCCTCTCTCATAATTTAAATAACCCCGATATTTTAATTCAAGAACTGTGTAACCGTTTACTTAATTTACATCAAACTTACCCCGGACGCTTTAACATCCTTTCTGTTGAGTTTTTCTTCACTTTCAACTATTTTCCGAATTTTTAATAATTTTTTTCTCATATTTTTTGCTAGACGCGGCGGGCCTGAAAATTGTTTGCTTTCCCCTCTTTCGAGCAGCCATTGTGTATGCGCTGCGATGCAACCGCACTAGGCTTTAGCCACGCCCACAGAAAGACCCGCCCCCCCATGCCTCTTGGTTTGTGCAGGGCGCTGCCACTCTCACCTCCATGTCCGACACAGTCCCTTTTAATAAAACTCATTTTGTGGACTTGCTGCACGCGCTGTCAACCGTTTCAACTTGGTTTCGTCCAAATTTCGACGATAGGAAAACCATCATGTCTGCCAAGGAGTCCTATTCGCTAGTAGGATTGTCAATCTACGTGGTTAGCTTTCAGAGGTTGCCATTGGCCGACGTCGCTGTCAGTTGCCGGTGACGGAGCGGGTGATTTTCCTGGTGCGCTGTTACATCAACGAGCCTCGTCTCGAGCATGAAGGGGAGGCTACATGCTAGTGTAGCTCTGCTAGTTAGCTTCATGTAGAGTAAAGCGATCCGCTGGCTTCGTGGAGCAGGAGCCTAGCTAGCTAGCCACAGACACAGTGGTCCATCTCCTCTGGACACAGGAAGCGGTCTTTAAGCGTGCTCTTTTAAAAGCGCGGATAACCTTCACTCGTGAGGACACACGGCCCGTTTACGATTCATTAACCCGGATAAAAGTTAGCATTTATAAAAGGTAGGTGTTGTGTAGGTGTATCACATTAAACTCACTTTCTAACGTGTCTACGTGTTTGGTAACACTGAATACTGAAGGGCAGCTACGGTACCTTTGCTAGGGGTGGTGAGGGTTCACTAAAGGAACAGCTTTTCACCCAGTCACACAGTTTGTACATCAAGATGAGGGCATATTAATTGTAATAATAAGTGTGAGTCGGTGTCATTTTGTCTTTTACTTTGAAGTACAACGTGCACATGTGTTTGTGTTGTATAAGCACCATATGTATCCTGTAACTTAATATGAAAACGTTTTGAAATTGTGTTTTTGCATCAGGTAGAATAGATTGTGATGCATTTTATTCAATGTACCTGAACTAAAGAGCGTCTAATATGTTGTCATGGGACTGTCTGAAATGGGAATGTAAACATTAGAAAATCACTGTAGTTGGGTTGAAATTACTGACAAATGTGAATTTTTAACAGATACATCAGTGTTTGTGTCCACGTTGGCTGACAGTCATCATGAAACTGCAGTACAGAAAAGCAAAAAACTTGACGGGGGAATACATTAGAGATATGGCATGAAATTAGTGAAGAGATGGAATGTAATAATGGCCCCTGTCTTTTTTTGGTGCAGATCAGCACCCTAAAGGCCCAAGGTCACAACGGTTCCCCTCGATTTTTCCTCTACACTACTTAGCTAAACATTTTGAGTTTTATTTTAAGAAGGGCTGCTGCAGGTTTCTGTAATATCTTTGTTTGATACTCAGTATACTTGTAGCATAAATATAAATACCCTGCTTGGAGGTGTCATCCTCAAATGGTGTCGTTTTGACCAACCCACTGCCAAGGCTACCACTACCCAAGGCCCAAGGCATGTCCCCTGGGCACATAGATCACATGATCTATGTGCCTTGGGCAGTGGGTTGGTCAAACCAGTAAATAACTTTCACTCAGGAGGAACTGACAGAAAAGTATTAAGTATCAGACTATACTCATGACTCATACTGAATATACAAATTAATGAATTTAGTTGTTTATGCACTCAGATTAACAAATTATTTTCAATGTATTAGCTTCTATAATAAAGTATAGGATATCATTTCACTGTCAACCAAAATTCTAATAGCTCTGCTCTTGATATTCTTTTGGTGCATCAGCCAATCATTTCTGTGAATTCTTTTGTTCTTTTTTCAGATGAAATCTAATTCTTTATTTAGTTAGTAAAAGGACGTTTTGAAAGTAAAGTGCAAAATGATAATTAAATTATTGATTTACATCTTTTAATGGTACATTTGTGTCAATATAAAACACCTATATATTCAATAAATTAAAATGAGCTAAGCGATAATAATAAAATGTATGCCACCAAATCTCATTTAAGCATGACTCGCATACAAAGCTTGACTCTACTTATGTATAATATTGTCCGTCTGTACATAGGTCCAGATGGAAAAGAAAGTTCGGAACCAGGACATTAACCCATGCATCGAAGTAAGATTACTGACGCTTGACATCCTGCATTTTGTCAAACATCCTCCTACTGTTGGCCTATGACATTCTCTCTAAATGTCTAATCCTTTTCTGTTGCTGCAAATGCTTCTCTTTTTCAGCAAAGTGATGCCTCCCGTAAGTGTTTGGACGTCAACAACTATGATAAGAGCAAGTGTTCAGCCTATTTCAAGACATATAAGGACTGTAGGAAATACTGGGTAAGTGTCTTTTCTCCAGCATAAAAAAAAAGTTATTACACTGAATCAAAAATAATTCTCAGCAAAACATGGTGCATGTAAATGCAGTTTGATGACATGCCATCATCAGACCTCAGTTGTGATTCTCACTTAGTAGCCATACCTGTGGCTTGCTTAAGCGTAGTTCACACCACACAATTTTTTGCCTGTCCGGGTTCAATCAGCAGTTTGCAATTGCTGATTGAGTGGACTCAAAGAAATGATTTGAGAAGCTTGCAGACACGACTCGGACTCTACTTGTAGCAACTAAATATCTAAACAAATCGGTGACAACTGCAGCCAGTCAGGGCGCACAGTAGGGTGATAGTGGTGAGGTGCATGCAGTGTTGAGGTGCCTCCCTGTCTTTTGCATATAGCGCTTATGCAAAGTCCTTTTAGAAATAAATTAAGTAGTAGGCTATGTTTAAGCATTAACCGCACAAAGCAAATTATGAATCTCCGCTGATTAATTTGTTCTACTCCAGCTTGATGTGTCATTCTGTTACCAATTGAAAAGATCATGTAGTGTGTGACCCCTTGTCGTGGGTCAATCATGTAGTGTGAACCGCACAGCAACAACTTTTAAAGACGTGTCCTCTGGTATAATGCTCAGCTAATAATGCTTGGGGAGATAGCAATGTTTCCCTCTTTGATGCTGCATGAGCAACTGGTTGGTCAGGACATCTGCACAATGAGGGGCAGAAGTCATGGAGGTGTCACGTGTTTGTCTGAAATTAGTGAAAGAGAGGAGTCTCAAATAGCCTGACGTTGTCAGACTCACAATTCTAGTCAGAATGTGAGTCTGAGACCACTCCATTGGGCTGTGATTATGGGGCGTGTTTCAACCGAACCAGGAAATAAAATTCCTCTTCGCTCAATTGGATAGACCTACAACCAATCAGAGCAACGTAGTATGTGACGTATGTTAAGCGACGCATTGTGAGTTATTTACTAACGCCGGGTTCACACCGGACGCTGAAGTGATGCCGAAGCGACGCTGAAGCGATGCCGAAGCGACGCTTCAGCGCAGCTCCAAGCCTTAAATAACAGCTGGCTCCCATCCACTCCCATGTTAAAACTTTGTGCGGGTCACACCGGAGGCTGAAATGCCACGCTGGGCCAAGGCTGCCTCGTGCCGTGCAGCGATCGTTTCGGCGTTGAGTCTATTTTTTGCGCTTGACGCGAGTGTATTGCACCAGGAAACGCACTGAAAAACGATCTTAAACTATATTGATGACATATTTTATATGATATAAATGATCAAATATGCAACCCATACTTTGAAGCCCCCATCTGTTGTCCTGGAGTTTTAATTTGACCAATGACATTATTAAATGTCCCCCTCGGCCAATCCACTATAGCCACACAAGCAGTGATACAGATAAAAAGAGAGAGAGACGGGGGACTACGTAGTCTCCACATAGGCTTGAGTGGAGAATACGTAATTTACCCCCGACATTTAACGGAGCAAACAGCGAAGTTCTTCAACATGGATGACATTAAATTAATAATTGAAGAAGGAACCCAGCCCCACACAACCCCATCACCCTGAGAGACGCCCAAGTCGTCACTGCGGAGTCCTTCCGCTTCCTGGGCACCATCATCTCCCAGGACCTCAAATGGGAGCTGAACATCAGCTCCATCACCAAAAGAGGGCAACAGAGGATGTTCTTCCTGCGGCAGCTGAAGAAATTCAACCTGCCAAAGTCAATGATGGTGCACTTCTACACCTGCATCATCGAGTCCATCCTCACCTCCTCCATCACCATCTGGTTCGCTGCTGCCACCGCTAACGACAAAAGGAGGCTGCAGCGTATCATCCGTTCTGCTGAGAAGGTAATCGGCTGCAATCTGCCATCTCTACAGGACCGGTTTTCCTCTAGGTCCCTGAGACGTGCAGGCAAGATTGTGGCTGATCCTTCCCACCCGGGTCACAAACTCTTTGAGGTTCTTCCCTCGGGCAGGAGGCTGCGGTTCATCAACAAGGCCCGGGACCCCCACCTGACTCAGACATTTATTCCACCCCCATACCTCAAGGATGTGTTAAATTAATAAATTAACACATTATCTCATATTATATTATACTGTATTACATTGCATATTGCAATCGGACACTGTTTACTGTTTTGCATTTTGCATTTCACTTTTTACTTCACTTTTTATATCTTTTATCTTTCATATATTTTTATTTAGAAATGTTTGTCAAAATATTGGAAAAAGTGAGTAAATAAGAAGTAAACAGTGAGTAAATATATACTGGTTTTCTGTTTTTTATTGCTTTTCCTATGTATGTTGTATTTATTGCGTTTTATGTTTCTATGTTCATTGTAAGCACCAATAACCAGAGCAAATTCCTTGTAGGTGTAAACCAGCTTGGCAATAAAATACTTCTGATTCTGCTTGGCAATAAAATACTTCTGATTCTGATTCTGAAGTGGAGAAGTACAGTGAGTTGGATGATCCTCGGAACATGTTGTGTAAAGACAACACCAAGAAAGACAAATGTTGGGACGCTGTTGCTTAATGTTGGAGCAACAAGTAAGTAAATGCTTGAATAATACTGGATCAACGGGTGATATTATTAGCGCTGCCCGGCGGTTCAGCATCGCTTCAGTGTCCGGTGTGAACAGCCAAGCGGCGGCGCGATAGGGATTAGGGCGTTGCTTTGGCGTCGCCTCCACGTTCTCTGTTCCTCTTTCAAAATGAATGCGCTGTCGATGTCTTCTAAAACAGACTCAACGGAGCAACTCCAGACCGAACTTCCCGACCTCAAATGTTGTGGGCGGGGCTAAATTCAAGGCTAAGTCTCAAGCAAAAGTCCATAATCTTTTTTCAGTAAAGCTTTTTCAAAAAGACCCAAGTAGATCTCTTCAGTACTTTCACAATCTTGTGCAATATCTATAAAAAATTTCCAGAATAATGCCCAAGATTGACGTAACAGAGCAAAGTAACAGAGGAGATTCTTTTCATGTCAGATCTGTCCACAAAAAAGATAATTTTTCCTTGGCTCCGGAATGGTTTTCTTATATTCCAGCCGTGATCAACAAGTAATTGAACCAGAGTCTCAAAGAAATGAACAGCAAGACCAGAGAGGCTCAATGGACTTGCAATATTTTACACTCATCAGTGAGTTTAATTAAGTGCAGATTGTTTGAGGTGCGTAAGATTCACAAAGTGACATTTAAACAGATGTGTGCAACAAATGACTCATTGTTAAATCCAGGATGAAATTATCAACAAGTTTATTTTGATTATTCATCTGTGACTTTTCTGTTGATTTATTCTTTTGTTATTTCAATAAGAAGTTGGGGGCCCTTTGATTCTTTATTTCAATATCTTTAATCATGTTTCATTATCAGCATCTAGGGTTTTAATTCCTCCGCCCTTCAAATATGTTTTAGTAACGTTAACTCTGAGTGAATTTTAACTGACTAACTACATTTTACTTCTATTTGAGTAGATTTTTTTCTAATTAACAATACTTTTACTTGAGTAGTTTTACTTCACACTACTGTAGATAACCATAATGGTATCACTGCAAACATAAGCATTATTTTCCTAGACTTTTTCCCTGCTGTATTATTATGCTTAATTGATACTTAACCTCCTACCTCTGCCTGCTGAACCACCTTCACCTGAGTCTTCCTGAGGATCTGCTGCTGCTGTTAATGCTTCAAATACTCTGGCTGGAATAATACTAAATTCTTGAGAATGCACTAGGGTGATAAGATATTTCACTCATATTGATTGAATCGGTTTGCTAGCGTAATCATATTAAGTTACAATTTCAGTGAAAACTATATTTTTCTTCCCTGGACCTTCGAGGTAACTGGTAAAAGAAGCAAATACAATGGGAATGATGAGAACTCTTGAACATTTAAACAGCTTTCCCCTTCAGAAAAGTATCAAAATATTAACTGTATAAAGTACACTAAATCCCCTATTAAACAAAGTGAAAATGTGTTTTTAGAAATTTTACAAATGGGTTAGACTGATCATTCTTCTGCAATGGAGATTGTGATTTAAGGATCTGCATTGTCTAGTTGATTTGATCTCCTTATTTAATTATTTGTCTGGACTGCTCTTTTCTTTTTGCTTTCCATATCTTTGTTTTAAAATCCATTTTGTTAAATTAAAATATGAAACTGTCTGAAGAGTATTAGTCATCATTTAAAAATTGACTTTGACTTGGTAAATTTGTAGCAAACGTTTACTGCTGCATCTAATTCCAGTGCGAGTAGTCATGCAATTTTCTCCTCATATGGAAACCAATGGAATCAGCAAGTCAATTATGTAATGGCTTTCTAATTGAAATCTTTTCTCTGTTTGTCCATGCAGCACAACGTAATGGTGGACAGAAGAAGAAACGGGGTGAAACCTGAGATGCCCTCTGCTGCAGAGAGGCTGGAGATGCTTGCTGCTATTGGAGGCAAACCATACTGAGAGTCAGCAGGGACACACAAAGACACTGTAAAGAGCAGTAGGCCCAGGAACCGTGAAGCTACGAAACAGCAGTGACTGGGCGTATACTGATCTGGTCTCAAGCTCGGCTCATGTTAAAGGGACATTTGTAGATGGACTTTATTCTACAATAACACTGAAGGGTGGAGTTTAAAGAGCGACAAGATATGAAATGGATTATTTATTGAGGTGATTAATGTGTCATGAACTGACACATAATGAAAATAATTAAAGATCATTTAAAGCAGTTGTTTTTGTTTAATGAAGAAGTTCCGGGGCCTGTTCCAGAAAGCGGGTTTAACAAACTATAACCATGGACTCTGAGTTGACCATCGCTGAGATGACAACAGCTGGATGTTAACTCTGTTAAGTCCATGCATGCTGAATGCAAAAAGCCTAGTCAATGGAGCTTTGATATTACGACTAAATACAGAGAAGAGCCTTCATATTAATCCAGTTGAGCCAGAAATATAAATATGTGACCCTGCACATTTATATTTAAAGGACACTGTAGCAGCAGTGAAAATTGGTAATGTAATACTTTTTCATTTTAGTCAATCCATTGTTCATTAATTAGCAGAGTTACATTTTTTTAATTGTTTATGAAACTAGTATCCCAATGTACAGTGCTGTGAAAAAGTATTTGCCCCCTTCCTGGTTTCTTATGTTGGTGCATTTTTGTCACACTTAAATGTTTCAGATCATTAAACCAATTTTTATATTAAACAAAGATAACCAGAGTAAATACAAATCCAGTTTTTAAATGATGATTTCATTTATTAAGGGAAAAAGCTATCCAAACCTACCTAGCCCAATGTGAAAAAGTAATTGCCCCCCATGATAAATCATGAATGAACTGTGATTAACAACATTTTTTGGAAAGCTGAATTCAATTTCACTAGGTACACCCAGGCCTGATTTCTGCCAGACCTGTTGAATAAACAAATAACTTAAATAGAACTTGTCTGACAAAGTGAAGTAGGCTAAAAGATCTAAAAAAGCAACACATCATGCGGCAATCTAAAGAAATTCAAGAACAGATGAGAAACAAAGTAATTGACATGTATCAGTCTGGAAAGGGTTTCAAAGCCATTTCTAAGGCCTTCCCAGGAGTGGCTGGCCTACCGAAATTACTCCAATAGCACATCGACCACTCATCCAGGAGGTCATAAAAGACCCAAGAACAACGTCTAAGGAACTGCAGGCCTGACTTGCATCAGTTAAAGTCAGTTTTCATGATTCAACAATAAGAAAGACACTGGGCAAAAATGGCCTCCATGGGAGAGTTTCAAGGCGAAAGCCACTGCTGACCAAAAAGAGCACAAAGGCTTGTCTCACATTTGCAAAAAATCATCTTGATGATCCCAAAGACTGGGCCAAAATTCCTCCACAGCGATGTGAAAGACTTATTGCCAGTTATCGCAAATGCTTGATTGCAGTTGTTTTGCCGCCAAGGATGGCACAACCAGTTATTAGGTTTAGGGGGCAATTACTTTTTTGCAAAAGGCCAGGTAGGTTTGGATAGCTTTTTTCCCTTAATAAGTGAAATCATGATTTAAAAACTGGATTTTGTATTTACTTGGGTTATCTTTGTCTAATATTTATTCATTGACTTGTTGTAAATTTAAACACAGTTACTTAAATCTTTTCTCAAAATTATTTTAACCTTTTATCTACAGTAACAGAACTGGCTTTTCTGTTTCTGAAATGGCAAACTCATTAATATCCTCAACTCAAGATGAAGAAACTCATTCGTTTTCACTAAACCTGCTTTATTATATGCAGATTTAATCATGAATGTATTAAGTGCTTAAAAGGTAGACATCATCCAGTTTTATTTACATGCAGCCTAAAACAATGTTTCATATTTCAATCAAATGATGTTGGAGTCAATCTCAACAGTGATGGATTTCAGCTGTGGTCTATCCTTTATTTAAAAGTAGGGTGTAGGTGATATTTGTTGGGATGTATTTTGCATCTTCCTCAGACTGATCTTGAATCCGGTCAGATATCATTTGAAGCTGTAAGTCTTTAAGTGTTGATCTCCTTAATAAATCAGAGACATCTGACACGGAGTGGTAGCAGCCATGAGGTGATATGTTTTCAAGTTGTCTGTCTGTCCGTCTTTTCTTGAACGTTACACCTCACCTTGAAGAAATTTCTCGGATTTGGTGCAAACGTTCACTTGGAACGAATTATGACAGCTACTACGATATAGCGCTATACAAATTAAATTGATTTAAATTGATTAGATGAAATCCTTACAAATTGTTCACTACATGTGTTCCCATTCTTGTGAACGTAATATTTTGAAATTCCAGGAGGTATTTTACCACATCTAGAATTAAATAAAGGGATATGAAAATGATAAAGATAAACAGTAAAAAATCCTTAAAAGAGATGTAGAAAGAATAAGGTAAATAAAGATACAATTTATCAGTTAATTTACTGAAATAAAGAAAATGAGGTATCGGTTCTCTGAGTGTTCCCACTTTGTGCCACATGAACATGATGAAACTGCTCTCTTTACAATGTTTCATACTGAATCTAAAAAACATTTTCATCCCAATCCAAATCCAACCTATCCCCCTTTTAGCCGGAGGAGGACGCTGTTGTGACGTAACAGATCCAAACCCAAGGTAGTCGCAGGTAGTTTGTCAACGTTAGCTAACTGAGGTTAATAACTGTCCACAGCTAATGCTAAGCACACAGAGAGGAAAGAGACACACTGAAGAGATTTAACGGGAACAGATTTAATCAGGTTTGTAAAAAAGTAAGCAAACGAACAGACACAGTTTTAGATCAGCTGTATACATCAGATGTAACAACTGAGATCAGGTTAACTCCTTGTAGTCTGGTCGTGTGGTGCTGCAGGTTCTGAGCCTCACAGCGGATACATGTAAGTCACATTTGTTGTACTTTCTTATGAAGTTATTATTTAGTATCATGACTGATACTCATCTCCACTCATGTAAATGACTGACATTGCACACAGTCTTTTAGAAGGTTGCAAACTACGTTGTTATCCTTTTAAAACTCTGTAATTATTTTAATTAATCAGTCATTCAAATGAATCATCAGGCAATAATTGTGAATTGTGTTTGGTCCAATATTATCCTGACGTTTCTTAAATGTAAAGTTATGCGGCTTCTCTTGTGTTCACTATTAATAGAATTCCCAAATTAAAGTCTTCCTGAGTTCTCAGCAGGTCTGATTGGCATTTGGTTTTGTTACTCAACAGTTATTCAGAAAATACTGACACATACAACAGTAAGTGATGAAAGTCGTAATCGGTTGCAGCCGTACATATAGTGTCCATAACTGTATAACTGCATTGATACACAGGGACAGAGGTCATCTGGAGCAAAGAGACTTGCGGTACAGGGTCACTGCATGGCCAAGGTGACGACTCAAGTCACATGAATATGACTGATTCAAGCAATAGACATGACGAAAATAATGTGGACTAAAATTTGATTTTAACAACAGTGGGAATTGTCTGTTTGTTTTTCCGTACGACAGATACCGTCTGAATCAATCCAATTATATCTGTCAGTGATGCCCCAGATCACCTCATTCAGATAAATAGTAGAACACACACAGACAATAAACAAACTGTGCTCAAAGATGATAAATGATTGTAACTGTGTCACGTGTCATGACATTTAGGAATAATTAGAGGAAAAACATAAATAACTTTCTGTCAACTTCAAATTCAAGTGGAATTATTGCCCCTGAAGGGAAATTTGCTTTGCAAAACGGCAAAGAAAGAAAACAATTCTCACAGGAAACACAGGCACACAGACTTGGTTACAAGAAATATAAACATTAAAATACATGTTTATATTAATACATCAAATTACAACAGAAAGCCGAGAGCTTGTAAACCCATTATTAAAACCAAAAATAAGACCCTCATCAGTCATCCGGAGCGAACAGGAAATGTCAATGAGGTCATCATTAGGATTTAATAGTTTGATGGCCAGAGTTACAAAAATAATGTTTCAACCTGTTGGACTTAGACTGTGTGTCTGTATTTCCTGCCTGAGGGCAGATGATCAAATTCAGCAAAGAGAGGATGTTGAGGACACTGTAAGATGTCTCGAGCCTTAGCTGTAGCTCTCTTACCAAAGTTGCTCTGCTTTAAAATCTAAAATCACATTAGATATTTTAAGGTTACACAGCTGCATGTTTAAGACTTAAACTGGACTTGAGTAGACAGTCAACCCCCACAGACACCGCTACATAAGCTTGAAATCATGTGTGGCTCCTAAATGGTGGATTGAGCTCCTTATTGACATCCGGACATCAGAAAATGTACACATCTTCCGACTATACCTTGAATAAAAAAAAAAAAATACTAACAACTTTTGGAAACTAACACTTTAGTAGCACTTAAATGGCACTTACTTATAGCACTTTGTAGTTTTGCTTTGTTTTGAAGAAATTGTACTTTCTTGATTCTTGTCGTCCTTGGTATGTACCCTCGGGGTTGAATGCACTTATTGTAAGTCGCTTTGGATAAAAGCGTCAGCTAAATGAAATGTAATGTAATGTAATGTATGTTTTTCTTTACAGATTTAGCTGCCCTCATTAACCTTCTCATGGATGAATATGTTGATCTCTGCTCTTCATTCGGGTAAGATAAAGGTTTCCCTCAGTTTAGCAGGGACATATGGATCTTTTCATATCTGCCAACATGTATGTAGAAAAATGGATTACAGAGACAATATACAAATCACAAGGGCAGCTAGAGAGCACCCACCTCCGCCATGGCTGATTGGCCACTTCACCATATTTTGCATATACAGTACAAATATTGAGATAAGATACATCCAGATCTTGATACAGACACACTCCAAATTCCCTCTACACATAGCATACCTGATGTTTTTCATAAAGAAAACACCCTGGATCCTGCTTTTTAATCAAATTTGCTTCACAGGTTAATGGGTTCTGCCTTGGTCCATACCCCACCCTTACACCCAGGTTCAAGAAAATTAGTTTTTTCCTGATGGTCAAGTGAAAAGGTCAATAATTACTGCTCAGAACCGAACCACTACATGCATGTCAGATTCTAACTCTTCCCTCTCCTCAGACTTCCTGTGTGGATAGCATCATTGATCCATACGGCCAAACGACTCAGAAGTGACCCTACCCGTCGGAAAAAAGTCTACAGGCTTCTGCAGAGAAAACTGGTCAGTATTCATGTTACAAGCTTTGAGTGGTCATCAAGACCAGAAAAGCATCATATAAATACAAAACCATTTTACATTGACACTTTTGGAAAGCAACAAAAACAGACTTATTTCAGCCAATCAAGTGAATTTTATTTGTTCAGCCCATATTCACAAATTACAATGTGTCTCATCGGACTCTACCCTTAACCCTCAACAAGAATAAGGAAAAACCACACTTATTTCAACAATAAGATTGGAGTACTTGTTGCTGCTAGTAAGGACCAATCATTCACTCCCAGTCTTATAATAAGAGATTGATAGTCACTCCAAACAGCACAGCAGGATTTCACCTGAACGATCTTATTACCACTCCACACTGACAACATCCCTGAATAACTCCAATCACATGGAGGTATTTCAGTCATCTTATACTCGTAATAACTGCATATATATATCCAGAACATACTGAAGGGATTATATGTCATATGGGATTTATTTTATTGTATATATACTATATTCCGTCTGGCATTGAATGTCTCAGGGTCAGTAGGAGCAAGAGGACAGGGGACATTAATGCCCAGACTAACGTGTTTTCACCTTAAGGATGGTCTTAAATATTCACAACCACAAGCTATGATGAAACATCATTTTTCTTCTTAATCCTGCTCTCACTTTGCTTCCAGATGTTTCACAAGGTTGGTGTGAGTGGGGGGAATCTGCGTCAGCCCACCTATGTTTACCCTGAAGAGGTGAAAATGTTGATACGATCTGTGTTCCCACAGAACGTCTGTGACTACCCTGACCCCTGCCATGATCAGGTAAGTGTGAGCACTTTTCAGAATTCAGTTGGTCTCTGATGTCATTTCCACTATTGTTCTCAAAAGCCTCTTTTTGAGCAGTGATATTGCCATGAAAAGCCCACTTCTGCTGAGACCTACACTCAGCAAACATGCTCTCTCTTTCTCTTTGGCATGGAACTGGATAAAAGGGTGGATCTGGATTCTTTTTTTACACATTGAGCCAATCGATTGGCAGAAATTTCAAAGACCATTTTGTCTTCGCAAACACAAATACAATACATTATTATTTACATATAGAGCAGATCTGAAATCGGTTGCGGCCCCAGGAGAGATATTTAGGACGCAACTCTGACTGTCCCTCTCAGGACAGATGCTAATCGCCAGTCTTAAGAGGGCTCTATGGCTACCTCTTGATTTACTTTGAATGCAAATAAATTTCCATGTATTTGAACCTGAATCAATTATATTTAGTTCTGATCATGATGTAATTATGTTTACCTGTTGTTTCAGGTGGTGCATGTCACTGTTGAGGATCTGCACAAAGTTATAATCAACTAAAGTGTATTTGTCTTTTCCATGGTTGTATTAATAGTAGACAACTTGCAGTTCTACGTTTTTTCACTGTGAGAGGATTTTTTTTCCACGTATGTTTATCATTAGCATGTTTCAAGGTGTCATGTTTGACACCATTCTTCGATGAATAATACTTTTACTAAACTGTAGTTGTATCACAATATATTGAAACTGGAAACTCTGTTTGTTTGGACAATAATAAAGAGTTTTTTGTAAATGACTATGGTTTGAATGATGAACTACCGAACCGCTTTACTCACATCTTCGATGCACGATCCGCCATCACAAACTCCGATTCGCGACCCACCATCATGATCCACGATGTAGTCGTAGCTTCTGTCCTGGATCTGCAAATGATAAAGCACAAGGACTCCCTTGAACAAGTCAAGTCAATAACATGTATTGATTCCAGCTGTAAACCGGCAAGAGGCATGTAACATCATGGACAGGTCACCAGTCTATCAAAGGCCTAACATATAGAGACAAACAACTACTCACAGTGACACCTAAGTACCATTTAGAGTCTTAAGTTAACCTAGAGTTGCATGTCATTGGTTTGTAGGAGGACGCCTGAGAAACTTTTCAGTGAGGACATGCAGAGAAAGACCCCAGCTGACAAAACCTTCATGCTGCGAGGCAACAGTGTGTTAACTGGATGCCTTTCCTTAAAACCATTGAAGACTCAGCATTATACTGGGAAGTGTTACCAAAGCCTCCAATATGAGGGATTGGTAACACTTTTCAACCAAATTCTGCCAGCTATTTGAATCATCTATAAAGAGTGGAGATGTATTGCGTGTGTGAAATGATTGTGCCACCATGGGGCGCTGTAATCCAGCTTTGACGTCGTTGTGAGCCCAGTAGTGCTGATGAATGCACAGGCTCACACACGCAGCTCGGACCTGTAGGGGAGTGTTGGACTTTTAATTTTTTCAATCGTGGACGCGTCCAGTTTTGCTGTCAGAGAAGCTACTCGGGAGCAGACGGCATGGAGGAGCTCAACAGGTAGTTCTTCAACACAACTCCGAACAAGTTTAAGGAAGCTGTCAACTTCATCCGATCCGCATTCAAAGCTCACAGCCCCGGGGGACAGGAATGGAGAGCTCGGCTGGGAGTCGAGACTCGGCCGCAGGGAGAAGCGGGTCGGTCCTGTATCTGACCTGTCTACCGGAGAGATACCGGACCGCCAAGTTCAGCCTGGCAGCCTACCTGCTCTGCTGGGCCCTGCTCAGGTGGTACCAGGTGAGAGACTTCATGGGACATTAGTGTCGAGAGAAGGTGAAGTTCAAATCCAGGCGCTGATGTGGAGCGACCTTTTTTTGACTCACTGTGGAATCCTTTAAAACAGTCCCAGTGTTGTATTTCAGTCCAATAAACACCCACTTAGCCTGATACCATCGCCTACTGTACTGTATTTAAGGAATCAGACCGTTTGTCACTTCGATAGAAAGAAATATAAGACAGCCTGATTTAATTAATACTTTCAGGTTATTAATAAAGTGATCAAAGTCGTTGATTTCTTTATATTGGCTTGCTTTTAGTGTTTGTTTACTGACCCGACCACAAAGAATAAGGTCTTTAATTTGTTAAATTATTTATTGAGTATATTGAGTATAATTGTTTTCAGACATTCAACAGTGTCTTCAGTTCAGCCTTGAATATACTTTGTACAACCTAAACTCAACTATGAATACATGTTAGGCCAAAGAGTATTTACATTTGATTTGATTTCATTTGACAGCAAGAATGTTCCTCTGACTTTCAAAAAGGACAGAACAAAGCACAACAAAACACCACAGACATATACTATATAGAATCATACATGACAAACGGTAAATCGTTTTGTATTTATATAGCGCTTTTCTAGTTCTACATTCATCCATTCACACACACATTCATACAGTGCATCTAATCGCAGCACTTTGTTATTCTATGGGGGGGCCATTCTGGGTTCAGCATCTTGCCCAAGGACACTTCGGCATGCAGATGGGTCAGACTGGGGGTTGAACCGCAGACCTTCAGGTTGGAGGACGACCACTCTACCCCTCAGCCACAGCCCCCCCACAAGTAGGCTAGTAGTAATTCCACTTACTGAACTAAATCACAACCAAGCGGTGGATATTCCTCATGATTCCAGATCAGCTTAATAGTTTCATGGCTGAATATTGGAGATAAAAGATGTTTTTTAATGACTTATAAGTCTTTAACTGATCCACAAGCCCTGCATTACTCTTAACATCCGTCTTTAAGTGGATAGTTCACAGAAAAAATGTAATTCACTCATTATCTACTCACCACTATGTTGGTGGAGGGGTGAGTGAAGTGCTTGAGTCCACAAAACACTTCAGAAGTTTCAGGGGTAAAAAGCATTGCAGCCAAATCCAATACAATTGAAGTTACACTTTCTCTTGCTTGTGCTGACACACAGACACACTCACCAACAGTCACAGAGACATTGATAATGGACAAATCTGTATGCTCATATTTAGCATCTCAGTTCACATCCTCATTAAATGTGGGTTAGGCGACATAACAATGAGACAGTACAGATTTGTTGATACGGTATCTGCCATCTTAATATTTTGGTATAAATAAATGACCAGGACCGCTTCATGGCATTATTGGTGGATTTGTGCATCAGTGTGTTAAAGTACTTGATTAGTCAAACATGCTCCATTGACTGTTCATGGATAGATTTTATAAGACCACGAGGCAGTTGAAGATTACAAACTCTGAGATAGATGGTTTTGTCATCATGTCTAGCCCAGCCTTTGTGGGGCAATGCAATAACAGTGAATGTGCTTGGTCTGCACTCAAAACAAACACTTGGAAAACAGATATGGCTGACTGCTAAGTAAAAATTATAGGTCATATCTGATGGTCTTTGTTTTTTTACTTAGATACCAAAACAGAAACATTGCTCATATAATACTGTATATAAATCATATCCCAAATTGGGATCAATACAGTATATCTATAATTTCCCAAGTCGTAAAGTAAGTTTGAAAAGCATTATTCAGTGTTTAGGTATGTTTTGGGACAATGTTAAGATGTATATTTTATGTGTATGTTTGGGATAGTTGAGCACAGACTAATATGGAGTAGCCTGTGTGGATTTCAGATTCATTAGCTGACCCAGGATTCTCTGTGGAGAGAACGGTTTTTAGCATGTGAGCTGCGTTATGTTATCAAATCAGACAAGATGTACCTAATCATCACTGAAATGATGCGATAAAACAATATCAATATTACAATCACTGCTATTAATGAAAATTATACTGTGACAATGATATTGTTCATAGTCTGCACCTATGCTGTTCCTTACCATCCCTATGCAGTACTAAGCCTGAAACATGCTTAAGCATGTTGTCATTCTTGCTTCCCCAACCGTTGCGCGTCTTACAAAGCAATTCCGCGCCAGAACACTAGGGGGAGTAATGCTTTTTGTCAAAGACGACCTGAGAGACGCCTTCTTTGTGGGTGTGGCAATCGTTGTTGACTGTTTATTTACCTTCTACCAGTCGTGTTCTCCATTACAAACACACGGTGAACCATGGCAGAGAGTGTATTCACGATTCCAACCGAACAGTTGTCCATTCTTCTTTTTTAAATCTTCCGTTGTTTCTGCCTGTATTATGGGGCATGAAACCGGAAATGCAGCTCCAGAAGGGATGTAGAGCAGACCAATCACAGCCTTGCGGGCTAAGTGAGCTTGCGGAGCTTTGCCGTAAATTTTAGAAAAATGGGGCGACGCCCGTAAGCACGTAAGAAGAGATACATAAGCACGTAAGGGACCCGGAAGGGCTCTTGCGCTTACGGGCCCGTGAAAACGCAGAAGCATGTTTCAGGCTTTACACTGTACCTAAGCAGCACCTTTACCATACTTATGGCATTCTAAGAATGAATTGGTTTATATAGGAAATGCCTCATCTTATATTCAGGGAGGTCCTAATATTAATATTCAAATCAATTCAATGGCTTCCTTTAGTGGCTAAGTGGAAGGAAAAGATGTTTAGGCAAACGTGTGTAAAATAATTTAACCTAAGGCTCCGAGCTGTGGTTCCACTGGTCTATACCTCTGTCCCTTCAACGCCAGTCGGAAGGCAGTTTGATGATTTTAGGTGCTCAATTTTTTGATCACTGTTAGTTACAAATGAAAATATAGCAATCGGAATTGCTGTCTGACATACGACAGAAACAGAATCGAGGTGCTATTACACTTTGCAGTTATAAATGTATAGATTTGGTATATGTGCGAAGGAAAAATAGGAAGTTTTATACTGAGGAGATGAGGTGAAAATGTAGTTGTAGCCTGTTTTTAATTTTTTAATTTGTCAGGTGTTTTGATGACCCTGTTAATGCTGACTTTGAACAAAATGTCTGTCAGACCTGAATGCACATTGACTTGACAAAACCATTATCAGGCTTAACAAGACCAGGCCATGCAAGGAAAGGGGTTGATCCTCAAGGTGAAAAATGTCCATGGTCCTGGCTCATGTTCTTATGTTTGAAATGCTGAGTGCAGGGAAAAGCAAAGTCATGTCTTTAATCTGCCTCCAGGCTCCTCTCTGCTCAGCAGCTACAGACGCTCACATGCAGCCAGACTTCTCCACCTCTTTTTTCCAATGTTTAATTCTGAGATTCAGTAAATGGCTGTCTACACACATAAGAGTCTGTACAATTATCTTCACTGATATATCAGATATAGCTTTTGAGTGGCAATCCGAAAGGTATGTATTAATTTCAGTTGTTTTGGTTCCCCTTTTCACTCTTTTTGCATGCTACAGATGCTTGTGTCATTTCCACAAACCTGACCTCGTTGTGACAATTATTGTAACTTCCTGAAACTGAGTTTCTGATAAACATGCCCACTTCATGTGGATGAGATGTGGTTGTTAAAAATAAGCAATTTAAATCAAAAGTCCAGCATTCGCATTTCCAATCAATTGCCCACCAGGAGGGGGGTAATAATAGTTTTGTGAAAACCACCTTCCTATTGATTTGAGTCATTTTCTGGGAGTTGTTATGAAGTAATGACTCATACAGACATGGCTTAATAATACTGTATTTTGGCAATTCATAGCATATTTCCACCCTCACTTTAATAGATCATATGATGTGTTCATCTGGTTTCATCAAGTGTCTGCAAGTTTCATGTATGATTGTGTTTTCTCAGCATCAAAGCACCACTCACAGACCATATGTGACATGTAACTACTGCACCAGAGTGACGGTTTATATGCAGTTTGTAAGGAAACCAATATGGCTTTAATGAGGCTACTCTGCTTCTTCAGCTTCTGGTGAAAATTTGTTTCTGTTTTATTACTTTGTAATGAGATTTCCACATGTTTTTATAGCAGCTGTGATGTAGCAATGTAGACTAAAAAGGGATCAGTTTGGTTTCATGTCAATTTCTATGGTAGTATGAGTCACAGATATTAATCACAGCAAGGTTGTGTCTTTACAGTCATATTTTGACCCAGATATGCAGAACATAGTGGTTACATAAATGGACAGAGGAGAAACATGCTTATGTATGCTTCAGAGGTTTGCAAAGTGTTATGGATGTTTCTATGCTTTTTATTTGCTGTGAAAATAGATCACCATCTGCATTCACTGTTATTGCTGTTTATCCAAACTGACTATAGAATTTGATATTCAAAATTTCAGTCGAATATTGCTTAAAATAATCCCAAATGTCCCCAAATTTTTTTCATCTGTGTTTCTTTTTTTCTTTTTCTGTCCTCAGAAACTCAAATGCCAGTCAGCCCCACTACAGGTAAGATGAAGGAAAATTCATCTTTTTAATGCATTTTTGTTGCATTTACAGTTTTGTCAGCATTTTATGGGTAAGTGGGGCAAATACCTTGGTACTCTGGCCTTGATAATAAACATGTTGTTAGCTGTTGTAAGATGGGTTTAACTATTGTGGTCCTGCTCGGTCGCATGGATGACCAGGCCCACCTGAGAGGATCTTCTCTCCTAAATATTACATTACATTACATTACATGTCATTTAGCTGACGCTTTTATCCAAAGCGACTTACATTTTTTTTAGAACACTCATCATTTTATGAGGGGCCATCTAGGGGTTCAGTATCTTGCCAAGGACACTTAGGCATGCAGATGGGATAGAGAGGGATTCGTACCGGCAACCTTCTTGTTGCAGAGCACCCGCTCTATCCCCTAGGCCACGCTCTCCCCTAAATAGAAGGTGTGTCTTGTCTGACAGTGTGCTATTTGGTCAGTAGATCAATTTCAGTGGTGAGTGAAGCTGTTATTGAAGAGCCACTTCCCCTGTATGGGTTGTTTGAACCAGCAAACCTTTAGCAGATCTTTCCACTTTTATGTTGCTGTGGTGTCCCAAGCTTAGCTTGGGTTAGTGCAGATATCAAAGCAAGTCCTGCAGTCTTCTAGATCGTATGCATTTACTCTTAGCCCTGGCCCAATTCACCCCTAACCCCTACCATTTGGCCAAACACCTTAGTTTTGCATGTGGCCTTGAAGGGGTATTGTTGTCCCATTTCTCTATGTGATGTAGGGGTAGTTGCCATATAGCCTTTCAAACACCCCTTTAACCATAATGTATTCAGGCACCTCTTAAAATGAAGGGTTGTCACTTTTATAATATTGGTTGATAACAGTGTTAATAATGTGTGTGTGCGCGCGCGCCCAACAATTGTCTTTGTATGTGGCTCCGCTTTATCCTGACATATTTCTTCTCTTTTAGTTTTTTCAATTTTTGATGGTGTTGCGTGTTTGAAGAGTCAACAAGCCCCCACTCATTGTGGGAACTTTTGGGTTTCTCTATAATATGGTAAGGTGTTGATCTTTGTTAAGTGCCTTTAATGTGAGTTGTGATTGGATGCCATACATAAACAATTGTTTTTTACTTGAGTCAGTGGGTCACCATCAGGTCGAAGGAACTTCACCATATTGGTTACAGCAGTGATCATGTGTAAAGAAACAAGTTTGACACTTGTGTATGAGACAATGATGATCTTCTTTGTGAATGTCCTGTCTTTTGTTGACCCATCCATTAACCCCAACATCCCCAATGTGGACTGAGTTTCTCTATACAATACATCATCTAACTTCCCCCGGTGCCCGTCAAATTTGCAATGGCAACTAGAGGTCAACTTGCAGTAAACCGTAACTATTGGTCATAATAACCCGTTTGCACAGATGACCTATGAGGTCGTTTTCTTAACGAAGACCCTCTTGAATATCACCCTACCCTTTTGAAAAAACAGAACAAAAGGCATTGTATTCTCAAGGATATGCTCTGGGAGTTGTGTTTTCATTGCCATTTCTTTTACTTTTAGAACCCTAAAAACCGCTGAATTAATTTTGTTGAAACTTGATGAAATGGAAGGTTTCCCTCTCGGTTTTAAAAACTCTTTCAAAATATATGTACTTGGGCTTAAATGCATTTTGAGAAAGATCTTATTTTTAAGGGTCTTCAAAAGGTCTTCAAAATTCGTATCTTTATTTTTTGAAACCTGCAGAATACCTGGGAAGGGTTGGATATATTAATCTTAATCTTAATCTTTATCTTTATATGGGCCAAGGAAGAACCCATTAACTTTTGGAAAGATGTAAAAAAAATTATCACTTTTTATACTTTCACTTTCACATGCTGGGTATGATCAATCAATCAATCAATCAAATTTTATTTGTATAGCCCATATTCACAAATCAAAATTCGTCTCATAGGGCTTTAACATGGTATACTCTGTCCTTAAGGAAAAACTACTAAAAAAAAATACGTAGAAACCTCAGAGAGAGCCACATGTGAGGGGTCCCTCTCCCAGGACAGACAGAAGTGCAATAGATGCCACATGTAGGAAAACATCATCAAGAATAAAGATTAAAGTGATTGTTTTTAAGTTTGATATGGATGTGCTGTAGCCTGTTTGGTGTTTTTGTAAAAGATTGTAAAGACTGCTGTGCAACAGTTTTATTTTAAACCATTTGTTAGGTTTAGAGTTTCTAGCAGACCCAAAAGAAGATTAAAACAGCAAGGCAGATATCATTTCTGGAATCTAATTAAACAAGCTGGTGGCAGGTAAGCAAATAATACAAATGGCCAAACTACTACAAAAAAGCAAAAGTGATACACACATGGACAAAATTATTGGTGCCCTTCCGTTAAAGAAAGAAAAAACCACAATTGTCACTGAAATAACTTGAAACTGACAAACAGCCAAATCAGGCATTGCTTTTGAATTGTGGTTCAACAAAATAATAAAAAAAAACTAACTAATGAAAATGGACAAAAATTATGGTTCCCTTAACTTAATATTTTGTTGCACTACCTTCTGAGGCAATCACTGCAATCAAGCGAATTCTGTAATTCTGTAATGGGACAAGGTATTTTGTCCCACTCCTCGTGAGCAAACTGCTCCAGCTGTCTCAGGTTTGAAGGATGTCTTCTCCAGACTGCATGTTTCAGCTTTTTCCACAGATGTTCAATAGGATTTAGATTTCGATCTGACACTGATGGACCTTGACCATGGAGTTCACCTCTAATCTCTTTGGAAGTTGTTCTGGGCTCTTTGGTTACCATTCGTAATATCCATCTCTTCATTTGTCATCAATTTTCCTCTTGCGGCCACGCCCAGGGAGGTTGGCTACAGTCCTGTGGACCTTCAACTTCTGAATAATATGTGCAACTGTAGTCACATGAACATAGAGCTTCTAGGAGACGGTCTTAAAGCCGTTACATTTAACATGCTTGTCTATAATTGTCTTTCTAATCTCCTGAGACAACTCTGTCCTTAACTTTCTGTGGTTCACGTTCAGTGTGGTACACACCATGATACCAAACAGCACAGTGACTACTTTTCATCCTTTAAATAGGCACTGACTGATAAGAAGTTTGAATACACCTGATGCTAATTAGAAGACACACTTAACATGTTCCTATGGTCACATTATTTTCAATCCTTTCCAGGGGTACCAACATTTTTGTCCAGGGCATTTTCCTTTTTTTTTTAATGATACTGTTGAACCACAATTCAAAAGCAATGTCTGATTTATATTAATACATTTTCAGTAAATTTGTATTTATTATTACTTTTGTCAATTTCAAGTTATTTCAGTGACCATTGTGGGTTTTTCTTTCTTTAACAACAGGGTACCAACAATACCGTCCACGTGTGTACATAGGGAAATCCAGGGAACTAAAAGGAAGCACAAGTCCAAACCAAATCCATTGAACTCACCTTAGGGCAGTTAAAAACAATCAGGAAGCAGGGAAACCAGACAAAGGCAGGAAGTAAATTATGTCAGGTTTTTTTATAATGTGATTTTCTGTAAATACAATTTTTTACACTTATTTATACTTGTATATTTAAATTAAATATACTTGAAACTGTACCCAAAACTCAAACGATACCCAACTCTAGTCAGAAGAGGACAGAATTATTCCTTACTGCAACTCCTCCATATCCAACTCAAAGTGTAGAGTAGAGTAAAGTAGATCTGACTTCATAAGCCATTTAAAATTCATCCCTGTTGTTGCGGCACATACAGAAGTGCAAGGGAGTAAAATGTGTTCCAATACAAATATATCCCAGCTCGTACTGTCTGCCTCTTAGTTACCTGCCTGCTGGATTCCTCAGGGAGGGGAGCTCATTAAGACATAAACCATACTCCATTCCAAACTTTGAGGACACAATGGATGGTATTGCTATCAGGAAACCTCTCTAATTTGTAGAACAACCAGGAGATGCGTTTCATGCACTGCTCAGAAACCACAGCACACAGCAGTAATAGACCTGTGGGACCTGTCTGGATCTGCGGATTGTTTTGTTTACTACTTTCAGACTGGAGTCATATGTCAAGAAACCCAGAAGTAATGCAAAGATACTATTGTTATATTCATGTTTTATAAAAAGAAACTTGCACACAAATCAAGAAACCTACCGATTATTTTCACTAATTCCAGAAAGGTTCAGGAAAAGTGATTTGCTTATTGGATTGTTGTAATCTTATTCAGTCAATAGTTGTTGGTTAGGGTACAATAACCCCTTTCAAACTGTAAAAGACAGTGAAAAATTACAGTACGTCTGACTGAAGAGAAACAATATCAAAGTTTGGCGCAGCGGTGGCTCAGGGGTTAGAACAGTCATCCTCCACACCAATGCAATTTCCTGTATGTGCAAATATACATGGCAATAAAAAGAATTCTGATTCTGATTCTGATTCTCTAACCAGAAGGTCAGTGGCTCGATTCACTAATTCTCATGCCGAAGTGTCCTTGGGCAAGATTCTCTCATAGAGAAACTGCTGCACATAGATGCACTGTATGAATGTGTTTGTGTGTGTGTGTGTGAATGGGTGAATGTGTTAACTGTACTGACTAGTACTGGACTAGAAATACGCTATACAAATACAGACGATTTACCATAACCACCTCTCTAACCCATAGCCTATTATGTAGGGAGACAATATGTCACCTTGAGCACAATAACAGCATGATTGCGAGTAGTTTTCTTTATTGTGACAGGGTATTAAAACATAATGTGTAAAATCCAACCCTGAACTAAAGTCAAACAACAATGGGCCCACTTTTAACCCCTTCTATCAAGTGTATTTCCTTTGCAAATACAAATACATTTTTCTTTTGCATTTATTACAGATGAAATCAAATGCAATAAAAAAGCAGAAATTGGTCTGGGTGTGTCGATTTCCCAAAGTTATTTTTCTTTTTTAACTGAGAAGCATTGCTTCTAGTCAGAAATAGTTTGGACAGGAAAAACCTCAAACCTAGCAACTGTGTAGCTGATCCAGACGTCTGCACAGACGGGCGAGGTTTTTCTTTTTTCTCTCCTTCTTCTTTTCAGTGACAGTTGCTCACAGTGCTATAGTCGGGGCATTTGTGTTTGAAGGCGACCCAATGTTTTTTTAGCATTAAAGCTGCCAGGATGACACTGGTGCCAAATGCTGAACTCCATCATCTCCGTGGGTACTTTTAATAGTCTAGCATGAGGGAGCACAGTTAATTTCTCTGTGTGTTTCAGTCTGTGTCTGTCCCCAGTACATTACGGCATATCAGGACCAATGAACAACTAATGATGTGTTTGCTTTTTCCCCTAATTTGCCACCCTAGACGCGCTGCAGAATTATTTGTGTTTATTTAGGTTAATTGCATGTAATGCGCAATAAGCACAGCCGTGGACTATTTCCTTGTTCTCCCCAGTAAGAGAGGACTACTAGAAGAAGCGATCAAGTTGCTGTATTGTAGTGATGTGTCGGTCGTGAACGATTTGTTCGTTTTGAACGAATCCTTACAAGGACTCGGGAGTAACGAGTCCTCTCAAAGACAGATTCGTTCATTTTCTCGTGGCCACGCATCGGGACTGTTGCATAGGCTGATGCAGGTCACGTGAAAAAGGATCCAAAGACTCGTATCCGGCAGATGAACGAATCACTGATCCGAAGACTCTGTTGGCAGAAGAACGAATCACTGATCTGAAGACACGGTCGGGAGGTGAACGATTCGTTCATCTGCCGGGTACGAGTCTTTGGATCATTTTCCACGTGACCTCCATGGGCTCAGAAGAGGAAACAGTTACCTAATTCCCTTTCGTGTGTTAAAAAGCAGCCATGACTGAAAGCTTTTGTGTGGCAGATCATTTTTTTTTTAAGAAAACCTCCTCTTTTATATCCAGTAAAACATGACATATAAACGTGTGTGTGCTAATTTACCATCTTGAGAATTTTTTTTTTTAAAATATAGGTGTCTTACTACTCTCAAGTCAATAAGATTTCCAGTGTTGGGAAGGATACTTTCAAAATATATTCTGTTACAGAATGCAGAATACATGCCCAAACATTTAATCTGTAACGTATTCCGTTACATTAACTAATCTGAGTAACGTATTCTGAATACTTGGATTACTTCCAAATTGAATTGCATTTTATAAGTGTAGGAATGCGACGTTGTTATTTTCAGTGGATCAGCAGCAGTTTAAGCTCTGTGTCCGCGGATGCGGCGGGCCAGCTGGATGTGCTGGCAGTGTGCGGATCAGCAGCTCCGTAGATGCCGTTCATGTCCGGTTGGACGTGCAGCGGTATGGAGGCTCCGGGCCTCAGCAGGAACAACCCCATGCTGAAAACCTCCGTCTCGCAGATGTGCATGAAGGTGACCCGGAGCTCGGCTTGCTTTTCCGTGGAGTGATTTTACCCGTCCGCCGCCCGCACCGCGGTCACCGGCGATATGAGCTCGCTCTGTGTGGCCGACACAGGAGTTGAACGATTCGTTCATCTGCCGGGTACGAGTCTGTGGATCGTTTGCACCCCCCCCTGTTGAAACGAACGAATGACTCAAAAAGAGATTCGTTCATTTTACTGAACGAATCTCTTTAACCGATACGGTAAAAAGATCCGAACTTCCCATCACTACTGCATTGTACATGTCGTGGAAACCCCAGGGGAAGCAAGGGGAAGAGTGCTAGGTGTGTTCGGAGCATCTGATGCGGTGGTTCCAATGCGACATCCAGGACTCTCAACGCAAATTTTCATCTAGACGCGTCTTTGCTTTGGCTTTGTGTGAACATTCCATAAGGATTTTCTTCAGACAATCATCTTTGTTATAATTCATACTGCTTGCCAGTTTGCTCAGGCTTTACTAAATTGATGAAAGAGAACCTGTGGTAGCCTTCAGTTGTCATACAAACTCAAAATGTGTTTAGTTTGTCCAGTCTGGACAACTGTAAAAAGCATGGCGGGCTCTATAGAGAGCTAGAGCTCAGTTTTTAATATAAAGGGCCCATTCTAGCGTATAGAAAACAAGTTCTACAATTTAGATGATTATATATCGCAAGGATTATTTTATATTCAATTTCTGCTGATAGATCCCTTTCCCCTAAACCTTACACATTGGAGCCTCCAAAATTGAAGTAACAAATGTTTAAGAAATGTAAAAGAAAACTTCCTTTAACAAAAGTATTCTGTTTGTTATGCATCACCACGCACTTCAAATGAAGTTCTAGCCAGAATTACAAACACAGTTTAACAAACAGCTCGGGGTTGCTGGAACGCGCTCTCTCTTTTTGTCTTCCTTCCCACTCTCATGGAATTCTCTTGTGTGGTTGGACTACATTAGTTCAGGCTCCCATGGAGAAAAAGATACTTCTGTGAAGAGAGAAATAGTTGTTTCCACTTGTCTGCATTGGTCAACACAAGGATGTTTTAAGCTTTGCGAATGGCGCAGATGAGGCTGTTTCTCTCTAGAGCTGCTTTCAGACATTCACTTAAATCCAGATAATCTCCTGACATTCTCTGGCCCTGTATAGGTGAGAGGCACCAAACTTTCTCTGGAGTTTCTGCGGCCAAACCCCTAGTAAACGGTCCAGAGAAATCCTAAGTGGTCACTGCCAGCGAGGATGCGTGTTGATAACGTTTCACAACATATGCAATAAATAAAAAAGAAGACAGACGAAGATGTCAGGAGAGTTTGTCGTGATTTGGGCCATGCGCCTGTGATAATATGCTGTAAGAAAAAACAAGTTATCTCGGTGGCCGAATTCATACATGGGTTTCCTGCCTCTGCCTGCTGCACCACCCCTCACCTGAACGCACCGGAAATTTCTATGTTGTTGCGAATGTCTTAACAGAATTCCATGTCTAAGCTGAGAAATGTCCTCCTGCATTGTTCATGTGTGAGGCCAACTGCGTCTGGACCAAACTCTGTGCACATTCTCCAAGTTTGTGTCTGAAAACGGCTTATGTGACATGGGAAAAGCTGTGAGGAAGCACAAAGAGAAGTTCAGGTCCACAAAGTCTTTGAATAGTAGGAGTTTGTTATGTAATGCCCATGCAGCCTCCTTAGCTTCAATACGTATGATCGTTGTTGACTTAGTTTGAGCAGAGCTTCACTGGGCCCTGCTCTCCAATGGCCAACTGAGCTCTGACAGTCCATAAAGCAAAACATATGGAATGTTTTCCTGTTGTGCTTATTCTCGTTCTGATGTTTGCTTTTTGTAGACCATGGAATTAGTCCAAAAGTTTATTCTAGAGTGCATCCACTGAAAATCACTGTCGATTCCCATTTGAAAGGCTTCTTTTATTGAATTGAATATTGTTGATTCTTTAGAGCAGAAATAGATTTGGAATTCATCTAATATAGTGCTTTTCTAGTCTTGATGACCACTCAAAAATCTTTACAGTACAGTTTTACATTCACCCATTCATACAGTGCATCTATTAGCAAGAGTTTCTTGTTCTATGAGGGGCTATTTGGGGTTCAGCATCTTGCCCAAGGACACTTCGGCATGCAGATTGGGAAGACTGGCGATTAAACTGCAGACCTTCAGGTTGGAGGACAACCACTCTACCCCTCAGCCACAGCCGCCAATGTAATTGTAATGTCAGTTTGATGACTGGATGTCATTAAAAAGCTTGTTAAGGGTGTAAGTTTACACATCATCCTGTATTTGGGTAAACATCATGTGCATTTCCCTTTTCCTGGCACAAAAGTCATCGTTAAAGGGACAGTGAACTAATTAGTCTAATTTGTTTGGGCATTTAGAATTCAGACAAGTATCCCAACTGTGTAACCATACACAGTATAAGCTATAGTAAAACGTTTGTTTATCTTTATTTTGCAATTAAATGTCACTCAGAGGGGGAATTTTAAATCAGAATTTCTGATTATATTAGAATTGTTTTTGTTTCGCATTATTATTTGCATTCAAGCTGCCACTTCCTTTGTGAACTATGAAGCGCTGTAAATGCTGTTGGCAGTGTTGCTTATTTTTCTGACATTAATATTGATAAAAGAGCTATGACTGCAATGTTGGTTTTCAAGCACTGTACATGTGATGATTTATTGGTACATGAATGATAAATAGCCACAGCTTGGCATATGATGTCAGAGCATTTCTACGTAATTGTAGTAGTGCTAATGAAGCTTGTGCATGTGCACCTGTTTTTTTTAATTCAGAGTCATTGAGATCTATAAAAGAGAATCAGGCGTATGTTAGACTTTGTAAATATGATGAAACAATTCATCTGAATTCTCTACACACACAAAAAATATACTGCCTGCATTTTAAAATGCAATAGCTTTTAAACCATAGTAAATTATTATCTCAAATTGAATAAAAAAATCTCAAATTGTACATGCATACATACATGCATTTGCAAAATTTGTTAATTATATTATTAAATAACGAATAACGAATCGTCATTTTACTAAAGTCGTAGTATTATGAGATAATATTGTAATTTAAAAGAGTGGAGTTGTACATTTGATTCCCTATATTTTTTGTTTTTCTCTGCAAAGGTGTACTGCTTATTTTATCCTGGGCAAAACAGCTCGAAAAAACTAAAAAAAAAAGAAAATTTCACTTGCCAAGTTTTTGAAAACAAGATCAAATAATCTTGAAACAAGTAAACCTGGTAAGATAAGTATGAATCTTACCATCCCATTGATTTGAGATATTTAATATTACTGTGATATAGCTTTTTGTAATTGACTTGCACATCCTCTTTCTTTTTTCTTGGTCTCCTCAACTTGTCCAGTAATTTTAATATTAATGTCTATATTTTACACAAACTGAAAAGAAGGCAAAGCATTTCAACAAGTGGTAACAGTTTATGGAACGGATGGAATTACTTTTAGCTATAGCTAGCTAGTTAACCCACATTCACACAGGTTAGATGGTGTCAATGGATGAAAAGCTCTGATCTAAGTCAGTTCACTTTGAAAGTTGCACCAGGCTTCATTAGATTCACTGTTTTGAGTAAAGATTTGCAATAACAATGTCATTCACTCCACTCACCCACAAACCCACAACAGTGATGAGATTTGAAATTTCTCTTCCACCTTCTCTTCTACATAAAAGCCACTTCTGAAAATCCAGACACGCGATCATGGCTTAATGTTTATCCTCGCACATGATTGGTTTATATTGCACAATCTTTATTCAACCATCTTTATTTTTCAGCCTCTATCTTTTTTCCTTTTTCGTCTCTTACGGAAATAAGACATTGTCATAATGAAATTAAACATGTATGTGTACGCACATATGTGCACACACACACACAGTGGCGGGCTGCCATCCGGTTTGCAGCACACAGTTGCAAAGTTGACACAGGAGATATACTCACACACCCGCATTTCACATCCAGCCAAGCTGAGAGGAATGGATGGTGAGAAAATACTCAGCTGCCTCATTTCCGATGTTCCCTCATTACTGCGTGTGTGCACCCTGCGTGTTTGTGCTCTCACTACGCAGGGCCAGTGTCATCACAAGCCGCACATGCATACACTGCTGAAGCAGAGTCACCCAGAAGTTAAAGTGTGAGTCACCGAAAAGTTGGCTTCTAGCAGTTGTCAATCATTGTGAGTTCATATATGTTAGGTCTGACATAATAAATAGTGTTGTTGGACAATATATTGTTCAAGAAATTATTTTGATTAACAATATTACTGTCATCATTTTGAGACAATTATATACCAAAGATATAATGATAATAGAATAGCATATGAATGCAAGTAAACCCTTTCAAGGAGCAATGCAGATATCATTTTTAAGACTATTCAGTCTGACATTTGAATTAAATTGAAGAGTATGAAAATATCTTAAATAAATAAAACATAGGAATAAACCACACACAACCCAAACAACTCTCTGGCTCTGTATTTGGTTTAATTATTTGGCTTCAGTTCACCACCTCAGGTCTGTATCGCCGCTTTCCCATCTCCAAAGCGTTTGTAAGCATGGGTCAGAGTTTGCGTGGAAATGCACGGATTTTCCCGTGTTTTTATAAATCCTAACATTTGCGTGAGAAGTGGTGTACATATGTACATTGAACATAAATATACATGGCATCGTTACACAAAACTCATTGAACGATAGAAGGGTCCCTAGCCCACAGACAAAATGGCCTAATGCCTCAAACAATAGCTTTAAATATGTTTCGGTGAAACCATCCACCATTAAAAATCAGGGCAAACGAGTTTGTGACAACACAGACAGAGAAACAATATTGTTAACAGAAACCAAATATTCCGATTGAATAAACAAAGAGCTGACCTGGCTGGTGAGGGAGTGAGTGCAGCTTCCTCACAATTTTGCATTACCCATTACATTTTAGGAAATGTTTACGACATTTTATTTGCCACCCACCCACCACTCTGACCTGCGATTGATCTGTCCAAAAATCCAAGAGTCTCCCTACCCTGCATCTGCTCCCCGAGCGCCGTACATGGTCGCTCACAGCTCTGTGTGTCCTGTGTGTTGAAGGTGAAGCCAGACGGGGAGCAGAGTTCACCCAATGTGGCTTATTTCAGAGTACATAATTCTGGCCTGGCACTTTCCTCTGTTTTCTTCTTGCTTTTTGTCCATCCTCTTTCTGTGGTATATGCTAATTTAGGCAAAAGACTACTGACTGTAAGGTCAAACTTCCTCTGCAAACAATCTCACTCGACTTCTGTATAACACACTATATGTATTTAAATGCATAGTAACCAAAACAAGAGTGTACAGTGTCCTTGAGTGTTCCTGTAATACTGTAAATTACTTTGGAATTAATGATGGAAATAAGTTTCATGGCCAAGTAAAATTGATTTTGAAATCTAACTCCTTTTTGTTTGCATTACTCATGTATAAAATATGTCTTGATGTAACCTTACACAATACACAATGGTCCATGCCTCAGTTTGCCTGCCATACAAATAGACACATAATTCTATGTTAGAAAAAAAATTCTCGAATTGTTACACATTTTCTATTGTTTTGGATTTGAATGCTAAATCTTGATTTTAGCTTTTAAAGCCCGTACAAGGAACTTTTCATTTTTGTAGATGTTGGTGCCTCTGAGGACCAAAGCTGTAGTGTTTCCACTGTCTCCTGTCATACACGATGAGGTCATGTATCTATAGCTACCTTAGCCTTAGCTTGTGGTGAATTTCCTTGAAAGGAAGAATGGTCTGCTCTTACTGTGATGAGCTCTATGTCGGGGCATCAGTGTTTGCAAACATTGTCCATGGCTGTGCACCAGCTGTGGTTCACATGAACACACACAGCTCCTCCTTTGCTCTTCCCGGAGTCCCTAATTCGTCTACTTTAATCTCTGGGTCTGAGCTGCTATTGTTCAGCCAGGTCCCTGTGATGATAGTTC
Organism: Platichthys flesus; assembly: GCF_949316205.1. NCBI lineage: Eukaryota > Metazoa > Chordata > Actinopteri > Pleuronectiformes > Pleuronectidae > Platichthys > Platichthys flesus. The sequence goes on along the minus strand of NC_084965.1, from coordinate 20,076,687 downwards.
CCATTCTGATCCTATTCATCTTGTTTGTAAGAGATCTGGAGTTGGCGAGGAACAAACTCTGGAGAGCTGGTCTGTGAGGGTTAGCCTTAAGCCTACCGCGGCAGCCTGGCTCACTCCCCTACTCATTTCGCTGGTGAGATGGTAATGCTGGTCTTCTCTGGGGAATAAAAGAAGTGTTGAAAACTGAACCCAATGCCGGTGGATATGTAAACATAGGCTTCTCTGGCCTGACTATCCTAAATTCCGGTGCAGTAGGTGGTGGTAATGTACCATAAGCGGGATGCCAACCACTGTTAAATAAGAAGAAGAAGAAGAAGAAGAAGAAGAAGAAGAAGAAGAGGAAGAAGAGGAAGAAGAGTCGATCGGACCCGATCAAAGACATTGAGAATAGTTTATAGAAAAAGCCAATTTTCTCCATAATTATCTAATTTGTTCAAGGTCATTAAGAGCTCTGCCTCTACATGGAGGCATGGAAATCGCTATCAATAACTTATTTTGTATACATATGGCATATTGTGCTTTATGTGTACATGAACAGTCATTTTTTTTCAATTTTAACTCAACTTTATATCCCACTGTAGATAGAGTTGTAGATTGTATGATGTTTAAAATAAAGAAAAATAAATACAGTTATTGTCAGAATCCAGAATTTACATGGAGTGCATACACATTTTTCTTTTTCGAGTTTAAAACACATCCTCACGTTAAAGTGCTGCCAGTGGCCTTAATATCCTCACATAGCAGCAGTGGTCCTTCAATCTTAAACCTTACAAAGTAAATCCACAACCTCATCTAGTTGAAATCTATTAGACTTTGTGATGAAGCACAACTGTGGAACTTGTTTTGGTTTGAAGGGAGAGGGGGTGGGTAAACCTGATCCAGTGTCTGATTGTGTGTTCTTCTATTGTTGTTGTTCTATTTTCTGCTTGTGAGAAACAGCCAGCCTTAAGGGAACCATATTTTGCTCATTATTAGGTTCATGGTTAGTTTTACTTGAAAAGGTTTAGATGCTAATGGAAGCTCCTGCAGCTCCTCTTTTCTGCCCATTTCTGAAACTCTTGGTTTGAGCTCCTGTCTCTTTAGGTTCCCTCCTCCTGATAAAGCCCAGTTTGCTCTGGTTGGTTAGCTGGCCCATACTGTTGTGCTTAGTCCATGAATTGCAGCAAAAGTAGGAAGTGTCTGCTCTAATTATTTTGAATCAGTCCCAAACTCTGTCTTGCTGCCCCAAATAGTTAGTAGAGCAACAAATGTGTTTAATCTTAATAGTTCCCAACAAAGGCAGTTTCCGCCTGTGTGAGGATACATTTTGTAAAGCTGCAGTGACCAGCTATTGTAGGAAATTACTGAGCTGTTTTCAAAATGAAATTGCATATAAATGATCCATTTTTAATGATTTATGTATTAAAAAATGAGGATGGTTCGAGAACCACAGACATGCTAGGGAAGTTAGATATTATTAAAAAACGAAATTCAACATGCCGCGGAAAGTGATGGTTGAGTTCTATACAGCCATCATTGAGTCCATCCTCACCTCATCAATCACCGTCTGGTTTGCTGCCTCCACTGCCAAGGACAAGGGCAGACTGCAGCGGATTATTCGGTCAGCTGAGAAGGTCATCGGCTGTGACCTGCCGGCTTTACTAGACCTGTTCCACTCCAGGACCAGTGGGAGAGCACGCAATATCATTGCTGATCCTTCCCATCCCGGTCACCACCAATTCCAAAGACTAACGTCCGGAAAAAGATTTCGGGTCATCAGGACTAAAACCTTGCGTCACCTGAACAGTTTTTTCCCCATGGCAGTGGGGCTCACAAACAAGCCCCCTGCATCACACTGACTCTGCATCACACTGACACTGACATTTTACAGGCTGGCCTGTACAACATGGCTGTGTGTAAGCAGTATCTTGGCAAAGGTAGAACAAGTAAATCATCTGTTTCTGCTTCTAGTGGATGCACTTAGCCATTCAGCTATCTTTGTTACTAACAGATCACAATACACACTGAGCAATAAGAAAAGGAGGCAGGCCTTACCTAGTTTAGATTGGGATGCCTTCTTCTTCTTTGTTCAATTTTTTGGTTATTGGCAACCAATGCATTTAAACGACATTGGGATGTTGTTTAAATGTATATTATTAAACATTTAAACAACATCCCTATGTCTGTGGTTTATAGTAGAGCTTCTCATAACACATTATTGATCTACCTCAGATTTGTAAAATGTTTGGCTGTTTATCAAGTGTGTCATACTCTGATCATAAAGAAGAGTTTAAAAGCACAACCTTCACTCAGGAACAAGGGTTACAATCCTTAAACTGAAAGAAATACCAAAAAATTGACGTTCAGCACGATAATTACCGATATTGACTGATAAATATTTTAACGGCCTTAATTTGACAGGACAGATTAAGAGTGAAAGCGGGATAAAGGACAACAGTTCAAAACCATGCCCTGGACCACCAGGTGAGCTATGTGGCGCCCTAATCTGACCAGTTTATCTTGATATAATTTTTTGGGGAGAAACATATTTATTTTCATATCAGTTGATATGAATTTGGCTAAATATTTAAGCTGTGTGGGAGAGATGGGACAGAGTTCACAACCTAGTTTGGCTGCAGACACAGTGATTTACCCTCTGAGTCTTAAACCGGATTGTGGAACCTCAAGATGAGGTTGGTCGCCAGCTAAGCAGCATTTAGCCAACCATTGCAGCCATAGCAACCTGAAGGCCCATCTTGAAAATATGCAGCTGAATGAGCATGGCCTGATGTCTTCACAGTCCTGTGCCTCACACTGTAATGTGTAGATCTGTTACAAGACCTTTTTATGTTGAGATTTACATTGTTCTGTTTTGCCCTTTTCTGAAGTAGAGGTGCAAAAATACATGTGTGTTTATTGCCCAAGAAATAATCTGAAGACTTTGGGCAATTTGACAGTGTGGAAACTTAATAACACAGTTCTTCAAGTTCCCATGATGGGAAAGGTAGATTAATATTATTGTGCATATTGTAAATAAAGTTGTTTTCAGTGTCTGATAAATAGAAAAAAATAATAATAAATATATCAAAATTGTATTGGATCACACTCATGTATGGCATCACTTGTATGAGAGGGAGCCAGGGCTGTAGAGTATAACTGGGTACTCTGATCCACCTCTAACCCACATTTTTAACTTCCAGCCGCTGAAAATCGAGGGAAAAAGGGTTTTACGGGTCGGTAGGTGAGCAGAAAGGAAAGCAAAGCCAAAGAAAGCATTCCTTACAAAGGAGGATGAAATGAGCCAGAGGAAGCGTAATGACTGACTGACTGCCTTTCTTTTTCTGGACGTGTGGTTTTGGTTTCTTAGACTGATCATTAGGTTTCTCTGGCCCTGCAGGCCCAGGATAACTGTGTGTGTGTGTGTGTGTGTGTGTGTGTGTGTGTGTGTGTGTGTGTGTGTGTGTGTGTGTGTGCGTGCGCATGTGTGAGAGTATAACTGACATGAGTCTTTTGTATTCTCTCTTTTCACAAATTGGTAATGTGACCATTCAGAGAAGGATCCTGTCCAGTGAATCCACCGAATCATCTCCTGCTTTTAGAGGAACTTTAAACAGCATATTAATGAGCTTTGCTCCTCTAGAGGAGGTGCATGTGTGAACACAAAAGTCTAAGTGAGAGCCTTACGAATATCTGCAGACTTTCTATGCCTGCCCTCCAAATCACATTCAGGAGAATTTGTTTTGTGCACATCTGCGTACCAAAGGGTCATTCTTTATATCAGCCCTATCTGATCGCAGTGTTTTAGGATGGCAGTATAGCAGAACTGTGCAAAATGGTTTATTACATAACTTCACAATCATTTCAAATGAATGAATCATTGCATCATGTTTTCTGAACAAAACATTTCCTTTGAGAAACAAGGAGCTGCAAATAAAATATTAATAAAATTCAATTCAGATTATTTTACGAATGAGAAAACTTATAGTATGAGATGTTTAGAAATTAAAACTTTGGTTCAATATTTTCTTCATCAAAATACTTGCAGATTATCAACTAATTAATAATTAACTAATCATTTCAGGTCAGACCCAAAATATCACTGTCACAAAGTATGTGACTTGCAACGAAAACAAGGGAGCTAGAGAACTGTTGTTTTAAACAACCAGCTCTAATAGGCTTGGGCTCCTCTAGAACTCACTCAGTATTGTTTCATAACTTGTAAAGAAATGTTTTTACTTCCAAACCAATGTTCATGGCTCTGGCAATGTTTTGCTGGATTTGATTTTTTTACGTCTTTTCTAGGACACTTTATATACTCAGACCCATATTTTGTGAATGGATCTCAATGGGTTTGGTGGTACATTCTCAGCCCCATCAAGAGGCCAGGCTTTGGTTAACTGATTTGAATGTCCCTCTCATCAATAATTCAGTTTGAGTGAACAAAGTGTTAAGTGGCTTTTTGCGGAGAACGGAAGGGATGGTAAAAAGTGGAGGGGCTCTTTCCACAATCACTGACGGTCTTTGAGATTTACAGAGCTGGCCCCCGCCTCTACAGCACTTGTTATGCAAATGAAGGAGTAGATGCATAATGATTTCCTCCTGTAACTGTTGGTTACCAAGGAAATATGGAAGGCCCACTGTCTTTCAGTCATTTGTGTAGAAAACAAGATTAGTGCTATCCCAAAGTTTTGCAGTGGAGTTGGCAAATTTAGTTTTTCAAACAAATGGCATGCAGAGATACAGAGAGCAGTTAGTACATGATATTGCCTCCTGGTGTCTCATGGGTTAAATGATGGTGATGTAGGAAAAAAGCTAAACGATTCTGGAGCATATTTAATAAATGCACTGCTGCTCCTGTTTATGCTGACCGTGTCTCAATGTCATCTGAGCCTTGCCAGAGAACATTAGTGTGCTGGTTGTTTCAGTTTTGCAGCCTATCTCTCTATTGGCTCTGACTAGACCTTTACTAGTGGCTGTTAATCGAAAATAATGTATTGGTGGTGATTAGTTATGTTTGATCTCTTCCCTCTTTCCTTGGGGTGCAACTTCTTCCCTGCAGTTTTTCTCAGTCAGTGGCAGATTGTAGTGCAGACTGTGCATACTTGCTCTTTATAAGGGGTCCCTATCATGCACACTCAGTTGCCAATTAGTAACACCTAGCTGAAGCTAATGCAAAAATCACACAGTTAAAAAAAAAAAAAGATGGACACTTAAATGAATGGCAATTATAGCTGTACTAATAAACTGGCAGTGTATATTACATGATGCAACTTGTACGTTTGCTTTTGAAATTATGCTTCCCCCATGTTTTGTTTCAGAACACTGCAGAAAAATCATATTGCATCTCTAAACTTGTAAGCCAAAGTCTTGTTCTGCCTTGTTTTTTAGTACGTGTCTCTGTCAGCCATACAGTGCCACACTGGAGACCAGTGGCTGATGAGCAGAACTGATTGGCATGTATACTGCTGATGGGTTCCTCTCAGTAGAGAAAGAAACAATGTTTTTATCCCTGCCTTGTTGAGTCAGGACAAATCAGCTCTTAACTAATTTCTTCCTCTACTAAAAGACTAATCTGAAGCGTCTGTGGCCTTAGTTTTTTCTTGCTGTGACAAGGAGCAGAGAAGAAGGTTCAAAGAGAGAGCTACATGTGAGGGATCCCTCTCCCAGGACGGACAGAAGAGCAGGTGTAAAGGAGGACATCAGCAAGATAAAGGTTTTAGCAGCATTGATAAGGGTACACATTTCGAAGCATAACTGAAGGGCAATTAATTGATGGATTATTGTCAGTAATAGTTAAGTATCTGAGGAGAAATACTGTGAATCAAGCAGACCTATGACCATATTATGTTTGGAAGCAGTCCTCAACTGTTTCAACAATTTGTCAAAGAGGACGGCTACGGATATGCACTCTGCTCTGTTTTGTCTTTGTACCGTGGCAATACAAGATACATTTATTGGTCCCACACACATGCATAGACACATGACATGCAAATGGGGGGAAACTTGTCCTCTGCTTTTGACCCATCTGGTGAACACAGGAGGACACACAGAGAAGTGGGCAGCCATGCCCGGTAACCGGGGAGCAGGTGTTTGGGGAGTAAGGTGCCTTGCTCAGGGGCACTTTGACATTGGGGTAGGGAGAGTCCTCTTGGACTTTTTAACAGATCCAGGTTTTGTCCACCCAGGTATGTTTGTGTTGTCACTCCGTGGAGTCGAACCAGAAACCATCCAGTCTGATTATCTGCCCATAGTCCAATGCCTCTTCCAATGGTTAGCTATAGGCCAGTATTGCAGTGGGGGACAAGTGCACAATCTAGTTAAAGGCTGAAGGAAAGATAAATGTTTTAAGTTTGCTTTTAAAGATATTCACTGAACTAGCTTCTCTGATAGCTAGCAGTAATCTTCTCCACACCTTTGGGCTGTAATTTACTAAATCCGCATCTCTAATTTTCTTTTGGCTGTTGTTGGGAACCTTTAATAGACTTGCTGCAGATGACAAACATGTTGTAGTACCTTGCTTTATAAAAAATATTATTGCTCCAACACATTAGATTGTCGAACAGTCACTTGTAATGAGTTAAATCCAATGTTAACTCAATGTTAACAATTAACAGAATGAACAGAACAGACAGATTTTATTTTGTCTCGATACACAATGCCTAAACTAGCCTGGATGCCAGACGAACTTAGCCCCGCCCACAACATTTGAGGTCGGGAAGTCGGTCTGGAGTCGCTCCGTTGAGAAGAAATTATGTCCGACCGGGCCAATCAGATTGTCAGGGCGGCCTTTAACCTCGATCGGGAAAGCTACCTCGATCTTGAGCGACACCAGCCACCCCGCACACGGTCTGTTCAGCCTCCTACCCTCTGGAAGAAGGTACAGGAGCCTCCGTTGCCGCACCACCAGACTCGGAAATAGTTTCATACACCAAGCTGTCAGGAAGCTAAATTCTCTCCCCTCACTCCCCCCAGCCATACCTCTAGTCTGACTGGAGGCTTAAATCCCCCCCAAAAAACTAAAAACACTCAGGACTCTGCAACAAACTGTCTCTTGTACTTCTTGTACTGTTTGCACTTTATGACTTAAATCACTACGTTTACACTTTTAGAGAACCTTATGCTGCTGTACAAAAATTCTGTATGTTTACTTCTGCAACAAACTGTCTCTTGAACTGTTTGCACTTTATCACTTATATCACTACGTTTACACTTTTAGAGAACCTTATGCTGCTGTACAAAAAATTCTGTATGTTTACTTCTGCAACAAACTGTCTCTTGTACTGTTTGCACTTTATGACTTAAATCACTACATTTACACTTTTAGAGAACCTTATGCTGCTGTACTTAAAAAATTCTGTATGTTTACTTAGTATTAGGAAATGTCTTGTGTTATCTGTTGTGCCTGTGCACTTTATATGTCTCACTGTGGTAGAGTGGGAAACGTTGTATCGATTCCTTGTATGTTCTGAACATGTAAGAAATTGACAATAAAGCTACTTTAACTTTAACTTTAACTTTATACGATGATGGACAGATGATCAACGGTAACGTTATCAACCACGTCATCAAAGTGCCCTTGGGTTGAATTCGTTTTCAACAAACATGCCTGCCGCTGGAGAGCTGAGATGTGTAGATGCTGCCATTGAGTCTGTTTTAGAAGACATCGACAGCGCATTCATTTTGAAAGAGGAACAGAGAACGTGGAGGTGACGCCAAAGCACCGCACTAATCCCTATCGCGCCGGCGCTTGGCTGTTCACACCGGACACTGAAGCGACGCTGAACCGCCGGGCAGCGCTAATAATATCACCCGTTGATCCAGTAGATTAAAAGCATATACTTACTTGTTGCTCCAACATTAAGCAACAGCCTCCAAACATTTGTCTTTCTTGGTGTTGTCTTTATACAACATGTTCCGAGGATCATACAACTCACTGTACTTCTCCACTTCAATTATTAATTTAATGTCATCCATGGTGAAGAACTTCAATGTTTGCTCCGTTAAATGTCGGGTGTCGGGGGTAAATTACGTATTCTCCACTCAAGCCTATGTGGAGAATACGTAGTCCCCCCTCTCTCTCTCTTTTTATCTGTATCACTGCTTGTGTGGCTGTAGTGGATGGGCAGAGGGGGACATTTAATAATGTCATTGGTCAAATTAAAACTCCAGGACAACAGAAGGGGACTTCAAAGTATGGGATGCATATTTGATCATTTATATCATATAAAATATGTCATCAGTATAGTTTAAGATTGTTTTTCAGTGTGTTTCCTGGTGTGATACATTCGAGTCAAGCGCAAAAAATAGACTCGACGCCGAAACGATCGCTGCACGGCGCGAGGCAGCCTTGGCGCAGCGCGGTGCTTCAGCCTCCGGTGTGACCCGCACAAAGTTTTAACATGGGAATGGATGGGAGCCAGCTGTTATTTAAGGCTTGGCGCTGCGCTGAAGGGTCGCTTCGGCATCGCTTCAGCGTCCGTTGTGAACCCTGCATAGTAAATAACTCACAATGCATTGCTTAACACATGTCACATACTACGTTGCTCTGATTGGTTGTAGGTCTATCCAATTGAGCGAAGAGGAATTTTATTTCCTGGTCAGTTGAAACACGCCCCATAATCACAGCCCAATGGAGCGGTCTCAGACTCACATTCTGACTAGAATTGTGAGTCTGACAACGTCAGGCTATGCCTTAACATTTTGGTTGCTCATTAAGATTCCTTGTGATCAAGCCTTTCACACAGAAAACAAAGCAGCATTTGAAAACAAGGCATCAATTTATGAGCTTGTTGGTGTGTGCCTGATTCACAACTTCCAGTGGAGGCTAAGACGTTGTGGCTGGCACAGAGCAGGCAAAGCTTTAAGCCTGTTTTGTCCTAATTGTGTGCCTCCAATTTGCTCATATAGAAACAGACATACTTAGTTCTACCTCACATGATATAAACAGCAAGACAATTCTGTTGTTCATTAAAAATATCATTTTCATTTTCAACAATCTCCATTGTTTTGGAAAAAAGTTTGATCGGGGATATAAAAAATATTAAAGTCCATTTTACTGTTACAGTTTTAGATGCACACTTGTTAAATACTAAAGCAGTGCTTGGTTGAGTAAGTTTTCCTGTTGAAACACTGGAAATGTGAGTAAATATCAGGCACAGCATTTAACATGTAACAGGAAATGTGGAATCAATAAGCCGGAATCGATAAGCAGAATCGGAATTGGAAATCGCTATAGTATAAATGACACCCAACCGTAGTCAGAACTGTCACTTTCTCTTGCAGGTCCACTCACATTTTGTTGGGTTGGATTTGGAGCACTTAAGGGATAATCGCACCTGTCCTGGTTTCACTGTGGTGTTATGTATTGTGGGCGGAAAACAATACTTTGCAAATTTTGGCCTTTTACAGTTTTTTCTCTCAAGACCACATATTCCTTTCCTCATGCAATCTGTCATTTAAATAACATTTGAGAAATGTTTGATTGACTGTCAAACATTTATTAGTCCAACGCATTCACAAGCTACATAAATAGGAATATTGCTTGTTTAAGCTCTAGTGTAGAACATTTTATCTTATTAACACTTAATTATGTGCATCCAGCTGTCAAATAAATAGAATGTTCAATACAAGCTTCCACTGTTTACTGACTGCTAACACATGCTTAATCTTTTTGCTAACAGACACCACCTTTCTTAGAAGTCCAGTCCAGCTCTGTCCATTTTTTCTAATGTACCAAATATTTAAAAAAGTCTTTGGCACTTGAACCACAGCTGTTTTTCTCCTCCTCTGTAATCCAGACAGAAGTCGGCAGCCCGGCCAGAACACGGCCATTTATTTCAGGCCTTCTGAGAAGGCTGGGTTGAGTCACTGCTGCAGCTCAATGGGGAATTCTGGTTTTAGGGAAGCAAACAACATCAGACAGTATACAATTTTAATCAAGCTTTATTTTACTCAGAAGTCCCTGTGTTTGTTTGTTAAAGGACTAAAAGCATTAAGTACATTATCTGGTGATTCAGCATTCAGTGCCCACAAGGTTTGATTTGACTACTGTGTTCAGTGTTTGGTGTTCAGCCTTTTGGCGCCTTGACCACACTGCTTATCTTACCTGTGCATCATGGCTGCCTTACTGAACTGTTACAGCTTACAGGTGTTTATGTCTATACCTCTTCTCTAGCAATGCCACTGTCAGTCTCGACTTTCTACATTAAGTTTGCCTTGGCCATTAGTAACAGACTGTGGGATTAAATTTAATCATCTGAAAAGCAAATACTTATACACTATAGTTCAGAGTTGGAGGGAGATTGTGCACTGAAATACAGCCCTTCAATTTGTGTTATGTTAACTTTAAGACATTATATAACCTATATTGACTGTCTGCCTTTAATTTCTCCTTTAATAACATGCAAATAGCTTAATACGCCAAAAATGGCCTCCACGCTGATGATATGTCACTGCAGTGATGCTGTTCTAGCTTATTAACATAGGCGCCCAAAGGAAAGTCAGAACTTTCTGTGACCATCACACACTTTATGTCATTGATGTTCCCACTGGGGTGCTTCTGGTTGCTCCTTTTGAGTTTCTCTCCTGGTGTTAACTCTGGGCAGGAATCTTTGATCCACTTGTCGTATCTTATGGCGAGTTTCACCTGCATATGTCCATCTTTCTCTCTCCCGTCTTCCTGTACTGTCCTGTATAGTGCTATGAGTGGTCATCAAGACTAGAAAAAGTGCTATATAGACCAGAGGTCTTCATGAGGGGTTCCGCGATCCCTAGGGGGTCCGCAGAGGTACTGCAGGGGGGTCGCAACATTTTTGGTTGATAGACAATTTTTTATATATTTTTTTCAACCAATTTATTTCATACAAATCAGTGTTAATTTCGTTGACGAAAACGATGACGAAATATATTCGTTAACGACCCTTTTTCCATGACGCAGACGAGACGAAGACGTAACGAAAACGGATCTTTGAAAATAAAAACTATGACTAAATCTATTTTTAACTTTCGTTGACGAGACGAGACGAAAATGTTGGTGGTTGACTAAGTCACAATCATTTTTTTAACATCATCGTATCAGGCCGTCATAAAGTATCAGGAGCGGCGAGTGAGTCTGTGTGTCTGTCTGTGTGTGTGTGTGTGTGTGTGTGGGTGTGTGTGTGCGCTCCCAGATAGCGCACCGGTCCCGAGGCTCCGCCCCCCCGTCCCGCTCACTCGCTCAGAGACACAAGATCAGAGCTAGTACATGTGAAGAAGCCTCTCAGTGACCGACTGCTTCTTAACTATGGAAACAGTGAAAACACAGAGTTTCTAAATATATATTTTTCAGCTATTAGGCTGCAGCTATATGTTTTTATAGAAAAGGAGTTTAATGTGGCTATTAAATGTGACTAAAACTAGACTAAAATGGAATTTGTTTTCGTTGACTAAAACTAGACTAAAATGTAATTGTTTTATTAGACTAAAACTCGACTAAAACTAAGAAGGATAAAAATGACTAAATGTGACTAAAACTAAAATGCATTTTCGTTAAAAGACTAAGACTAAGACTAAATCAAAAATAGCTGCCAAAATTAACACTGATACAATCCGAATGTAAATATGTTTAAATACACATTAACATGCATCCAACATATTGCAGGCGAAGCATAAATGGAAGCAGAAGACGTTATCTGTCAGTCAGCAATGCGCACACTGCGGCTCCTATACCTTGCACATGTTTAAAATAAAAACATGAAAATGAACCTGTGTTTTATTTGAATAGCTTAGTATTGATTTCACAATAATAGGGTAGCTATATTTATACCTGGCACTAGGCCCAGTTTCATACCAAACACAATTTTATACAATATTTATAGTATGGGGGTCCCAGCTCCATTTTGCCACCAGTTTGGGGGTCCTTGGCTGAAAAACATTGAAGACCCCTGATATAGACCATTTACCATGCATGAACCATGGGAAAACCTGTCCCCTGGCTCTGTAGCTGCTGCTGCTGATGCTGAGCAGCGTCTCCAGCACCATGGACAACCAGCTGGCTGTGGGCAAAAACTCTGGTCCAGCCTACAACGACAAGTCAGGGAACAACATTTATCGGGCGCCTTCATCGCTGGAACTTCACCACTGGAGGAACCCGTCGACTTACCTGCACAGCCTCCTACTGAAACCATGTTCTTTTGTTTGGTGAGACTTCCTCATCTTTTTGCCTTTTCACACATGGACTCTGTTCTATCTATTGTAGCTTAATCAAAGGCCACAGCATCTGTAAGTTGCTGATGCTCTACTCATAATCACGTAAAAGTAGTTTTTACCATGTCATTATCGATGCAGGCAACAAGTCTGTTATGTGACAGAAGTCATGGGAGCTGTGGTTCCAGTCACAAAATGAAGACCACGTGATCCAGTTATAAGGTTCAGTAGTAGTGTACAGATTTGATATTTTGCTAAATATTGCTCTCAGAAGTCAGAATATCAACGTCATTGTTGAAAACCAACTGTGACCTGGTGCTTTCAACAGTCATCTAGCAGGATATACTTGAATTTGGCATCTATCTAACACAATCAAATACATATTTAATAATAAAATAAAACAAATCAAATCAAACATTTATAATTTACAAAACACACATATAACTCAAAATCATCAGTGTGGTAAAGTAAACTTTTAATGAAGTTTAAGAAGTGGGTGAGAACTGACACCAACTTCGACACTTTGTTCTTTTGTCAAAAAGATATTCTCAAAAACATTCCCCAAAACTGCTACAGTGCTGGTCTTCAGAGCAGTACCACCAGTGTGCTTATGGGACATATTAGTGGGAATCTGCTGAATTTATAAAAGTGAAACGCAGTGATTCGAAATTGTGTCCTTTAACACTTTAGCAGAATAATCAAAGATAAGTGCAGTTTACTATATGGCACAGCAGGGGGTGTTGTTTGTCTGTACCCTTTTTCATCTACCCTGTGTCGTTCTCTGAATGATGTGTCAAATTGATTGATTCCGGACATTTTTTTGACTGGTCACTATAGAAATTGACATGTTAGCCTACATGCTGTGAAGCCTATACGATTTATTATTCAATGATGCTGCTGATTGACAGTTAGTGGTTCAGTGCCTTGTTCATGTTGCTGAACCACAAGCAAGTGACACTTTACAGATGCTGAGTTTTATGCTCCACTGCTACTGCAGAGCCACAACAATAAAAGGAATAAAATAAAAATAAAATACATGATTAAAACATTAAATCACAAAACATACTTGGTATTTATTAATTGGCAGCGAAGGTCAGGTTGGAGCTACAGTACAGTTTATAAAGGGTTCCTCGACAAAAATGTCATGAAACAAGTCTTTAATAACTAGGAGATAATTTGTGGGGATGTCATTGTAATGAAGCACATACTTTAGTTGTGAATTGGTGTGTGCAGGAACACAGGCCCTGCTGCCCCTTTTGTTTTTCACTTCAAAACCTTGGTTACAGGACAGTGGAGTCTTTGTTTCCTCTTTACTGCTGTCGTATCTATAATACTGTGTGAGGAGGACCATGCTTATGTTTCGTGAATTAATGCCTACAGGTGATTTAAAAAAAACCCAGCTGTATAAATAGGCAGGGGGAACATTTCTAGGTTTCATAAAAAAATAAAATAAATAGGAAAGAAGTCAGGGTTCGTGTGCGTGTGTCTCCCACAGTCTCCATGTCCAGAGTTCAATCCATATATAAAAATCAATTCAGTCTCCCCCACAACCCAATCCCAGTTCAGTTTAATCCTGTTAAAACAACGAAATACAGATAATCAACGTCTTGCCTCTTCCTACTGCACTAACATTCACCTGAACACTTTTTTGTTTTAGATTTGTGTTTTGGTGTGAATAGGTCTGAGCTGAGAATTTGGCTGACTCTCTCCGGAGTTCATGTCTAAAGATCAACTATGACATAATTTTCTGGTTCTTTGAGACTTTGTGACCATGATGTAACTTATTGTACCATACAATGAGGAATAATTTCTCATCAAAATAAGCGCTAGGTGTTTCCAAGAGTATTGGAGATATCTTGTTAAATATGTTTTCTAGACTATATTTTTGTTGAGCTAGAACTCTGACCTCCAATGGTTAATCATCTAGAGCAGCGGTTGCCAACCCGTCAAATGGCGATCTACCGGTCGATCTCGCAGTCTTCAGTGTCGATCTGTGTGTCTGTTGGTTACACGGCAGCAGGTCCGCTGCTAATTTATCTACTGCATTGCTTTCAAAACAAGTCGGTTTATGTACTAAACTAAACACCAGGACGGGTCTTCTACGGTAGGAAGACGAGCATCTTCCGGTCTGTCGATAACAATCAAAGCCCCGTAAGAACATTAGATCAGATGAATTGATTCAGAAAGTGAAACGCTGGAGCGCTTTTAATTTGAAATGGGTTCGGGAAGTGTTTTAAATACGTTTGTGTCAGAGACAGATAAACATTGTGTTTTACAGAAGAATAAACAGAGAAAATTATCTTTCACCTGAGTTTTAATGTTCATCTGTTGAAATTATGTTACAAACATAAATGGTTGCCACACTTTCTGTAGGCATTTAAAAATAAAAGCACTCCTGCGTTTCTGTTTACGAAATTAATTATTTAGATTTTATTTTGAAATATTTGCAGGAGCAGAATATGCACAGCTTCATACTGTATAGTACTGTTTGCAGTGTCTGAATAAGATACCCCCCTCTGTAACACTGCTACACAACTATAAATGAAGAGTTTTGTAGTTACCACAACACAACACCCCAACACAGACAGGATGATTTATCTTGTTTTTAACTGATGGCATCATATCAACTTCAGTTCAGTTCTTCTCTCATGTCAAGTTTAATTTCGTCTTTGAACATTTGTAAGTCTTCCTTTAGTTCAGACTTGAGTTCGCTGATCTGCTTACTTATAGTTTCAAGCCCTTTGCGTACCGCTCCCGGAGTTGAGTCGCCGCCATGTTGGCCCTCATCTCCCCGCATGACGTCCTCGGCTTGTTCTACACGGTGGGAATCATTTACCGCTGTATCTTGCGCCCCTTTACCTCTGCCTTTCTTTCCCCCCATCATAATCTTAAAAGAGACCACTTCGTTATATTTTAATTAAGTTAGCGGGGGTTAATAATACGGAAGCCCATTATTTGTTTATAAGTCATTCATGATCCAGTTCGCATTATTCTGGAGAGTTATGTGGAAACCTGAAGACTCTTGACATCACATACACTGAGAATGGACTTTTCAAGTAAGTGTTGGGACAAGGGTTTAAACTTAAGAAATAATATTCACATATTTATATGTTATAGATTTTATAGAAAGGGAGGAGGAGAGTCTTTATGGAAAAACACATGGAGTACATTTGTGTCTTAAAACATTTTTGGACGAACATTTCTTCAGGTCTTTGAACAAACGACCCCTAATCCCAGCACATTTGTCTTATTGGAGATGGCCCTGAATACTAAGTGTGAATTGTGTGGTATAAGATATTGGTACATAACTATAAACCGAGAGGAGAGGCGGTGGACTAGTGGCCAAATAATTGGACTATGGGTAGAAAGTTACGGACATCGGACTGGAAGGTCGCTAGTTCAATTCCTCGCGGTGATAATACAACATACCTGCCAGGACAACACCCGGATCTGTTCCTAAGTCCAAAGAGCACTCTCCCTACCCCCACTGTCTAAGTGCCCCTGAGCAAGGCAACATCTGCTCCCCGGGCGCTGTGCATGGCTGCCCTCTGCTCTGTGTGTCCTGTGATGTTCACCAGATGGGACAAAAGCAGAAAACAAATTTCCCTACTCTGCATGTCGTGTGATTGTGTTTGTGGTCAATAAATGTATCTTAAATCTTAAACCAGAAATTAGAGAGGTAATGCATTAAATATATATAACTTAATCTGGTTCTATACTAAAATAAAATATCAGTGCAGACAATGCTGTGTTGCCACATTGTTAGAAACTGTATCGATTGCCTTACCAATTGCTTACCCACTGCTCCTGACACTAAAGACTTATTTCAGGTAACAGTATTTGCACACTCAAGTTCGACGAGGCAGAACATACTTTCTCCCCCAACAGTAGTGATATTAGAGCTGATAGTTATTATCATTGTGAATATGTCTTTCAGGACATAAGCTGTTTTTTAATTCCTTTTACATTCTGTAAAAAAAAAAAAAAAAGGCTTAATGCACTTCCTAAGTCCAGGCTGCAAATTCATTTCAAGCTCCTTTAACTGGTGGACAGCTGAGTAATGAAATTAGTAATGTATTATTTCTATCCATGTTTTACCCAAGAGATTGAAACTGTTTGTGTGAGGTGTGCGTGCAGAAGGAAAAGCTGGCAAGACTAATGCAGTCTGCAGGGAATCACTTGCAATAATTGGCTGCTGCTTCTTTCCCACACTGTGTTATTGGTATTCCAACCCAGACATCTGGGGCCTGCTTTCAATCGTCCCTCCCTTTGTGTCATGTTTCCATGGTAGTGTCCTCTGGAGGCGAGACTAGCTAGGATAACTGAAAGGACTTTATGTGTTTGTGTTTCTGGATTTAACTCAATGGCAAGATGACTCGTTTGGTGTTGCACTTACTGCACTTAAAGGTTTTGTATGTTGTTCGTATGTCATGGATATCTGATTTTTCACCTGTTGGAGGCAGCAAAGATCAGACTATATCCTGGAACAGGAGGGATCCGTCTAAGGCTGTAAGCCTGCAGTTGCTCCACAAGATCACATGACCAAGCTTGACCCTGGGATGACCAGGACTAACATTGGGTCGGGACACACACACATTCACGCACTCACAGTGAACACACTCTCATTCTGTGTTGAGGAGCTGGTTATGTTATCTTTGTGTTCCCTTTTTTACATCAGCAGTTAGTTGATATTCTGGTATTCTGACTTTGAAATGAAATGAATGAACTGCAGCTCAATAGCCATGTTAGTTTTTGTGATGTTCCTCATGGCAAAGACACAATATTGCCTCTTTAGTCTTGTGTAAGCATTGAATGCATGCCTTTGTTACAAACTGGAGTGCTCTGTTTTTACTGCAGGCTGTGGACAGTCAGCAATGCAAATGAGCTCAGACAAACTCAATGGTAAATGATGACCTTTTCACTTATTCACATTGCCTGACTTAAACAAATCTTCATGAAAGCTTTATTGTCTTTTTGAACATAAAGTAATTATTGTTTCCACCATAACCTTCCACTGCTTCATGAATACTGACAGTGATTTGTATTTAGTATTGGCAGGATTAATCTGGTTCCTGCTGGACAAAACTGAATAACAGTTGACGCCTCTGCTTGTAGTTTTCTGTGCTGATTCAAATACATGTCACAGTGAATTGAAGGATGATAGGATAAAAAACTGCGATTTTACATGTTTTTTTAAATTATCACACAATAAATTAATACATAACATAATGTTGATATTATTAGTTCACATTATTTCTGTAAAATATATATTTATATATACACTACCGTTCAAAGAGTTTTTTTCAATGAAGATAACATTAAGTTAATCAGAAATACACTCTATACATTGTTGATGTGGTTAATGTCTATTCTAGGTGGAAACATCTGTTTTTTAATGAAATGTCTACAAAGGTGTATAGAGGCCCATTTCCAGCAACTATCACTCCAGTGTTCTAATGGTACATTGTGTTTTCTAATCACCTTAGAAGACTAATTGATGATTAGAAAACCTTTGAAAACCCTTGTGCAATTATGTTAGCACAGCTGAAAACTGTTTAGCTGCTGAGAGAAGCTATAAAACTGGCCTTCCTTTGAGCTAGTTGAGTATCTGGAGCATCACATTTGTGGGTTCCATTATACTCTCAAAATGGCCAGAAAAAGAGAACTTTCATGTATGAAACTCCCCAGTCTATTCTTGTTCCTAGAAATGAAGGCTATTCCATGCGAGAAATTGTGAAGAAACTGATAATTTCCTACAACGGTGTGTACTACTCCCTTCAGAGAAAAGCACAAATGGGCTCTAACCAAAGTAGAAAGAGAAGTGGGAGGCCCCGGTGCACAACTCAACAAGAAGACAAGTAAATTAGAGTCTTTAGTTTGAGAAATAGACGCCTCAAAGGTCCTCAACTGACAGCTTCTTTAAATGGTACCCGCAAAACTCCAGTGTCAACTTCTAAAGTGAAGAGGCGACTCTGGGATGCTGGCCTTCTAGGCAGAGTGGCAAAGAAAAAGCCAAATCTGAGACTGGCCAATAAAAATAAATGATTGATATGGGCAACAGAACACAGACATTGGACAGAGGAAGATTGGAAAAAAGTGTTATGGACAAACAAATCAAAGTTTGAGGTGTTTGGATCACACAGAAAAACATTTGTGAGACTCAGAACAGTGAAAAGATGCTGGAAGCTTGCCTGACGCCACCTGTCAAGCATGGTGGAGGTCATGTGATGGTCTGGGGCTGCTTTGGTGCTGGTAAAGTGGGAGATTTGTACACGGTCAAAGGGATTTTAAATATGGAAGGCTATCACTCCATTTTGCAATGCCATGCCATACCCTGTTGACAGCGCTTGATTGGAGCCAATTTCCTCCTACAACAGGACAATGACCCAAAGCACACCTCCAAATTATGCAATAACTATTTAGGGAAGAAGAAGGCAGCTGGTAAGCTGTCTGTAATGGAGGGCCAGCGTAGTTACCAGATCTCAACCCCCTTGAACTGTTGTGGGAGCAGCTTGACCGTATGGTTCGCAAGAAGTGCCCATCAAGCCAAACCAACTTGTGGGAGGGGCTTCAGGAAGCGTGGGGTGAAATTTCTACAGATTACCTCAACAAAATAACAGCTAGAATGCCAAAGGCCTGCAATGCTGTACTTGCTGCAAATGGAGCATTCTTTGACGAAAAGCAAATAAAAATCATTATTTATAACCTTGTCAATGTTTTGACTATATTTTCTATTCATTTCGAAACTCATTCGATAAGTAAAAGAGTGAGTTTTCATGGAAAACACAAAATTTTCTGGGTGACCCCAAACTTTTGAACGGTAGTGTATATATGCATGTGTTTCCTCATGCTTCGGTAAAGATCTATTTACCATAGGTTACTAATTTCCTGTACATGGCATTTCTGCACTGTAGTGTTATTTATCAGCAGAGTCACTGCCTTTGTCCAATAAGCTATTATCAAAATATTTTTTGACCAGGCTTATCAATCTGCTTACTGTTCATCATCAATGAGGATATTGTTGATTACATAATTGCAATTAAATGAGTAGCTGCTGCAACTAAATTAATGGATCGGACCACCATTTAATGAATAAATCCATTAGTTTGAAGAGTTAATAAGTAAGTCCACTCTTACTTAATTAGATCTGATACTATAAGACATACATTCGTCCAGGTGCTCTTGTAAGTATCCACAATATGGCTGCCACCATGTGTATGTCACTTAGCAGCAGCGTGTGGGTTCTGACTCTTATGAATGATTGAGGGGCTGATGTAATTTGAGATGGCTGGCTGGTTTAGATATAGGGCGCCTATATCTAAAGTCTGGTAGATATAAGTCTGGTACTCGTCGTTGTGATGCAATTGAGTGTCCAACATAAATAGTAGGGAGTAGTGAATGATGCCATGTTTGCCGGAATAGCTGGGTTGGGATGGGATGTCATGATGATGTCATACCAATTGACCTACTGCTTCCTCTCTCTGTCCTCCTCAGACTAGGAGTCATCCCCATCGATCTTTGCTGTATTTACAAATTAAGAAAATATGGGATCAGTTCCCCAATCATTGTAGCTCACTTATTCTAGTAACAGTGTTTTGTTATTAAAATAATTAAAATCTTTATTCTGTGGCTGTAATGCATCCTGATAGTTATATATCTTGTTTTTGGAATAGTTTTTTATGGAACCCTTTTATGTCCAGAGGTAATGTGATATGCAGTTTCACTAATGTTGCCACTTAAGACAGCTAAATGTCCCTTATATATTTATCTCATGTCAGTTTTTCAGCACAGCAGAGCTTTAGTGTACACCAAGGTATCATATTCAACACCAGGGACCACCCTTACCCCCCTCCTTTACTCCAAGTACCCTCCAGGACAGAGATCAGGTTCCTCCTCTGAGATACAAGACAGTGGGTGACATTCTGGGAGTGACCTCAGATAGCAGTCAGAGGGAGGAGGGGCAGTGATGGTGATGGAGGAAGTGTTTGACTCTGGGAAGATAGAAGGAGAGGAAAGTGAGAGAACGATAGTGATTCCTAGACTGCCAGCATTAATCCTGCATACTCTGCCAGAGGTAAGTTTTGAATGTGACTTATTTTGAAGCTCTGTAAAGAAACAGCATTAATTATTCATACTGGACAGATTTCAGTTTAATATTGTGTCAGTTAAAATAATAATTAATTTTGAGATATTGATGTATGTAACTGCATGTGAACAGGTGGAGTGGAAGTCAGGTTCAGCTCAGGGTGTGGTGAGGTGAACGCTCGGTCAAAGCTGGTGCAGTAGAACGAAGAATATTGTTCCCTAGAAGAAGAGAAAGATGACCCTTGTTCTTTGAAACAGTGTGTATGTTGGTGGGATGTGTGTATATGTGTGAACTCAGTGGAGCCCTGCTGGCACAATAGAGAGCTGTCCCCAGGGCCCTGACACATCAGGGTGGCTGCAGCACCCACGTCCACATTCCCTCTATGCTGGTGTGGCTGGATCTCTCGACTAGGCCATCAAGATGAAACACTGGCTCTGTGGAGTGTTACAACGCAGCATGTGGTGCTGGAAACCAAAAGAGAAAAGAGTTGGGGCAAACAAGGTTAAAGACATCTATATGCAGGTATCCTGCATGTGTGACAGGTTATTTATTACACGTGTTGGTTCTTGTAGAAGTAAAACCAGTCCTTGTGCTTTCCCCAAGCTTAGTTGTGCAAATAAAAGCACAATGTGCATGTGTGAAGAGAAAAGGGAAACCCATCTGTGTGACTTTCTGTATCGCTACTCAGATTCTCATTCACAGGAATGGGACAGACTTACAATCAGACGTATGTGGGTCAATGACGTTTAAGGATTTTTAACAGGCCAATTTTAAAATAGAAAAAAAAATTATATCTATTATAATTATTCAAAGATTAGGAATGTTGTGTACACATAAAATCATATAACAATTTCAAATGATTGGATTTGACTGTTTTTTCATCTATATTAATAGACCGTGGCCTAAAAACATGTCATGTGGTACGACTTTCATTTATCTTAAATTAATTAATTTCTTTAATATTTTTAATTTTTCAACAATATAAACTCATAAGTAACAAAGTAGTTGCATTTCTTTTGAGTTCTTATAGAGTTCTTGTAGTGAACAGATTTATTTTTCTGGTAAAGTGCAAACATTTATGATAAAAAAGACAAAACAATATTAAGCAGTGATCAGTGATTCATATTTCAGCCACAGAAATGTTATATTTTAATTTTAATTTATTACCGGACTTGGTATTATTGGTCACACCACATGATAAGTGGTCGCTCCAAATTATATGAAAACCTCCTATCGTTTAAAAAGATCAATAAACAATAAATTCCATACAAAAACCAGATTTTTGTGAATGACACACTATCAGTTTGTGTACAGCAGTGGTCACCAACATTTTCAATCCAAAGATCTCTAAACTCTAAACTTAAGCTGAGATCTGACCATCCTGAAATCTTCCAAAAAACCCACTTACGAGAGTAATATTTATTATTTTTTGCAATTTCTGTTAAATGGTTAATGAACGAGCACAATTATACACTAAGAAACTCAGTTGTAAAAGTATGTCTGCTTTAAAATGGTGGCAGAAGTGTCAAAAAGAAGTCTATGGCACCGGTGTGCTTTTAGCTGTCTCTGTATTTGATCGAGTCGTGTGTCTTCTTCATCTCATCTCCTCGGAGGAGTTTACACTCACTCACACACACAGGCCCTGGGCTGGCCCTGTCCCCTCTCACTCATACACTGACACATGGACAGTAAAGCTGAGCTGAGAGAGGAGAGGTGGTGAGTGAATCTGTAGATGTCGAACAGTGAAAATGAAATTTGGAATACAAGGTTTCCACAGCAGACTAATACAAAACTATTAGCCCCTCTGTTTAAGTATCAGAGCAGAAGTAGTGGTTAGTTTGGACCGTGTCAGAGTCCCTGTCTGGGTGTCCTCCCTCCGCTCACCTGCTGACCTGCGCCCACTTTACACTTTAACTATAAACACCAACATTAATCACAAGTTATTAGGACCTGAACAATATTGAGGTTTACTTTGTGTTTGTTCGATTCACTCCAGAGTTCACGGGACACTTATTTAAACACATCTAAAATGTGACGAGCAGAAAACACACACACACACACACACACACACACAATATTCTAGAGGAAATGCTGGAATACTTACCAATACAATACAAAGTTAAAAGCTATTCTAAATCATAACCATCCCATCCTGTTTACTGAGCTGGTGACATTTATCTTGTGCCAAATAGTTAATATTTATTCATGTATAATTTTGGCTAACAGAGCAAGAGATTCCATTTCATTTATTGTTTTGGTTGTGGTTGTTCTTTCATTTGTTTAGTATATTTTCATATTTTAATTCTCATTTAAACATTCGGGCTGAATATTCTTTAGAATTAAGTTAATTGCTCTTGCAAGATGATGCTTTATTAGCATTATACCAGTGGTATATGACAATGATTGCGGGGGCAAAATATTGTCCAACAAAATGTATGCATTATTTGTGTAGGACTCTAGTCTGTTTTATTCTGCTTTTCACAGCAGCTGCAGGAGGGAACCTGCCTGTTCCTATTAACCCCTCAAAGTTGATTTACAGACAATGGTCCATTCTAGAAACAACTTTTTAATCTTGACAGTTAATCGTGTGTTCACAAGTGTCAGTTTCCTATAATAAAATGTCTCGAGGTGGGGAGTATATATCTATTCTAGGAAGCTGCAGACAGACACTGTGCCCAACCAATGATCGCCAATGCATGTGTTCAGTAAAACTGAAATAGGTTTGTTGAAATCCTGTTTAAGTATATCCTACACTCAGGTGTTCACAGGTGGATCAATATTTAAGTAATATTAACTAAATATCCTGAGTTAACAATTGACCCCTCTTTGTTCAAAAGGTCACATCACCTGTGTTGTTTTGAACTCAAAATATTAGGAAGGCCCAAAGGAAATTGTTATAGGGGACATATTATGAAAATTCCACTTTTGTAGTGCTTCTAGACATTATTTTGGGTATCTGGCATGTCAACCGTCCCAAAAACTCTGGAAAAAAACAACTCGAGCGATTTGTTGTGGTTCCTCTATTTCAGAAACTATGTGTTAGAGTGCGTCAAATGGAATTGCGACCGAAATAGACGTCATAGTCGCAACATGCCCATTTAGTACATTCCCCCAGAGCTCTATGCACTCCCCCACTACCACTCGACCCACCCCTAAATGGACCCTCCCACTTTATAGACCGTCGGTCCATCGTTGTACAGCCGCCATTTCATTCTTGCAAGCCTTGGAAACACTTGGATAAGCTAACTAGCAGCATGAATCGGTGGTCGGCTGCAAACATGTCTTCATGTGACTCCAGCTTCAGAAGACACAAGATTGAGATGGATTGAGTTCATATATGATGGCAACGTTCCTGCCACCACTTTGAATCGGACTGTTTTATCAACCTGGGCCAATATAACGCCGGATTCTCTAAAAAGGTTGTTATTGAAAGAGGGGTCGGTGCCATTTTTCCATCGCAATACTGAAGACGAGGGAAATGTAAGTATTTTTTTTTAATAATTAAAGCATGTTGTGCCGTGTGTGTGAGGGGGTGGGGGGGCTAGTATGTAGTGGTGGGGGATAGAGAGAGACCTTACAGGAGTTTTCATTTTCGACTATTAATAACGTTATTGAACAATTAATCGAGGACGGCTGGCGAGTCTTAGCGAGAAGACGGAGTCCATGGTGAACGGTGTTCGCACGGCAGGTTAGTGAGTGTTGTGCATTCCACGGGCTTTTCCCCCCCTCCGCTCGCGTGTGCCTAGTAGTTGCTGTAGCTGGAAGTTAGCTACGGGCGCCGGCCGTAAGTAGCTGCTACGGGGCGCCAGCCGTTAGTAGCTGCTACAGGGCGCCGGCCGTAAGTAGCTGCTATGGGGCGCAGGCCGGCAGTAGCTGCTACGGGGCGCCGGCCGTCAGTAGCTGCTACGTGGCGCCGGCCGGCAATAGCTGCTACGGGCGTCCGCCGTCAGTAGCTGCTACGGGCGTCCGCCGTCAGTAGCTGCTACGGGCGTCCGCCGTCAGTAGCTGCTACGGGCGTCGGTAGTAGTGGCTATTGGCGCTATAGCTAACTTCCAGCCCAGTGCTGCCGTGGGAAAAAATCAGTGAAACAGTACTCCAGGGAGGACATGCAAGCGGAGGGGGGGGGGGGGGGGAGTGTTGAGAGCACAACACACACAAACCTAACTTCCAGCTACAGCTGCTGCTACGGGCGCTCGTTCAAGATACTGGAGGATGTTGTTGTCATAATGTGCGGGTCTAGAATGATTATTCATTACCAGCCCTCAGTTACTTCGTCATGTCATTGATTGGGTCTCCATGTTAAAGTTGTAACAGCATCTCATTTGTTGTGACTCCATGGATACTGAATGTCTGTTTTATCATAGGCACACAGAAAAATGTGCTGCACTGATGTCGGTGTTGGGACCTCAGCTGTAAGAGACCTCGCTTGGAGGAGGGAGAGGACAACCCAAGTTGTTGCAGTATGGACTTCGGAGAGCCACAGGATGCTACCTATGATCCTGATGACTTGATCACAGTCTTGACTGAGTCAGCAGATGTGACGTGATTGACTCAATATTTAATCTAAACATTTCAATAATCAGATGGATTACCATCCTACACTTTTTTAGCTGTTGCAGCCTTTTGGTGAAATCTTTGTCGTTCTAATATAATGGAATCTTCCAACCCTGTTCATAAGACACCCACAATTGTTGTCTATGAAAACTGCCCCCTGGAGCTGTTTGAGGTGTGTCCTGTGTGTCTGCGGGGGGGCAGATGTAATATATGAAGGGCGAGTACACAGCAAAGCCGGTGAAAGCAGATGCAACCTTCCGTGATTCTCACAGGCTCTATTTAAAATCCAAACATACAACAGTATGTGAAACATAAATAACATATCAATTAACTGCTGCCTCCAAATGGTCTTCACGATTAAAAGACAATTTATTTATGGTCTTCACGATAAATAGAATAAAATAATTACAAAATAATTATAAAAAAAAAAAAAAAAAAAAATACAAAAAGTGCAAAATGTCCAACTTTTTTCCCCAATTTGTATTACAGATAACGTGGATAACCTGTTGGACCTCATCTTTCACGAGGTTTTTCAGGACCCGGCCCCATATGTGAATGAGGTGATTAGGATCTCAAAACCTGAGGATCTCTCTGCCAAGTATAGCCTCAACACCAGCTAACAAAGCTTCTGCACGCCAAATACCTGTAACGGCTGAGCAAAGTTTACATTGTATTTAGAGAATAAAAGGTGACACACAAATATAAAGTGTTCCTTTGTTTACAGTATGGCTACTGATGGCACAAAGTGTATTTTTGTAATCAATGTTTTTATTATACTTGGTATTTTTTTTATTTATTACCTCTGTCCCAGCCAGTACATTTAATAACTATTTTTAAAAAGCTCTGGCAATCTTTCTGACAATAAAAGTTTATAGAAGCTGTTGTGTGCTTTTAATGTTTGATATATAACATGTCAACAATTGACACGTGTAAGATGAGCAATAAGCAAAGTAATACACAGGGAAGAGTATGTATTTTATTCCTCAGTCATAATTTTATTGCAGAAATGACTGATATCTCATGCATAAAAAAAAAAAAACGTACTGCTCTATTCCTCTTGGACATAAAGGCCCATAATCTGCCCTATAGATGTTGTATGCATTCTGTAGTGAGAACACATCCAAACACATGTCCCTCACCTCCATGAGAGGGGGGAAGGGTGAGAAGGGGGAGGGATGAGAGGGGTGAAAGGGGCAGGGGTAAGATGGGGCGGGCTGAGAGGGGGGCGGGGCCCTCAAAACAGGTCGATCTGAGGAGGTCTGTTTTAGACAGAGTAAAAAGGTGCTGTTTTAAATGATCCTTGTGGTATTTTTACCAAAAAATGCTACAGACATTTCATTAAGACCCCAAGGAAGCATATCAACTGTGGTGAAATGGGCATAATATGTCCCCTTTAAATGTGGCTGTGGAGCATCTTTCGGGAATTTTCTCACATATGTTATTAATATTAACTTGAACTTGGATTTCAATTATAATTTTTGTAACCGTGAACAAAAAGTTTGGGCATGCGTTTCAAACCAGTCGGCATGTTCGATGGGCTCCCAGCTACATATCCGTTTGCAGTTGCGCAATGGTTGGCATACGGCTTTTGAACGATCCACTTGTCTTTGTCCGCTGTCATTAAAGTGACTGTGACACTGAAGTGTTCACACACAGCATACTTACATGACGAGGGAGGGTCTTCAAACTTCTGTTCGTATGCAGTTGCTATGACCACAACCCTAAAACACCGGTCCTACGTTTCTTGTTTTTGAAGCCCGTCCTTCGCAGATGCCGTCTGATGGTTATTGGGCTGCAGTCAGCACCAGTAATGGCCTTAATTTGGGACGAGGATCGTCCCGTGTCTTGACGGACAGCCATTCGGATCCTCAGGCTCAGCGCCGGTGAGATTTTTTTGGGTCTACCACTTGATATTTTTGTTCCATAACCCTGATGATCTTTTAAGAAATGCAAAAAGACTGTCTTACTGCGTCCAACCTCAGCAGCGATGGCACGTTGTGAGAGGCCTTGTTTATGCAGTTCAACAATCCTACCACGTTCAAAGACGGTGAGCTTTTTTGCCTTTGCCATCAAGAGATCTTCACAGTGTGATTACTTGACAGGAAATAGTGTTGTGTCGTTCGTGAACGATTCGTTCGTTTTGAACGAATCGTTACAAGGACTCGGGAGTAACGAGTCCTCTCAAAGAGTGATTCGTTCATTTTCTCGTGGCCGCGCATCGGGACTGTTGCATAGGCTGCTGCAGGTCACGTGGAAAATGATCCAAAGACTCGTATCCGGCAGATGAACGAATCACTGATCCGAAGACTCTGTTGGCAGAAGAACGAGTCACTGATCTGAAGACACGGTCGTGAGGTGAACGATTCGTTCATCTGCCGGGTACGAGTCTTTGGATCATTTTCCACGTGACCTCCATAGGATCAGAAGAGGAAACAGATACCTCATTCCCTATCGCGGGACCGCTGTTAAAAAGCAGCCCTGACTGACAGCTTTTGTGTGGCAGATCATATTTTTTTCAAGAAAACCCCTCTATTATATACAGTAAAACATGACAGTTTGTATGGTTTTAAATTGTCATTTATAGTCACACTGGCATTTAATTATCACGGGAAATAATTACACTGCACTAAACTGTAAGTGTAAATGTAAAGTGAAAATAACAAAACCAGTCATTATGACTTTTGAATAGGGCTGAACGATATGGGGAAATAATCTAATTGCAATCCCCCCCCCCAAATATTGCGATTAAGATTTAATTTGCGATTCTTTTATTTTATCCTCTCTTTCACCCCCAAAATAACGTAATGAATGATTTAAATATGACCAACACAATATTAGATACTGTACAATATTCTTTCCCACATTTTTATTCAACTGCTCATTACAGAAACCAGAATAACAAATCGGTGTGCATTTAAGTAATTTAATCAAAGTCATTTTAAGTATAAACAAAAGGCATGCACTTTTTAAAAAGTGTGTGCTAATTTACCATCTTGAGAATTTTTTTTTTTTAAATTTAGGTGTCTTACTGCTCTCAAGTCAGTAACATTTCCAGTGTTGGGAAGGATACTTTCAAAACGTATTCTGTTACAGAATGCAGAATACATGCCAAAAAATGTAATCTGTAAAGTATTCCGTTACATTAACTAATCTGAGTAACGTATTCTGAATACTTGGATTATTCCAAATTGAATTACATTTTATAAGTGTAGGAATGCGGCGTTGTTATAGTCAGTGGATCAACAGCAGTTTAAGCTCTGTGTCCGCGGATGCGCCGGGCCAGCTGGATGTGCTGGCAGCGTGCGGATCAGCAGCTCCGTAGACCCCCGTTCATGTCCGGGTGGACGTGCAGCGGTATGGAGGCGCCGGGCCGCAGCAGGAACAGCTGAACACCTCCGTCTCGCAGATGTGCATGTAGGTGACTGGGGGGCTCTGGAGCCCCGCCGCCCCGGAGCTCGGCTTGCTTTTCCGAGGAGCGATTTTCCCGTCCGCCGCCCGCACCGCGGTCACCGGTGAAATGAGCTCTTTCTGTGTGGCCGACACGTTGGCCGAAGACTCTGTGGGCAGATGAACGAAACACGCCAGGAGTTGAGCGATTCGTTCATCTGCCGGGTACGAGTCTTTGGATCGTTTGCAGTAAACGGAGCCCCTCCCCAGAAAGCCCTGCTCCTAAAGCTCCTGAAACTCCACATCAAGTCAAGAGCAGGCTGGGCTAAGAGGGGGGCCTTAAAGAGACAGGAGACAGGAGTGTCTCAGACAGAGGCTGAAAGAGGGGCTGAAGCATGGGAAAGTATAAGGAAAGTACTCATTTCCTGAATTTGAAAGCATATAACCCTATTAGTTGTAAGCATCACAGCAGTGAAGAGAAGAAACTTTAATCTGCACATGACTTACAGGTGTGCATGTAGAGGTAGGTTGCGACCTCTGTCTGTCATGGCAGTTACTGCAAGTGAAGTTGTCTGTAAATTCCTACTGTTGCAGGTTAAGAGTGACTTGGATAAAGGGCATGTTCCTTAAATTCAGTGGTTAGTGACATCACAGAGGGAAAATTTGAACATTGGGTATTAAGGAAAAGATGCATTTTTCTAAATTTTCTGAGTTTTAAGAATAAATATCTCATGGGGGAATTAAAAAAAATCCCAGCATGAGATATTTAAAAATTAAAATCCTGGATGCTGAAGTGCTGACTGCCTCTTACAGAAAACAATTGCATGGCCCTTGTTTGATTAATTGTGGTGAATAGTACTGTGCCTCAATCAACCACTCCACTATGTGGTACAAAGGGAGCCTGCTAAGCCTTTAAGCTTCTTTTAGACACTCAACTCTAATAAATTAGCAGAAAATAACATGGCCACTCTGTGAATGGAGCATGTCTGGATTAACCAATCACTGCAGTTTTTCTTGTTTGGTTGTCATTTGGCCTGATGGGGATCAGACTTTGGACAGACAGACAAGAAAATGTTTTGTTACTCAGTGATATCAGTAATAAGACAGTCTCATCAAAATGGAAGATCACTGGTACATGACACTTCATATTCTTGTTAGAGCAACAGCCCTATTAAGTCCATATCCTTAATTCAATTAAGTCATTTATTGTTTGGGAAATGTTGTCTTTTTTTGTGCCCATTTCCATCACTAACTAAAGTGTGTTTCTGAAGAGTTTAGTTCATAAATGATTCCTCACAGAGCCACTACCTGGCCTGGTTCACTTTGAAGATGAGTTGTGTCATAGTTTTTGTAATTCAACATCATTAACATCATATAACAGGATTTGTATTTTACTGTTGGAGGATTTTGGACCATGTAATAGGTGTGACGGGAATTTTACCATTTGGGCATTGATTGATGGAAGGAACTACTTTGATGTATAGAAAGATGAGCAAATGCAGTCCCTTAGGAATCAGGGTGTTTTGCTTAAGCAATTGATGGTTATATTACTTCCTAACTTACAGGGTCACTTAACAAACACTTCACAGGGAGGGGGATGTAAGTGGGTTGTAAAACACTGATAAGCGATCTTTGAAAACAGATGTTTGACTCGAGGGGCGTGAGACCAAGTAGAAGACAGGATACTGATTACCTATTTCTAAGGATCAAAGAGGTTAATTGATAACATGTGTTCCTCTCCAGGAGGAGCTTGTAACTGTATAAGAGGGATGTGTGTTCTGTATGTCATTGCTCATTGTATGAAATCTTTGCCATGGTCTTGTACAATGATGCCCATCTGCAGATGCTGAATTTAACTACCAGAAAGAACAATTGCAATGACTTGTGCTTGACTATAGAGAAAATTCTACGACATAGGTCAACCTTTATTTGTCCTATTGATAGTCCCAAGCCTACAGAGTATTTGAAAGATTTCACTAATCTTTACAGTCTAATGTTAAACCGCTGTTCACCATTGTACATATACATATTAACGCTTAGTAAACCATTTAATGGTTGGAAGTAGAGTGAGGTTTAGGGCGACCTAAACAGGTGATATCGTGATTTATCAATTCAGAACCTGTTAAATCATACATACAATCTATGGGATAACAATAACACTTAATTTAGATCAGAATAAGACATTTATACAATACTTACTTACAATACTAGTATTATACTATCAAAGTTTGCAGTTTGACGGACAACCTCATTTCATAAGGTATTGTGCAGACTGGGCATCTATTACTGTACAAGCATAGAGCTGTTTCCTAATGTGATTTGGCTTGCATTAAGGTAACTTGTCCTTAAGCTGTCTTGTCATGCGCCCTGCACTGCCTAAAGTTGTAGCTCTGTATTTATAGCAGCTCTTCTTAGTGTCTTCCCTGGATCTGTAATTAAGACTAAGAACTCTTAGCCCAACTGGTGATCATGGAAGATAAACACAGCAACAAAGAAAGAGGAGTACAGGGGAAGCTATGGACATGGAGTATCAGGGAAAAGAAGAACCTGTGAAGAGTGTTTGAACTGTGTGGTTATGTGTGTGAGCATATGTGTCAGAGACGCCATGGGAGCAGTGCTGAGATGGCTTCCCGCTCGTGTCTGTGCTCTGTTGCTGGAAACAGCTGAAGCACTGAGACACTGGAGAGTAAGTAAAGTGCTGGCTTTGAAGGATTTCATTCAAGAATTGAATATGTGCTGGTTTGAATTGTGTGTGTGTGTGTGTGTGCACGCTCGTTTTATGCTGAAGTGAGCCTACCTGTTTGAGGTCATTAATTCTTAATCAAATCAGTAACAAGTTGAAACACACATTTTTATTTCTGTTCAGAAACAGTTTTGTTTGATTACACATGCCCTCTCTGTTTTGTAAGTGTTAAAAAATATAATAAATGCAATACTTGAAATCAGATTAAAATAAAAGAAATTATCCTTGCAAAGACTAGTAAATTCATTTTTTGTTAAGCTTGCAACTACCCACCGTGTGCAGTGAATTTTTGTTTCCAGCTGGAGTTACGTAACTGCGGTTCGGTACACACACGGTACTCATTATACAGTGTGTGGGTGGGAACAAAAAATGGTTCATATGTCACTTCAATCAAAGAACCTAAACCATCACATAATTGAAGACTTGTGTCAATGCTCATATGATACAGTGGAGTTTTCTCCTAGGCACCAAAGAACTTGACTTATTATATTTATAGCGTAATGATCGATTCATTTGTTTAATTTCATTGAAATTATTGGTAGCTTGAATAACACTCTATGTTGTTTTTGAATATTGTTGTAGATCTTATGACTTTTTTTTACTCTAATGAGTAGTTGTTAGGGTTCAAATCAGTGATTTGCCTTCACAGGGATTTTTCCTTGTGTAGCTCTTACTGACTTTATGAGGATTAGCTTTATGTGCTTTCTAGAAATTGACTCTATCCACCATTATTATTGAACTGATTTAAATGTCCCCCCCCCTTCTCTTTACTGTCTCCACAGCCACAGGAAGCGCTTGAAGACTCCCCCCTTCTTTCTGAAGGATTAGGCTTAGAGGAGGGGGATTTGGGTGCTGACTCCTTGAAAGGGTGCGAGAGAGGTAAAGGAGGTGGTGACACATCGGATGAGTATTTTGACTCTCGCTCATGGCACAGTGACACCTTGTCGGATTCAACTGCAGACGGGGAGGACTGTGTTGTTACTCTGCTAGAACTGGAAGACACCTACAATGATCATAAAGGCGGTTTCTTCCAGACTGGGCAAAACAAAGCCAGAAGGAGAGAATTATTGACCGCCAAGGACAGCCACAGAGATGCCACAGAGACTTCGGTTGGACAAACCAGTTGTAGCAAATTGAAAAGCCCAGAGAACCATCTAGACTCTTTTACCTTAGAGCTCAGCACCAGAAACCTGTGCTCAGTTGAGACCCGACCCTATCCAAGTAAAGAGAAATTAAAACTCAACTTGCTCAAGCAACATTCCAGTTTACAGTCTATTTCCACAGACTCTCAACCAAAGGGTTGCACAGAGCCATACAGTTTACATGTACTGAGCCAACACAATAACAAGGTAAATACTCCAATAGACAGCCAGGATGTAAAGCTCCTTGCACAGCCAGAAAATAACAAATCCAACAGACTGAATGAATCCATAGAGTTCAAAACATGTATGATACACACAGATGCAACAGAGGAAGGAACTGTGGAGACACAACAAGACGAACAGCAGGAAAGTCTAGAAATCAGCAATTTTCAGGATGTAGTACATAGTATTGAACAGCTCAGTACAAATGTTGGAGAGAGAAACCCAGGTCTAAATAAACGCAACAGTGATTTTATAGATAAACATCAAATTTTAAAGCATCAGAGTATAATCAATGAAATCAGTGACAATAGGAGCTTGTGTAAGAGTGTGGGGATATTTAATAATCAAACACCTGACAAAATACAGACTCAATATAGCAACAACACAAGCATAGCAGATTCAAATTTCATAGATGGAATTAATGCAAGAAAAACTGACAGTATTTGTCCACCAGCATACCCCCAATCTGAGAATAAATACACAGACTCTCAGATAAGAACAGAAAACTTGGCAGTTTCAAACAGCACTGACGCGTATGGCACAAAGACAAATAGGGTATCACATAACATCAACTCGAATCTCATTGGCAAACTCAATACACAAATCAATGTATTGGCAAACAAGGTGGACATTAGCTGTTCACAAATTCAGTGTGATGAGAGCCCCAACGGAGGGCTGTCGGAGACCCACCCTCAAGTTTGTAATGGTGTTACAACATCCCATGATAAGACAAATGTTTCAGGAGTCTGCTTCAAGGCGGAACAGGGTGGACTTGTTGGCAATGTTGCAGAGGGGAGAATATCACTTGGAACAATAAATGAAATCTGTACCTCCATCACATTTTCCACAGAGACTACAGCCTCTTTGGATACCTGTGCCACTGAGCAGACTATTGCTCCCAAATTTCCTAAAGTAGCTTCACCTGTCCCACCGGTTGAGGTAGACAGGGAGGAGTTCACACGGAGGGAACAAGATCAAAAGCAACCTCAGATGTTACAACTATCGCAAGGTCAAAGTCAAAACCAAAATTTAATCCCCAATAAGTTGGATCAGGGGAATGCTGGATCAGAAATACCTTTTTGCAAGCAGCTCCATTTAGTGGACAAACATTTGAAGAGGGCTCAGTCAGTCTCTACAGAAGCAGTGCCTGACTCAACTCAAATCCAACGTGACACTGTTGACGAGTCTGAGGAATGCCTGTCTTCTCACACATTTTCAAATAATTTCCTGTTTTTATCTGACAAGCAAGAAGCAGAGAAGTTTAGAGGGGAATGGGTGAGGGTCGGATCCCCCTGCTCTTTTCACTGGCCAGCCAAGGAATTGGAGGGGGAGTACAGTTATGTTTGTCCTGACCCGAAAAAAGTGAGTAAAGCAAAGAGTAAAGTCAGTCTTTCACAGTCAAAACTTCGCAAAACTGAGCTCTGTGAACACAGTGAGCTGCAAGTTATTCCAGAAGTCCTTTCCAATGATGCAGAGGTCTACTTTCATACACAACATTTGCCTTGTAAGATAGGGGAGACATCAACACATCCTGGAGAGAGTGAATCTATTGAGTACAGAAGAAGAGAACCCCCAGGTGTAGGTCTAAAGCCAATTTCTCAGACAAACATACAAACCCCTGCAAGCACAGTTTCTAGTCAATGCAAGCAAGTTCAGTTGGATCTGAAGATCCCTGAAACTGTTAGTTGCCCAAAAACACCTATTTTCCTTCTTTCAGACTCTAACAATAACAACAAGGGCAGTAGAAAAGGTGTACAGAGAGGGGAGGGTACAGATTGTTTCTTAGGGCGAGCACAGAGCAAGAGTAATGACAAAATAATTTACCCACTGGTTGAGCCATCAACAAATGCGATCCTTACATTTGTGCGAGGTGTAGACATACCCCAGACAAATTCTGAGATGTCAGTTTCCTCACTAGATCACAGTTTCAACTGGAGCAACGAGGAATCAAAATGTGTACAAGGAAAAAACTGTAATAGCCTTGTCCATTTAAGCCTGGTCCATGCAAATCAGCTACAAAAACCTGAGACAGAGAAGAGTACAGAGAATAGTGTAGTTTTAAAAAGACTAATGCTCAAGCATTCCAGCTCAGAAAGGTATGAAGGCCCTAAGCCATTGAGTTCAAATGTGGACTGTCAAGTTAGAGAATACAAGCTACCAGGGGACCACAGCTTACCTAATACAAGAGGATGCTACACGTCTGAATCATTAGAGCGACATACACTGGCTGTCAAGTGCAGAGGGAACACACAGGTATGCTTGCCAGCTTCACAGCAAGAGGTGAAGGAAGTCAGATTTTCACACCCTGATGTAAGTCTCAACCTACTTGCTGTCCGAAGTTTAGAACCAATTTGGGAGGCTGAGCGTTTACAGGAAAACTGTGGCACAACAGTAGATGAGTTAATAGAAACAGAGAAAAAACATGAGAAAATTAGGCCTGCTGAAGTAGATAGGGATATTGTTACCCTTTCAGAGGACATTTTCAGCCCCTCTGGTCCACAACACCAGGCAGAGCAGAAGGAAATATCCTTGGCCCCTGCTGAGGAAGAGCCTGAAGTGACAAC
This sequence comes from Platichthys flesus, assembly GCF_949316205.1. Classification (NCBI taxonomy): domain Eukaryota; kingdom Metazoa; phylum Chordata; class Actinopteri; order Pleuronectiformes; family Pleuronectidae; genus Platichthys; species Platichthys flesus. The sequence continues at coordinate 20,041,827 of NC_084965.1, read as the reverse complement.
TACAACTCTCCTACGCAGTAGCGAAAAGCACTATAGACCTATGACTGTGGCCTATGATGCTGTGTGTTACACCTCAGGTAGTAGCAACAGTAATATTTCAGACAGAAATGACCATCTAAACAAAATGATAAAAAGAAGAAAAACAAAAGGCTGTCAGACAGAAAATAGAGGCTCTACATTTTCTGTGTTTGCTAAAATGCCTTCTTTTAGGAAGGCTAAGGGCTCTAAGTGTAGCAGAAGTGAAAATATTCCCCAAGAGTCACCAGATGGAGAAAATGATGACCTCATGTCTGAACAAGGCCCAAGGAAGGACAACTCAGATGATGAGGTTTTTGTCAGAGGTGACATCATCAACCAAACAATCCACCAAATTCATTCCTCGGTGGATTACGAGGTAGATGAAGAGAGCTGCGACTTCTTCAACTCTACTCCACAAGCACATCATGTCCGTCATCTAATCGGCCAAGGGAGTAGCCAGGTGGGCAATGATGGATCAAGCCAAGACAGCCCCCTTCTTGGGCAAGTTGAGTCCCCAAATGGGCTAAACAACAAGAGGAGCAAGAGCAATGACAGTTTAAACATTCGTATGCGCTTTGCACAAGCACACAGGTCTCTTTCCAGTCTGTTTGAGTCCCGTTCCATGGATAAAGAGAATGAGGAGCAGGCCACTGTGTGCATTGATCTGGATTCGGTTAAAGCCAAACAATCCTGGAGGAAGCTAAAAATGCCCAAGGAGGCTGAGCTTCTGAAAAGAACTCTGTCGGCGCCAGATGGAGAATGTAGTAACACTTGGCAAGAACTTGGACACTTTATATCTTCTCCACTCCTGGACAGGCTTAGCAATCCAGTGTCACCATCCTCCCTCAGAGCCCTTCGCCACACAGATCCCATATCCAAACGGGGAGTTCCACAAGGGAATGGAAACCTCCATGGGTGCAAATCTGAGGGCCAGAGAAGAAAGTGTTTACCTGGCCTATCGCAATTTTCAAATGACTCTGCAATTCCACATCTCAATAACATCAGCCTTGTTTCACCTTTGAGCCCCAGCTCAATAGCCGCCCTTACCCACCAGCCTTCATATCCTTGGAGTAGGTCCCACCAAGTTGCTAGTGAGGTCTTGACTGAAAGCCCCCTACGGCCAATGAGCCCCAAACCCAACAGTCCTAGGCCAGTAGCTCAACGTAAAAACTTCTGTTATCCTCACTCATCAGGGGCCAGTTCTGTGTGTTCTAAAATTCTGGGTCAGTCAGTGAGCTTGGAAGGGCTGACAGACCCCCCTGAGAGACCTAAAACCCTAAAACCCTCAACTAGCCCTTTAGTTGTCAATCTCAGTCTTCTGGATACGGAAGAGCACAGAATAGACAGCCAGTCACACATCAGCCTGTATTCCTTTGGCTTCATCAGTGAATTAGAGGTAAGAGGAAATCAAATATATTCAAAAGAAATGTGCAACAAAAATGCTACATTTTGAATGATGAATGCAAATGTTTTTCTGTGATCACATTCAAATTTCTGATGATTGTGTTTGAATGTTGTAAATACTTCGTGCTTTTTGTATATTAAATACCTCTACAAAGGTAGAAAGACCAGGCCTTGTTCAACCTCTATCAAGATGACAGCCAAGTTCCAGCTCCTCTGGAAATGTGTTTCTTTTCCACTTTCAACTTACCCACACTAACTCGCTTTGAAGACCAGTAAATCTCTTGCTCTGAATTGAATAGTGTTTGTGTTAATATGTGCCCTAGGGTGGTTGCCAGTGTATCGTTATCTGTCAGTATCTGGGTTTGGACAGAGAAGAAGTCCCTCTTTCTTTGTGGCTCTCAGTGCAGAGGATGACATTGGGTAGAGAAACAGCAGTGTCATTTCTTTCTCCCTCTCGACTTCCAGAAGTGTGGTCGATTCTGTCAGTCAACAGGCTGCCATTATCTTATCCCGCTACCCACTCCCCCCCTCCCCTTGTGGCTTGCATTGCACATGACAAGAATATGGAATATGCCGATGCAGGCTAATTCAACCACTAGGAGCACTAAAACTTTAAGCTTGGTTGGATAAGTAGACTAACCAAACAAACAAGTTGTTTGGTTATCTAATGTTTAATTGACTGACAAACCTAGACTACTGCAAATAGGCATATTTACAGATCTCATTCCTGACACAGCATGTTGACGCTGATGGCATTTCCGACTACGTTGCAATGTAATTGGACAAAATAGAATACTTGGTAGCTTTCTATTACTTTCGGATGATTTGGCATCGGTTTGATGGATAGTTTTGCATTTATGTGAGTTCACTAAATGTTATACCAAACACAATTGTTATGAATCATAAATAATACAAAATCAGTGCCACAGACGAAGAGTGCAGGGGAGACACTGCATATTTGATGGGAGTCATGAAACCAAATTTTGAGATATTTCCCTTGTTTTCATTGTTACACCTCCATCGGTTTGCCACAGGTATTCTTGAGCTAGCGCCCTGCATGTAATATGCAATAAAATTACAACGAAATGGCAGGAATATGAGACTGAAGATGTTAGGATCTCTACAGACTTTACTTACCAGCCTTATTTCAGTGAAAACAAGTATCTGTCAAGTATATTGCATACTTTTCCTCTATCACAAGTTATGATCACAACTTAACCACAGCTGTACACATACCATGAGTCACAAAGGGAGTAGAGTTTGGATAGAAAAGGCGACTTTGACTAACTAGTTAACCGTTGACTCAAAAGGGCTCTCAAAATGTTGGTCGGCCTGCCAGTCAGTCCAGAACAAGAAAGCTGTTGGAGGTGGAAAGCGAAGGGAAGGCCTCTATTGTTCTTGGCAGGCTGAGGAATGGCTGCTGGTTGGATGTGGGCCATGAAAGAGGTGGCCGGCAGCAAGAGCAAAACTCTTCAGATGACCTCTGGATTGAAGAGCAAAAGAAATACAAACGCAAATTGGCCAGAGTCATCAGAGGAAGCCTTGGCCAGCTCAACACACTGATATCTGAAGACATGGACAAAGTAAGATGTGGTCACATTGCTGTTAGCTGCCAAGACAAAGATCCAAACATTGGAAATCTTTGTAATCTTCACCTTCTTCCCACATTGCCTTTCTTTTGAGAGTCTGGTTTTCCTGGATAGTCTGTTTCTCTCTTGTTGCTTCTGTTGGTTTCTCTTGGAAATTAAACTTAATTCTGTCCTCACTTTACCTTCTGTTTTATGCATGAAGTAATATATTTTTCTTTTCTTCTGCCCTTAATTCATGCATGCCAGATCATGTTGTATTATTTTCTCTACTTCTCACTCAGTTATATTGAATAAGTGATTATGTAATACTCGTTTATGTCTAGGTGATCATTAGCCAGAAGGCAAGCGACTATACTGATCGAAACCAATCCTCTTCCATTTACACAGTCTGATGCTGGAGTCACCTCAGGGCCCATCAAGGCTTTCAGGGAGATGCCGCTTAAAGCCCACTTCTTCTCTCAGAGCACTCCCATTGGACTTGACTGCCTGGGCTGGAGAAGACGCATCGCCTATACCTGTAAGTAGCAAGTCTGGTTCAGTCTTTTATTTAGGATTTTGAACCCTTTACTCTTTCCTTGACCTAGGAGTCTAAATGGAAATCAAAATTTGTAACCTTTGACACTCTGCATTCTAGATTATTTCGCCAGTCAGAAGGATTGTCATGCATTTAATTCATGTGGCTAGCTGTGTAAGATTTGCTTTAGATTTGGATTAAACTGATAAACTCAAGAGAAATTACAGAAATGTCTACTTTGTCACAGTTTCCTATTACCTTGTTTTAGCATGAACCATGAGGAGACATTGCTTGGTTGATATTATGTGGGGTCAGTGATCACATATTCAAAATCTAAAGGTTTTTTGTTGTATTGTTTGCTATTTCATTTTAAATGTTAAATGGTTTTGTATTTATATAGCGCTTTTCTAGGCTTGATGACCACTCAAAGCGCTTTACAGTACAGTTTTACATTCACCCATTCATACACACATTCATACAGTGCATCTAATCACAGCACTTAGATATTCTATGGGGGGCCATGAATTGTGTTTTCATGTTTGTTGCATTTTCTGTCTAATTCATTACCATTTGTAATGATACAGTTGACCTCATATATTATTATCAGAGGCAACTTTTTGACATTTTCAGTATAGGTTTAAACTCAAGGGGCAACATCCTGGGCTGAGCGATGAGGCCAATACGGAAGTGTAAAAAGCTGCAGATCACTGGGTGGCCCACAGAGGGCCGGCTCCAAGAAACAGAAAGTCCCATCGACTCCCATGTTAAAAAGGACTTTAGAGCAGAATTAAACCTGTTTACAGCATGGCACAAAAATTGGTTTTAGTCTCATTCGCGAGGTTCTTCCTTCATGACAAATCTGAGGGGGGTGAATTTTGTTGTAACTCCCTTGTTTACGCGATAGAGAGGTTTGAAATTAACGTGACGCCACAGTCAGTGTGCTGACTGCCGCTCCTAGCCTGCTGCCTGCTCGGCTCTGCCGGAGCTAACAGGCTAACCCCCGGTCAGTTAACACCACCTGAGACCATTTAAAGGCTTCCACTCACACATCGGATGAGTAACACGGTTTGATGCTCTGCTTGTTCTCCTGATGGACAAGTTAAAGGCGTCTGCACTCCCGTTTCTGCGGTAAGAACAGTTTAGTATTTTATTTGGATGTACTAGAAGTGATTGTTAGCTTAGCTCCGCTAGCCCGGAGGCAAGATACCATCATTAATGGCGATGCGAACAGTACTTATTACCGACACACACCGACATGAGCAGAGAGAAGCGTTAGAGTTTGATGATGAATCTTTTAAACTGAGAACACTGTGTGTGTCCGGAGAATAAGCTCCTGCACGTAAGATATCTGATGTTATGTAAAGTTGTTTCACTCGCTTACCCATTTGACTTCACTACGTTACACAGATTCTTATTCTGCAGAAACAGATTTACTGTGGTCAGCAGAAACCCGAGTATTTAAAGTCATATCTGCATTGTAAGAGCAGCTGTTAAAAGTAGCATTACGTCTCCTAACGCTCTTTATTCAGAGTAATGGTGTTGATGTGTTGTAACGTGTTACAGTGAAAACTAAACTTGTCTGCTACCTTCAGTGTTTACATCGTTAATCTCGGGCAGACTTCACTAAATTATTGTGTTAAATATAAATCAATTATAGAAAGTGTAACTTTACTAGAATGGACAGTCTCATAGAGAACCTGAGGCTGATGTCCACCACATATTTCCTAAGCTGAAATGATTTTGATCTGATGTACTTTGAAGTAATACACTTTTATTTTTACCAACCTGGCACATGTATGACTTTCGATATCTGTGTATTTGCATTGAATGTTCCTCTAGGCTGTCCAACATGAGACACAACTGGAATCCAACCAGACTGAACCCTGAGTCATCACTTCAACACTGACTCCAGGTACAGACCTGTTTTCATTACTTACAAACAATCAAAGCAAAGTATTGTACATAATACATAATGGATAAAATAATATATGCAATACTTTTAATGTGATAGAACTCCATTCTGTACATTCATTGTATTGGTAGTGCACAGTTTAATCCAAAAGCATATTCAAATACATAGTTGAATATCCACAGAAAATAAGGATACACTTTGTTCTTAAGTAACACTTCTTCTAGAATAATGCCATACTTTTATGTTTCCTATCATTTTATTAGGGACGGACGAGCCTGAAGGACACAGCTGTGATGACCATGTTCTGTCTCTTATGGCAAAGAAGAAAAATAAAACACTGTGTTCTTATCTAAAGTGTATCAAATCATAAAGCAAAAGATAAACGTTGTTCTAATAAGTGTGAATTTTTTTAACAAACCATAATGAATATAGAAATTTACTATTATCCATGACACTTAGCAATGAGCCAGTTCTAAACAGTTGCAGGCCATCTTTAGTGAAGGAAGGAAAACATGAAGCTGGTGCTGTCGTCCTCATGTTGATCAGCCTGAAGCTGCCGATCTCCATCATGTTGCTTTTTTGTGTTGTGTATGAAGCTCCACAGATTTCGGACAGAACCGATGTACTGCGCTCTGGGTTTGTACCCTCATGGTTAAATGCACATATTTTAAGTCGCTTTGGATAAAAGTACTGAAATAAATAAAACATTGTACGAATAGACAAAATGTCTTTCTACCTCATCTGTAATATTCAAGGTGATAATCTCCCACAGAGCTGGAGATTATAATCATATCTAAACTATCTAATTCACTTGAAAATTCCATAACAGGCTAAATAAACGAGTTGCAGTAGTAATGGTGGATATTACAGCCTGTATCAGAATATTTGTGAAACATGGTTTCTATCACATGCAACTTACACATGTAGCCTAATGATATTAACTTTTTAAAATAAAAAATCAAGTTACAACCAAACACACGACTCTGTAGTTAACTTGCTTCAATCTGTTCATTAGACATGTTAAATAAATAATACAATTTATAACAATTACATATTAAAAACCACTTGAAAGCATATGCTTATGATGATAGATAAAGCAATAGGTTTTGTTGTTGTATAGTTTCAAGGTTACTTACCTCTAGTTCATGGTAAAGATCGCGACCATCCGGCTGGGCAGCGCTAGCCGTTAGCACCGAGGGTTAGCATGTCGCCGGTTAGCCGTAGCCTAAGCTAACCAGGCCACTAGAGCTCTGCTGCCGTCGCTCAGCTGTCAGTCTTCACTCACGCTCCTCGTCCTTGCCCATTGATTGGTTAGCCAGGAACTAGGAGGAGTCAGCATCGGCAAGATGGCGCAGGGGGAACGCCTCCTAGTAGCCTCATTCTCACTCTGCAGAAACCAATGGGTGACGTCACGGACCCTCCGCCCATTTATATATACAGTCTATGGTTTGAACACATAACAACTCCAGTTCCTTGTTCAACCTGCTGGCTGCAGTACATTCTAACTTTAACCCAAGGCTCAGACAGCCCCTCCTGTTATACAGATTCATAAAAACATATTATAAAAGGGAATCAGGTTATTTCAGGAACATTTTCATTTTAATGGGCCTTTTATTACACAGAAAGGACATACATTTCTATATTTATCAGACTAAATAAAACAAATAGTAAAGTACCTCTCATCAGCACTATGAAACATGTCTCTTGCACATATTTTGAGTAGTTGGTTGTTGAAAATTCAAAAATACTGGCTAATACATTGCCTGGTTTTTTATAAAAATTCAAAAATATATGATACATTTCTAAATATATATATATATATATATAGTATATAATATTTTTTAAATAAACACAATCGTCGACTTTTTTAAATACATTTCCTCACCTTTTCTAAACTTAATGTCCGTAGTTTCAAATTGATAATGTTTTATTTTTTCATCATTAAGGTGGAGTTCTATCCACCACTGCTACATAGAGCTGGTCACTGTTGATTCAAAGTTTAGCAAGTCACGTTTAGCAATGTGCATTCCCCGAACATACAGACAGACATCTATTTTCTGAAATAATAGATGGATTCAGCAACCAGGTACTGCTGCATTTGACCAGTTTGTACCATTCTTCTTTCTAGATTTTGTAAAGTTTCATCAAGTTAAATTGGAAGAGTCTATGAACTACCATCTTTAGGTCTCTACACATATGTTTTACCGGGTTTAAGTCTCAGCTTTGGCTGGGATAGTCAATGACAGTCAAGGCTTAGTATACACAGGTGGCAGGTGTTTCTTTCTAAACTATGTCTTACCAATGTTAACCACAGGTGGACTCCAGTCAAGTTTTATTCATGTCTCCAAGATTAAGTAAAGACAGTACTCTAAATTGTAGACAGGTGCATCAGCAAAAGTCAGTATTTACTTTATACTTGTATATACACGTAAATGAGAGATTGAAATATTTGTGCATGTTTGAGTGTGTGCCCTCAGATGCATGCACAGAACTTGTTTTGCAATTGAAAAGTGAAGTAAACACGTCACACAAGACACAGGGTGTAAGGTCCAATGTCCATCACAATATGGCATAAAATCGATCCTAAATCTATATCCTATTGCTGTAACATCACTAAGATTCTGTTTGCAAGCAGTTGACAGTTTATTAGGTCAACCTAATTAAAACTAATGCATGGGGAGCCTTGGTAGGGATGGTTGGTTGTTTCTGAAACACTCTTCACGTCTGGCATTGTTTATTTGGACGTTGCTTTGATGAGAAGGCCGATGGGAGGAGGTGGGACATATCGGTTGCAATGTCGCCTTCTCTTGCTAGCTTCTCCAGGTTAGGCAACCCCACCTTACATTACATTACATTTAGCTGACGCTTTTGTCCAAAGCGACTTACATATTTAGAACACTCAGCATTTATGAGGGGCCATTTTAGGGATTCAGTATCGTGCCAAGGACACTTAGGCATGCAGATGGGAAAGAGTGGGATTCGAACTGGCAACCTTCTTGTTGCAGAACACCCGCTCTATCCCCTAGTCCACGCTCTCCCCGTAAGAGACTGTGAAGTGTTGATTCAACTCAAAGTTGATTTTGAATGCTATCATTTGTACAGTTATTTAATTGCCGTGTTGTGCTGAAAATATGTTTCCACTCTTTTGTTAACCCACTTTTTAACATTGATAGCACACCAGGCTAAACCTTTCTTATATTTAGGCCAAGTAATCTGGCAACTGATTGCGCTTGGTATCCAAGGGGTGCAGAAGTTATAACCACCTTGCTAACACCCACATGTCCTGCTACAATACATCAGTATGTGCTGCTAACTGGACTGCATTTCTAGAGCACTTTCTTGTCTTCAAAACCACTCAGAGTGCTTTACATTACAGATTACATATCACCCATTCACTTACACATTCATACATACTCGCAATCTATGGGAGTCATGCACATTAGGTCATGCACACTAATAGCCTCAGCCGCAGCTTTGGATTCAGCCATCAGTTGTTCTTTGATAGAACTTCATGGGCATCACTTGAGAAGGAGAGAGAGGATGGCGCCGAGGAAGGCTGCCGTGTCTCGCGCTCTCCCACCTCTGCTTTTTTTTAACTTTTTTCTATCTTGTTGTTATTTATTCTACTTTATTTTGCATTGTGCACTCCGGTAAAGCGAGCCCTATCATCATATATGATAGAGAACAACTTCTGTCCATCGGGTTTACGGTAAAAAACAATTTTTTCACCGCCACCAACAACAAACAAAGAGACTACCCATGGCGCTGTTTACCTGCGGTACCTGGAACACGGAGGCGACGACGAAGGAAACGAGGGTCGCGGGCAGGCGTCCTGGTCCGGCTGAGGAAACGTGAGAACCGGCCTCCTCTACCAAGAATTCTTCTGGCCAACAAGCTGGACGAACTTCGTAGCAGGATGGCTTTTCAACGGGACATTACGTTTTGTAACATGTTGGTTTTCACAGAGACTTGGCTCGACCCCTCGATCCCGGATTCCGCCATTGTTCCTGAGGGGGTCTCCATTCACCGCCAGGATCGGACAACAAACTCGGGGAAGAGCAACGGAGGAGTTGTCTGCTTCATGGTGAACAATCTGTTCGGGTTGGATGTGTAGATTATTTCATCGGGCTGTACTCCGGACCTGGAGCACCTCATGATGCCTTCCTATAGGCAGAAACTCAAGCGTGACAGACCGGTGACCATTCAGCGGTGGACCAAACAATCAGACTCGACTCTTCAGGACTGCTTCAGCATAACGGAGTGGTGTGTGTTCCAGGATGATGACATCAACACGTACACAGACGCGGTCATCTGCTACATCAGCAAATGCATCGATGACGTCGTACCCAGGATTACAGTAAAAACATTTCCCATCCAGAAGCCCTGGATTAATGGTGACTTCCATGCTAAACTCAAAGCACGGACTGTTGCCTACATCTCAGGGGATCTGGAGGAATACAAGAAATCCAGGTACGCGCTCCGGAGTGCCATTAGCAGTGCTAAGAGACTCTACACGGACAAAGTGGAGTCCCATTACAAGGGCTATAATACTAGGAACATGTGGGCCAGACTGAGAACCATCACAGACTACAAAGCCAAGACCAGCAGTACTGATGTAGTGTCTGCATTTCTCCCAGAGGATCTGAACACTTTTTATGCACGCTTTGACAGTAACTCCCCGGCTGTGGAGATTGATGAGGCCCAGGAGGATCGCTGCCCCCCGTCATATCTAGGGCAGACGTGTGGAGATCTCTTAACCGGATCAACACACGCAAGGCACCTGGAACTGATGGCATCCCTGGCCGAGCTCTCAAGGTGTGTGCAGATCAGCTGGCAGATGTGTTCACAGACATCTTCAACCTGTCACTGCTCCAGTCTGTAGTCCCTGCATGCTTCAAGAAGACCATCATTGTCCCTGTTCCCAAAAAAACTAAAACCCTCTGCCTGAATGACTACCACACCGGTAGCACTAACTTCCATCATCATGAAGTGTTTGAGCGGCTGGTCCAACCATTCATCACCCCCTCCCCTGAATCTCTGGACCCTCTTCAGTTTGCCTACAGGTCAAATAGGTCGACTGCAGATGCCATATACCCTCACCCTCCACACTGCCCTCTCCAACCTGGACCAGAGGGACACATATGTGAGAATGCTGTTCATCGACTACAGTTCAGCATTCAACACCATTGTGCCCCTGAAGCTTGTCACCAAGCTCAGAGACCTTGGGCTCAACATAGCCCTCCGTGAGTGGATCCTAAACTTCCTGACGGGCAGACCACAGGCGGTGCGGATCGGCAGCACCACATCCTCCACCCTGACTCTCAACACCGCCAGCCCCCAGGGCTGCGTGCTCAGTCCTCTCCTTTACTCCCTGTTCAAGCATGACAGCGTGGCCACCCACAGCTCCAACACCATCGTGAAGTTTTCTGATGACACCACTGTCATAGGCCTGATCACCGGCGATGATGAGAAGGCCTACAGAGAGGAGGTAGCTGCACCGCCCTGAACCATAAGGCTTTACAGCGGGTGGTGATGTCCGCCCAGCACATCACCAGGACGGCACTACCATCCATGGAGGACCTCTACACCCACCAGTGCAGGAAGAAGAGCAGCCGGGTTACAGATCCCTTTCACCCCAGCCATAACATTTTTTGCCTGCTGCCGCAGCATCTGGGCATGCACCACCAGGATCAGAGACAGTTTCTTCCCCGAGGCCATAAGACTTTTAAACTCCTCTGAACTGCAATAACGCCATCAAACCAGCACCGTGGCATATTTGCATATTTGCACTATTGCACAAATTGCACTATTGTTGTGTTATTTTATTTCTCTCTTCATCTGTAATTATATATATTTATATATATATATATATTTTATTTTCTATTGTAAATTTCGATATTCTATTTTATACTATTTCTATTGTATTACTTGAGCATTGATAGAAGGGAGCCTGTGACTCAAGCATTTCACTGCCATTAAACAGTTTGACAAAAAAAATCTTGAATCTTGAGATTGTGTACTGAATTTTAGCAGCTAAAAATCTGGTGTTTGCTGACCTCTGCTGGCCTAAGAAATTGAAAACCGTTTTGATACACGTATTCATTCATACAAGTTTCAAAATGTAAATATTTTCTAATTTTGTCAACCATCTGTCACGGTATAGATGTTTTGACCTAAACACACGGCCACTTAATCTAGGTAAAAAAACAATAAAATCTAATAATTATAATTTTGTATATGATTTTATATGTACACAACATCCCTAATGTTTGAATTATCATAATAGATATTTTTTCTATGTTAAAATTGGCCTGTTGAAAAAATTATACGTCATTGATCCGTCAATAAACCATTATTATTTATAACTGCTCATTACAGTCAAATATCGAATGATTATGTCCATTAACTTCATCTGAAAATATGCTATGTACAGTAACTCGTTGTTGATGCTTTAAAAACCAACATACTGTGTGTGTGTGTGTGTGTGTATGTGTGTGTCAGCGTGTGATTGTGATGGGGTGGTGGTGGGGGGGGGGGGGGGCTGGACTGAGGGAGGAGGGAAGCTTGTTCTACCAAGTCTCCACCTTAATGGATCCTGCACCATTAGTGAGCTGTTCACACTGTCGCTGGAAGGCAAATGACATGGTTGAGCTGCACAAATCCCCCAACAGGACCCCCACTGATGTCAGCCGAGAGCGAGAGCAGGAGAGAGAGAGATAAAGAGAGAGAGAGAGAGAGAGAGAGAGAGAGAGAGAGAGAGAGAAAGAGAGAACTGTGTGAGTTAATGTGAGAAAATGAAGCAGTGTACAAATGGGTAGAGACCCAGAGAAACAGGAGCGCGGAGGCAGGAGCTGTATGAGAGCCTTATCCAGAGCAGAGAGATGACGGGAAGAGTGGAGCTCTGTTAGAGCTCTCCTGTTCTGTGCATGGGAGGAGGAAGCAGCAAGTTGACAGCTTAAGCTTACCTCAGCGAATAATGCAGCAGATATCAGCCAAGAGGCCACCTCCTCCTCTTCCTCATCTTTTTCTGCATTCTCTCCCTGCCTGAGGAATAAACCACCTGCCATCCGCTTTGCGTCTTCTTTATTTCCACTTACCTCTCTACTGTCCACTTCCATCTCCCCCACTGTTGTCGTGCATCCAGATTGGGATGCGGACCCAACCGGGCTCGGAGGGGGGCGTGCCCCTGCCTGGGGGTAGCTGTGGCAGCAGTGGCAGCTCAGGACTGTCGCCAGGCTCCGACTCAGACGGCGGAAGCCCAACAGGCAGAGTGGTGGACAGCATGTTGGATGGAGGTCATGGGGTGGGTGGATGTATGGGTGGAGGCGGCAGCTTAGGCGGCACTTTGAGGGGGGTCCTGTCGCGTTATTGGAGCTTGGAAAGTCTGCACTCTACCACAGGTAAGTGCTCTGCATAGATAATACAGGTCTTAGCTGAGCTGCTTCAAAATCAATAGATTTCATAATGTATTTTGCTCGAAATATCGTCACCTTTTTGTGCTCATGGAATGAGCACATAAGTCCACTGTATGCGACCACGCATGCACCCCAGTAGATTGACAAAATGCCATAATGCTACTCAGTTATTCAGGGTAGGATTGAATGTGTGTTTGTGTGTGTGTGTGTGTCTGTGTTTGTGGATGCGTGTATCATACCAGCTCGTCAGCCGACACCATGTGTTTGTTTGGGTTGGTTACTAGTCATTCACAAATAGACATATCAACACTTTCCTATGGTGGTAATGTACACCCTTGTTCTCCAATGTTGTACTGATGGCCATCTGGTTGCATGTGGGGGGGCTGATGGACAACCCTGAGCTCTAAGGACTAGAGCTGGTTATCATTTGTAATCTTTTTGAAATTAGGGCTGAGACTTTTGAGTTAGTGTTTTTTGCTGAAACAATATTGTGAGTTGGTTGTTTGAAACTGACTGCAAAGAGATGGTAGGAGAAAGAGAAACAAGGAATGACAAGTAATATTGTTTCACAGGGATAAAAGTTTGCAGTTACTGTAGTTAATTCCTGGCTTCATATTGAATCCATCTCTTCACCTTAATTCATTGATTTGGGGGAACAAGTAGTGAGTGGCCTTGTTTTTTGCTTTCAGATTAGCTGGCGTGAATAGAACAGGATGACATGTGTTGCTAAAGTTGTTGTCACTTCCTTGTTATGTCAGTATATGTCAGCAAATAGCTGTAAATTCCAAGGGGACCAGAGTTAGTGGATGCGGAGTCGCTCTGGCTCATAAAGCATATAACTACTGACAAGGAAACAAGACACTGTTAAAAACATATTACAACAATGATTCCGCTCTAGCGATCACGTTTTTGTTTACAGCACTCCGACACAAGCATCAGCTTTATCACCACAAACTCACTTGACGTCTTCTACACATTAGGCACCGCTTTTTCATTCGAATATATTTGTCTTCTTTTCCAATCTTGGGTCTGCTGCATGTTCTCACATCGACTTGTACCAGGGGGCCAGGTTGAAAAAGTCCACAAACTCTGGATGCTCTCCCTTGGATATTTGCGTTCAGACGTTCAGGTTATAACAGAAATAAATAACTATTTCAGTTCTGTTCAGTACAGCATCTTTAACACTTGGGTACATAAGATTAAATCAGTATAACCCTCATTACATCATACACTCATTACCCACCAGTAATGCATTAATAGATTATGTGGTTTCCTGACTTTGATCTACCAAGCCCTTAAGCACAAAAGCTGCCAACATAGTATCAATATATATAATTGATTGTGACAACATTTTATAAAACCCCTTTACTTAGACATAAATATTCCATAGGTATTATGTCAAAGATTACTTTGTTCCACCCAACTACTGTTGGACGATGGACACAGTGGAATTTTGTTTAGTTAAAAGCCAAGGACATCTGACCCTGCTGGACATTGTGTACACACAGTGGATGTACACTTTGTCTGTGTAACATTGATGCAGTAGCAGTGAGTATATGGCCCCCTCCTCTAACTTTCCAAATTAGAATTTTTTAAGATTTTCTTTCATCCCTTGTATTATTAAAGTGTCTTTGGAGTTGCATCTAGCTTGCTTGCACTCAGTAGCCCTAACTGTCAGCCTGCTTTTCTGTTGCTGCCATGTGACTTTTTTCATTGCAGCATTCTGATGTAGGACCAGGCTGAATGGAAGACAAATTGGCCTTCAGCTCAGGACTTTGTGCAGCTGTGAAATGTTAAGCTGGCAGCAGCAAAATCAGTGGAGGGGAGACATATAAGCTCATAAAACTGTGGCATTAAGCCAGGATCTGCCTCGTTGAAAAGGCATCGCATTAGCTTTAACATGACTCCTAGTTGTTGTTGTTGCAGCTTCAGGGTATGTGTATGTGTGTTAAGCTATAGTGTTCTACTTGTTAAAGATTATAAGAGTATGTATATTTCAGGGAGGAGGGGTGAAGATGTACAGTAGAGTGGGAGTAGGCTTGACTACAGCACTGTATATTCCCTCTTGAATATAAGCAAGTGTTTGTTCAGTCAGAGGTGGACTAACACACATACTTGTTGGTATATGGTAAGTATTACACACTTGTAATGAAATGTTGTTGTCACACGTAGCTGTATCCTTTACCAAGCACAGTTTTTTTCCCCCGGGCAGCTACACTCTTGTTTACTTACAGTAGCAGCAGAAACATAAATATGAGCTCATAACACAGAACTCATGGTTTGCCCCAGTTGTGAAGGGGCAAGGATGGAGACTGTCCTCTTCAATAAACTATATCACTGGCCAACGGTTCATGTGTTTTTGGGTTGAGCTACAGCTGAATGTCTTTCATGCCATGGTCCATCAGGAACAGCGACAGAAGGATGATGTTATATCAATGTAAAACCTTAGGGCGAGTAGGTCAGAGTGGATGGTTGGGATTATACAAAGCATGTGACTACGACATTAAGGACCTCTGTTCACAGCCTGTCTCTAACAGTGACTGTTGCCTCCTGAAACAGGATAATGGTTAAAGCCATTATGACTCCTGGTTAAAGCCATCATCATGTTGCTGGAGTCAAATTTTTTCAGCAATATGATATCTGATGATCTGATGATATATATGTCAATAGGCAAATATAGACAAAATTACAATAGAAAAAAAATGTATAATTGTCCAATGCAACACATAAGTCAGGAGGGTTTGTTGAAGGCAAGATTTTTCATGTTGTTAGATGATTCAACAAAAACTTTGTTTAAAGAAGACTATAGGTTCCTGTAACTTAACAAACCTAACTCAAAGTGGTGCTAGAACAGTAAAAATAAAATAACAGTCATCACAGACTCATCCTACTACATTTATCACCACTGTATGTTTAATATAGTATCCAAAGAATGTCTGTAATCAATTTAGTTTATTTTGAAAGTCTTGGTTATATTGATTACAACTGATTAGCACATTCACATTCACATAGCACATGCACATTCACTGAATTCTTCACTTACAGTGAAGAATTCAGTGAATGTGCTGAAAAGATATTCGTTAGTTAGTAAGCAGATGAATTTTAAAATGTTTAGCTCATTTTGAATCGCTTACTTGTATCCTATATCTGAATCATTACTATCGTTGACTGTTTTAGAACCACAGTAACCATCACAAAATGAAGGCTGCTGAATCATTGACATTATATTAATAAAAAATTCATCTAGTGAATTCAGTAAGATTCTGAATTCCAACCCATAGCTCCTCATAGTTCAGGTGTTAGGCTTTCTCAGAGTAAGGATTCAATCGCAGACCAAGATGCAAAAAATACTTATATACAAAATAGAAAAAACAAGGATCCAAAAAGGCAAAAACACAAGTGCAAAAAACAGAGATTCCAATTCAAGAACAGAATTCCAAAAGGGAAAAAACACAGAGGATCAAAAATCAGAGTCTAATACCATACCAGGTAAAACAGGGCTCTAAAACGGTAGAATCTTTACGTAGCTTCTCACAGACAAACAATAACAATCCAACAGTGGACAACTGAAAGACTCGGCTTATATAGAAGGGAGAACAAAGACAAGACATAGGTGAACAAATCAGGCAAACACTCAGGGTGACGATAGGGAACAGGTGAGGGAGAAAAAGGCTCTCTTCTAACAATGCTCAAGTAATTACACACTATACAATAAAATAAGAGAAATAGAATAAAATAGAATATCAAAATAGGAAATAATGTATATATATCTAAATATATATGAACAGCTGAGGAGAAAATAAAACAACAGAAGTGCAAATATGCAAATATGTCACGGTGTTAGTTTGATGGAGTTATTGCAGTTCAGAGGAGTTTAAAAGTCTTATGGCCTGGGGGATGAAACTGTCTCTGAAGCAGAAGGCACAAGGGAAAATGCCTTAGATTGCCGGGATCTTAACACCCGGGGTATTGTGATATAGCCTCTGGGGACTACCAGTGGTGCTTTAGTTTTGTGTTATATCTATACAGTATGTTTATGTTCAAAAGAAAACCTGAAAAAAAGCACATCTTGTTCACCAAAACATTCTTTCAGGAAGGAACCAAGTGGTCAGTAAGGATCAGCATAACATCTAATATTAATATCGGTTGAGTAACTTTTGTATTATATCTATCAGTATAGAGTGTAACACACATGAACAAATCTAACATCCTAAGCATTGTGAGTGTACAGAGCTTGGTGAGAGATGAGAGTATGAGCAGCATCCAGTCGTGTTGTTTTGGCCCTTGACAGATAGGAGAGGGAGTAAAGGGGGGTTCTGGTTTGAGATTTTCACTGATGCAAATTAGAAGAAAAGTTTAATCTGATTCACATTGTAAGATTTTTTTTCTGTTGGAAAGAGCTAGATCAAATGGAAAGTCTCCTATGGCTGTGAGACAGGGGGATGTTTGTCTCCTGCTTAACGCTGAGTTCCTGTGACAGATATTAGAACACACACTCTCTCACCCATTTGACCATCCTTTGCCTTAAAAACAGTGTCAGTTCTCTATAGTATTGGAAGGTTGTTTCTTGAAGAACTTGCCACAACATCATGATTTTAAGATCAGGGCTCTGAGAGCGCCAACACCGTTTTAATTGAAAAAAAAATTAAATAGCCTTTGACTGTCTCAAGACAGCAATGATTCAATATTGTAGATGGTCTGAAACGAGGTAAGACACTTTGCTCTAAATGTACAATAGTGCCTTCAGTCACTAAATGTGTCTCGCAGTAGCATTAATTAATATGTTTATTTCCAGTTATAATAGTCTGCCAAAGCTGTCATCTTTAATGACAATTGTTGCGTTACATTCAAAATAACTAATGGGTTAGCTCCCATTCAGAAGCAATCAGTCAGTCAATCAATCAAATGTATTTGTATTGCCCACAACTTGTCTCATTGGGCTTTAATAAGGTTCGACAACAAGAGTAAGGAAAAACTACTAAAAAACATTTTAACAGGGTAAATAGAACGTAGAAACCTCAGAGAGCCACACGTGAGGGATCCCTCTCCCAGGAGTATTCACAGCCTTGGTTAGAATAAACAGTTTGTAGCATAATGGAAGGTAAATTAATTGATGGATTTTTGTCAGTAATGGTCGAGTATCTGAGGAGAAATATTATATATCAAGCAGTCTTGTTGTAGGCCACCATTAAGATCGGATGCAACCATAGTTCACAATCATGATGCATTGCCGCCATCAGGATTCACCGTCAGCTGCTACCTAGATCGTGGTCAATCTAGGTATCTAGTTACCATCTTTCATCATGAAGCAACTCCCTCAGACATCCAGCAATGATGCATCATGTTCCTTGCAGGGCTTTGTCCTCCCTGACCGAAAACCATTTCCTCGTCTTGCTCTCGGTGCAGCACAGCCCCAATAACAATCAAATATTTCAAATAATGCTACAGAGGTCACATATATGAACATGTTTGTGACTGGCACGTGCTTGTTTTACCACTTCTCTATGTTTGCGCTAGTGAATTAAAGTAAGGCCAGCTGGCAAGTGTGCAGCACACTGGGCCTCCCACCTGCACTCAGACACACACACACTCAACTGTCCGCATCTGTGTGGCAAGAACGGTAAGGGGAGGAGGGAAAGATGTCTGAAAGCATCCATCACAAAAAATGGGAGACAGGGCTCTCTGGGAAATAGGTCGCTGCCGAACAGCAATTCAGCCTGAGGCATCTTCATGTTCTACCTCTGCAAAAGTTACTCAGTCGTGATGGGACAGTGGAAACAAAGAGCAGTGCAATGGCAATGATTTCCACAGTTTCATCCCCTACTTTGACATCCAATCCATTATTATACCTAAGTCTCAGTCTGAATCAGACCAAAGAAATAAGTTTGAATATCATTCAGAGAAATTTGTTCACTGCGGGTAAAGATGTGTATAGTTCTTGAAACTGAGATACCATCAGAATGAGCTCCTGAGTAATTTTCCTTAAAGAGGTTTCTGTGGCTGCCATGGTCACAAGGCATTGCATCACACTTATAAAACATCAGCCATCCAATCAGCTGCAAACCTGTTGTCAAGTGCAACTACCTGCTGTCATGGTGCTGAAACAGCTGCTTGTTATCTGAGAGACCCCTGCATGGATATATTTAATATGTAAAAACATTCAAGATTTCCATGGTAAATTATAGATTTTTCTTATTTCTTAACCAAAACTAATGTTTTTGTTTAAACCTAAAATAATGTGTATTTCACAACAATATTGTTTTTTGTATTCAAATTGTAAAACAAGAGCCAGGGTTATAACATTTAGGGGCCCTTTCAAGACAGGTCTATGGATTTCTTCTGAGATTAGCTTTTGAGAAAATACCCAGATTCCTTTTGCATTCATTATTTCTCAATGTCCAAAATATTTAACAGGCCTCTTCATTCTTTAACTGTCACTTTTATTGGACAACTGACAATTTTCTGGCAGAAAAATATTATAGTAACTATTTATCATGTCTGACTAAAACAGGTGCATATGACATGGGCACATACGCCTTGTGAAGTAGCCTACGGCTGGGCTGACCCGTTTGACATTCCCCTGTATACTGTCTCATCCTGTTTCCTGTCTCTCTTTCAGTGGCACTAGCCAAAAAAATAAACTAAATAATATCTTGCTGACATATGCTGCGACTGATGCTCAAACGTGTTTTTGCCCTCTAACTTGATGATACTATAACAAGATAGAAATGGATTCAGGTTTGATAATATCCCTTTAAACTTCAACCCTTTGCGGGACAATCACCCTAAAGAACATCTTGCACAACATATTCCCTCCAGATTCTGATAATTTACAGCTGAAGTTGTCTAAAGACAATCTAAAGTACGACGATCAATGAAGTCTACTTAACAGCATTGTTGTCTCCAAACAGCTCATTACATCATGTGTGAGGCGCATGTTGTGCTCCATAAAGAGATAGAACGCTGTGGTGGCTGGTGTTCAGGGGGAAATGATGTCATGCTGCAGCCGTAGTGAAAGGTTTTTCCACAAATCAATAGTCTTCAGTGAATTTTATGATAAATTAAAGCGCAAATTAAAACTGAAATATTGGAGCGTTGTTTTTTTCTTTTCATTTCTTAATTATGAGCACTTGAAGCATTAGAAGTGGATTTTTACAAGATAAGGATAAAACTGTATTTACATAATGTCCATGGTTTATGAACAATTATAAGGTATTGTGTATTTCTTTTAGTTTAATTTTCAATCTTCGTTTCTGTTAGAATAATTTGAGGACACCTGTACGAGATAGTGTCCATTTGGTGTAATGGAAGGTATTAAACTGTTTCAGTTATTGCATCTACCTCACCTAACTCATAATTAACCAGCCCTTTTTTTAAATTTCCAACTGGTACAAAGCCATTTTAACAGCATGGACATGGGAAGTGAGCATGCTGAAGATGCTTAAGAGTGTCCCTTGTAACATATGTATAGTCCTTTATTTGTTGAGTAGTAAAGTAGTAATACATCTTGAAAAATATCAGTTATCAAAATTGTATCTCCAGTAATGGTAGATCAACTGCATCTGGACTTTTTTTGCAGTCATCAACAAATCAACAGTTTAGTGTCCACACGGCATATGTTCTTGGCAAAGCCTCCAATCATCCAGTGATTATGAAGTTTGTGGATCAGGAACAAAGGAGGCAGCATAGTGATATTGTTGCAGAGCAGAGGATGTGAAAGTGTGCGGTGAACATTACTGTAACCATAGCAATCAAGATATTTGATCTCTGGTGTCCTGCCTAAAA